>NC_138772.1:2078210-2472583 GCF_965119305.1 Pelophylax lessonae | reverse complement strand
AAAAACAAGTTGATGCCGGACGCTTTGATTTCCTTAGTTGTTTCTGGCATTACATTATGTTGTATCTCTGTGATCTTTATTTATTTATTTTTTTTGGGGGGGGGGGGGGGTTGGGTTTCTGTTTAATATTGGAGATCTGGGTTGCCAGTTTGTGACCATTTATATGTTCTAAATCTCTTCTAAATGTCTGTGTGAGTCTTTTCATCGGCTGTGTCTGGTTATCTTGTTGCTGTGCAGACAGCGGTGACTGCGCTCACCCCGAGCCGTCACTCAGACTTACCTTCACTGAGGTCAGATTACTGGAAGACCGTTTCTCATTGATTTTGGGTTAGTGGTGAAATTCTTCAGCTCTCCAATACAGCGCGTATTTCTGTCTGGTAAGGTAAATTAATAACCATTGAAAGGAAAAAATCATGATCTTTTTTATTTTATTTTAACCATTCTCTCCCCCTCCCCCACCCCCACCATTATTATTATTATCCCTCTGATGGGTGACTATAGGAAAGGGATTTTTCTTTAGTAAGCTCTCTGCGCTGCCCTCTTAAATTCATGTTTACTATTTTAGTCTAAAGGGACTGTGCAAGGCAATGGAGCCCTGATTGGCTGACATTGCCAGGAACTCTTTCCTCCATTCCTAGTCAGGATATTGGACAAACCTAAAATAGAATTAATTCATGGTATCCAGACTTATTTAAATCGCAATTAAAGTGAATGTAAACCTGAAAAATGTAAAATGAACATACTATTCACTCAGCAAAGCAGCACAAGTCCTCTGCCCCCCCCCCCCCCCCCCCACCAAGTCTGGGCAGGAAAGGAGCAGCCAGTCATCTGCAATCCTCCTCTGTTTCCTTCTGTAAAAAAAAAAAGTGTTGCCGCGCCCACTCTTGTGTGATTGACAGACTAAATTAATAAAGTAATGCACAAGAGAAAAGGCCATGCCTCCCGCAGCTGCATCCACAAATATCCCTCTCCCTAACTACATCCGCCATGCACGCTGCTATGCTGAGCCAGGGAGATTTGTGTGGGCGTGTACAGCTAGGAGGGCAGTTTGGTGACATCACGACTCCGCCTCCTGAGCTTCCAGCCATTAACACGCCCACAAATCGCATTTTTTTTATTAACAGTTTGTTGGTGGGCCCTCTTTGCCACCAGAGATCATAGCTGACCAGCAAGCAAGACAAACACTGAAACAATACAAGGAAGCAAAGTCCACAGCAAGGAGGTCTAAGTATATATCAGCAGAGTTCTAGTACAGGCAGTACAGTGGTAGTAGTGCTGACAGAGAGATGTCCAACAGAACGTCTTCCATCAGGCATAGATTTGAGTGTCCATCAGTCTATCTAAGCACATCTGATTTGGGCAGATGTAAACTGCATTGTTACTTGACATGTATTGCCTATTGTTACTCTCTTTAGCTGAAGGTACTTGCAGGCCACTTTATTGCAGACAGGTTATGCCAGACTGCCTTAGGTTGGCTATCGCCTTATAAACGAGAAGGAGGAGTCTGGTGTGGGTGCAGCCATTAATACAGGAAGCTGACAAGAACCTGGGCAAGCTGCTAAATGAGAAGATACCTGGCTTCTTTCTCCAAATTCTGTTACCACTAGAAAAGCAGCCCAGGGTTCCAGAATTCCCTGGCCCCATTCTCACCAATGGCACTGATAACTCTTTAAACCCCAATTACAAGTTCCTCTCTCTTGTTCCTGCCACAAGCGTAGCAAACACTTAGACCTCAGCGAGCGAGTGTTAGAAGATGAGGGAGTTCACCTCTCGTCTGCTCATTATGAGATTACATTTGTTTATTCCTTGGATTTATGGCCCAGTATGTATCTAGTCTGCTGGTTTACCATAAAATTCCTGATATAAACTGGCCTTTGTTTTAATTTTCAGTAATTCGATATTTTTGTATAAATGCAAACAGCTAAAGTTACATTGTATCACTTTAACAGGTAGCGATGTGACAATACCAACAAAAATAAATTATGTGTAAAAATGAATCAATATTTTGCATAACACCCAGTGCTGTTCTTCGTGCCGCTACACCCATGTGCCGCTACACCCGTGTGCCGATACACCCGTGTGCCGATACACCCGTGTGCCGATACACCCTTGTGCCGATACACCCATGTGCCGATACACCCATGTGCCGATACACCCATATCTCCTCTGGTCGCCGTGTAGCCACACCCCGACACGTTTCGTCACTTCCAACTTTGACACAGGGGGTGGTATGTCTAGTCTACCAGTTTATCATAAATTTCCTGACTTAACCACTTACCAACCGCCTGCCGTCAAAATACGTCCGTCCTTTGACACTAAATGCCAGGGTTATGGCAGCTATCTTTTTTTTTTATACAGGGCGGGCGGTTCTCTTTCCCATACAAGTGGTCCCAGTGGCGGATTTGCAGCGGGATCGCTTTTATGGGTGGCAAGAGAGGTCCTATCACCACCCCCGGGTGGATTTGATCATATAGATCAGCCTTTTTTCTACCAAGGGGCCTTCTGGGTTCTTCAGGGGTGCCATGACAAAATGCCTAAAAGTTGCCCCAGATTGTATAAAAACTGTCAACAAGTGGGTGGATGAGGTCTGCCTTTTTAGTTAAAGCTACACGCTTTTATTGTGCAGCACTAGAACCTTTGGCACTGTGGGGGTCAGATGCCAGTGTCTAAGAACCAATGACATCATAGGGTGATAAGGTGGGTGTCAGGTGCCTGAGGACACTCTAGTTTGCCCCTCCTCGGCTTCTCTTTTTCAGCACTCTGGTCAAGTTAGCGAAGCGAGGCAGAGAACCTGAGAGAGAAGAGAAACCCTAAATACTACTCAGTACCTACGTGCAAAGATTTATTTGCTTTTTAAAAATAAATCCCATCTAATGTTGATGTCCGACGTGCGTGCTGCGAATGTAAGATTATTAGTTTAGTTTTAAAAATGTTAGAAAGTGGTGCCTCAAGACATAATTTTAAAGGGTGCCTTGACTGAAAATAGGTTGAGAAGCCCTGATATAGTGTGTGTTGGTGTAGAGAATGTCTCCCTGACACCCACTGATCATTATCCCAATATGATTGAGGACCATGTGCTTCTGTGTCTTGGTTCTACTGAGGTTTTCCCTCAAAAAAGTGGTCACCATGTTAATATTGGTTTACTCATGTCTGAAGGGAGATTCTCCGGTTTCATTGCATCAGATTGACGTTATTCCCCGCTGAAAGCTTTGGGGGGAAATGAAGAGAGAAGACGGAGTTCATCTACTTTGAAGGCAGAGGCTGATAATGTCTTTAGTGTCAGACTGATATCATTTGTGATGTGATTGTATTTATGGTGGAATTACTGCGCTTTGGCTTCCCTCTTAGGCTGACGTTATATCCGTCTTCTTTTAATATCCCTTCCTAAAGCAGATTGAATCGTTCTTCTATATGTTAGCCCACCACCCCCTCCCCCCACCTCAGTCAGATCACTAATGAAGTCCAACCTCGTTTTTCTTCTTTCTGACTTCATTGACAAAAAGGCCGTCGTTTGACACTGGACATTTTTCTACCGCTGGTGTCACGGCTGCAATATCAGGAGATTTACAGCCTACGACAACACCGGATTCAATCTACAAACAAAATTGAATCTTTCTGTGCAATAGTTCAAGAATCTTGGTATTTTCTTAAAAGGTGAAAGAATTGAGGGCAAGGAGCGAGCGGCTTCTCTGGGAAAAAAAAGACAACGCAGGAGGAGAGAGGAATTTAGATTGAAAGTCTACATTGTCTGAGGAAAATGGTTTTAAAGTGCACTTGTATCCAGACTGTAAACGTTAACCTGTTTATGTATACGTAGACGATAAAAGAACTTTAATCAAACCCTCACTGACCTCTGTAGCTGCCTGCACTGTGAAGTAATTCATCCTCAAAATTCAAGATAGATACTGTATATCACTACATGTCCTATAGTCAGTGCAAGAACAAAGTCATCTAGAGCCCAGGGCGAACATGCCGTATTGTGCCCCCCCCCCAAGATGTATGAGCATTATGTGTTGGATAAATCACCCCCCCCCCCCCCAATAAATTACTCCCCTCTTAGTACAAATCCTCTACCCCTCAAATTTTCCCTCTAAGCTTAAATACTCTCCCCCAGCATAACTTCTCCCCACTCCTAGTACAAATTCCCCTTAAATTTCCCCTCCTATCACAAATCACCTCTCTCCCCACAATAATACCTTTTCTAGCACAAACCCCCCAAAGTTCTCCCTCCCATCACAAATCACCACTCCTAGCACACCTCCCTAAATTTCCCCTTCCTCTAACCTCCTTGTGGTGCCCCCCCCCCCCTCCAACACATGATACCAAAGTGCCCAAAGCAGCCGCCCTTCCTTCCCACCCCTTGTCCCGGCCCTGCCTGTATTGGCATTAATTGCCCCTCCTTCTAGTACAAATCCACCCTGCGCTGAAATCCCCTTGCCAGCACAAATCTTTAATGACACCCCCCCCCCCCCCAGCTCGAATCCTTTTAATTTTTCATATGCTCCTAGCACAAATTTACCCCCCCCCCCCCTAAAAGAAAATGAAAACAATTACCACCTCCTAGTACAAATCCTTTACCTCTCAAATTTCCCCTTTAAGCAAAAGTTCTCCCCAGTCCCCCCATCCAAGTACAAATCCCCCCCCCCCAGATTTCCCCTCCTAGCACAAATTCCCTCCCACCCATCATATTACCTTTTCTAGCACAAGCCCCCCAAAAAAAGAAAAATTCCCCCTCCTAGAACAAATCTTCCCCCATCCCCCCTCCCAACATAAATCCCCTCAAATCACCACTCCTAGCACACCTCCCTAAATTTCCTCTTCCTCTTACCTCCTCGTGGTGCCCCCCCCCCCCATCCCACATGAAACCAGAGTGCCCAGGGCAGGCACCCTTCCTGCCCTCGCCTTGTCACATCCCTGCCTGTAGTGGCATAGAGGGTGAAGAAAAGAAGCCTAATGAGCGTCGCGGGACAGGCAGACATCTGGCAGTCCCTGAAGGTTCTTCAGATGGCCGTAGCTGAAGAGTGAAGATGGGAGGATGGGTGGCAGGACACGCAAATATAAAAGCTTCTTCTTTTCCAGGCAATGCTTTACTACATTTTATTTATTTTTTAACGCGGCCACGGAATCATTGCAACCACCTGCTGTCCACTCACAGTAAATATATTTCGGGCAGCAGGTACAGGCACAATCACGTACCTATACTAGGGCCTTCCGGGGTGCACGCCCCCGATCTGGGATTGGACACAGCACGAGTTTGGTAGCAGATTTCAGTCAATGATTTTGGCTGACATTAGCTGATTGCCTGTGTCCAATCACACACAAAGTTCTGTGTTTACAAACACACAGAGCTCTGTGTACTGGGAACAGCCAAAAAAACACAGTAAAGTAAAAGCAGCACACAGTACACATAGGCACACAGTAACCCCTTGATTGGCTCTTGCTGTTTACCCCTTCCCAGCCAGTACAGAATTCTCACTGATCACTGTATTAGTGTCACTAGCGACGTCAGTGGCCCTCCCACATAGTGTCTGTTAGTGGCAGATTGCCCGCCACACTATCACAGTCCCGTTATAAGTCACTGATCACTGCCATTACATTATAGCGTCTATAGCTGTGTAAATCCCAGTATATATCCCATAGTTTGTAGACTCTCTAACTTTCACATAAAACATTTAATATATACTCATTGGGATTTGTTTTTTTCTTTTACTAAAGAAATGTAGCAGAATACAATTTGGATTTATTGACTGGACATCCAAATATGACAATCGTGACAAGGTAGACGCGTTTCACACACTGACTGTGTGCTTAATCATTACTTGGTAATGATTAAGCACACAGTCAGTGTGTGAAACGCGTCTACCTTGTCACGATTGTCATATTTGGATGTCCAGTCAATAAATCTGGATTTTGACTCAACCTGGAGTGCTGCCAATTCCTTTTCCTTTATCAAGTTTCCACGGAGGCGAGCCGGGGCATGCACCGGTGTGAGTCATCAGACAATCACACCACCTTGAGCAGTGAGTTCTTGTTTTCTCTTACGTCCTCCGACAGTCGCCGCCTCTTCATATTCGTCACATATGGGTATTAGACTTTGCTCCGAAGGAGTAGCTAGGCAACAGAATATGTTAACATTAAAGCTTTTAACATATCCCACCCTCAAGGGGTGGTCCCCTCAGTCAATACCCTCCTACTTCCTGCAACCATATCTCAGTTTCAATGTCTAGCTTGTCATTCGGGCGATAAGGGTTTACCTTAAATCGACTGAGTCCTTTCGAAAGACGGACTCCTTGTTTGTTCTTCCAGAGGGTCCTCGGAAGGGCATGGCGGCGTCGGCCTCTACCATCGCCAAATGGATCAGGCAGACCATTGAACAGGCCTATGCTTTGCAGGGGAAGGTTCCCCCTGTGCCTGTGAAGGCGCACTCTACTAGATCTCTGAGTACGTCTTGGGCCTGTCGTCATGGGGCTTCTGTAGCCCAGGTGTGTAAGGCGGCGACCTGGTCGACCGTGCACACTTTCACAAAATTCTACAAAGTAGATGTTCAGGCATCGGCGGATGCTTCCTTTGGCCGCAAGGTTCTTAGTGCGGCAATTCCCTAGGGTCCCTTGTGGGGACCTCTGGCTGTTGGGATAAGTTTTTTATCCCCTGGTTATTTGTCTTTTCCTGGGTTGTTGCTCCTGTTGAGCAATTCTTTTTCCTGTAGCCCAGCTGGTTTCCTTCCTTTGGTAAGGTTCCTTTCTTTGATGCGGAGACTGCATTGCCTTTCGGCGCGGATGCGTTTCCCACCCCTCATGTTTGCACTGCTTTGGGACGTCCCCATATGTGACGAATATGAAGAGGCGGCGACTGTCGGAGGACGTAAGAGAAAACGGAATTTTTGTAAAATCTTACCTGTAAAATTCCTTTCTCTGAGTCCTCCGACAGTCGCCGCCCCCGCCCCTCTTTTGGGGTTTGGTTGTATACTCTACTGCTATTCCACTGAAACTGAGATATGGTTGCAGGAAGTAGGAGGGTATTGACTGAGGGGACCACCCCTTGAGGGTGGGATATGTTAAAAGCTTTAATGTTAACATATTCTGTTGCCTAGCTACTCCTTCGGAGCAAAGTCTAATACCCATATGTGACGAATATGAAGAGGCGGCGACTGTCGGGGGACTCAGAGAAAGGAATTTTACAGGTAAGATTTTACAAAAATTCAGTTTTTTCAATTAGAATACAATTTGGCCTGAATGTTTGAAGACATTAATATAATTGAAAAGTAGAATTTTTTTTTTTTTCTTTCAACATTTTTGGTCTTTTTCCATCTATAAAATAAAAAAAACCCAGAGGTGATAAATACCACCCAAAGAAAATATGATATAAATGTAATTTGGATACAGTGTTGCATGACTGTGCAGTTTTCAGTTAAAGTAGATGTAAAGGCAGAAGGTGCATTCTATGCAGGGCCGCTGGTAAGGCAGTACAGCCAGCTCTCCTGTACTGGGCCCGGGCAACGTCACCTGAAAAGGGGGGCCCAGACACCTGCTGAGCAGGAGGGCCGGCTGTACTGCCTTATTGCTGACGATTGTGGATCCAGTGCAGCTGCAGAGAAAGGGAATCTCTGTCCTCAGTCCCTTTCTCTGTCTCAAATGTGAAACATCAGGGGTCTGTTTAGACCCCTGATAGTTCAGAAAAGCCCCCCCCAACAGGGCAGTTAGAAAATGTAAAAATAAATAATACAATTTAAAAAACAAAATGTAAAAAATGAAATTCTAAGAAGGAAAAATACAGACTTGTTCAGATGTTTTGATTTGCCTCCTCACCGCCTGTTCTAACCCCACATTAGCACCCCACCATTGCATGCTTTGCACGCGGTTGTGGGGCACTTGCAGAGCAGCGCTATTCAATTTAATGTTTATTTATTAATGAGGGTGTAGTTGTAGTGAAAATATAATTTGATATTTTCGGAGTGGGGGGGGGGGGGCCTGTCAGGAAGGCTGTATGGGGCCCCGGGATTTCTAACAGCAGCCCTGATTCTATGCATTAAGATAAAAAACCTTTTGTGTGTAGCCGCCCCCCCTAATGCTTACCTGAGCCCCCTCTCTATCCAGCGATGTCTACGACTGTCTCAGCCGTCTGGGACTCTCCCTCCTGATTGGCTGAGACACAACAGTGGCGCCATTGGCTCCTGCTGCTGTCAATCAAAGTCAGTCAATGAGGAGAGAAAGGAGGCGGGGCCGAATCGCAGCTCCGTGTCTGAATGGCTCGGGTGCCCCCATAGCAAGCTGCTTGCTGTGGGGGCACTCAAAGGGAAGGGAGGGGCTAGGAGAGCCGAATATGGACCCGAGAAGAGGAGGAGCCAGGCTGCTCTGTGCAAAACCAACTGCATGGAGGAGGTAAGTAACATGTTTGTTAATTTCAATGAAAAAAAAGAGACTTTACAATCACTTTAAAGTAGCGCAGTGTTGAAAAGCATAAAAATGGCTTGGGGTAAAACCTTCCATAGCACTCCGGTGTTTAAAAGGTTTTAGCAATGAACAGTATACCAAAACCTCCTGATCCTCACTTTACCTTCTAATACCTCTGTGGGTCAGGCAGTGAGGGTGTGAAGGCAGTAGAGGACGGTGAGTTATATTTTATCAATTCTGCATCTAAACAGCGAAAGGATCATTGTTCTCACATAGACTGGCTGAGAGGACCAAAGTGGTGAGGGGTTCTGTGCCATTGTCTCTGTTTGTGGAACCTCAAGCCATCGTTTTGGCCTTCATATTAACCTGAGCTTTGTAAGTGCAGAACAAATCACCAGGTTCACTTCAAATCCCTACTCCCAAGCAACATCTAACTTTTCTTTGACCCCCATATTTGTCTGCTGGAAGCTGGAGGGGCTTCCCTTTGTAAGTCACGAGTAGCTCTTCTCGTATCTTACACAATGCTATGAACTTTTCCTTGCTGCATTACCCTACCCTTTAGTTGCCTAGTTATTTCAGAGGATGCCTAAAGCAGACCTTCACCTTCTCCCTCTCCCTCTCTCACATTTGGCTATTATATATATATATATATATATATATATATATATATATATAATGTTTTTTGTGGTGCAGCGCTACCACCATTCATATTTTTGTTTTTTAATTCTTTATTTAAAGATGCCTAAAGGATGACCATAGAGAATGAGTATCCATCAGCTTACACATCAGATAACAGCGCAACAAAGCAATAATCACAGAGTAATGGGGTCTAACGATGTAGTAAAGACAAATGAAGCCCGAAAAGTCTGACATGAGGGTGCAATATAGAACCCCGATTAAGATGTCTGAAAGAGCCAGGGTATTACAATACTCAGTAGGACAATTCAGCAACAGGTTATAAGGCGTGGCGGAGTGCATCAACACTTTTATTTATAAGGGGGGATGAAAGGGGCGGAGGGAGGAGAAAGGAGAAGCAGGGAAGGAGAGGCGGAAGAAAAAAAAAGGGGGGGCTAGGAATGGGGTAAAGGATGGTGTCCGCCAAGGTTGGGAATAGGGCTACAATGATGGCAGCCACGCTGGTCATTTGGGTACTGGAAGTAGTTCATGCTTCAATATTTCTAAGCAAGAATGGTGTTCACCCCTACTTTTCCCCACCAATTTCTTCATGTGTGCAGATGTGCCTCAGGCCTTCGGGTCCGGGCAGAGCCCTGCAATGCATCTACAGATGTGAGGGCTTCCAGGGTATGAGGTGAGACGTACGTGTATGGTGGTCCTGAACCTCATTGGGTCTGTTTATGCAGGGCAGACGTCTTTGGCACATATGCGCAGGCGCCAGTCCAGCAAAGATATTGTCAATATTCCTATGGCACACGTTCCTGGAATGAGCTCATTAAGGAACGGGTGCTGCAGTAACCACCAGTTGGAGACTGGAGACATCACAGATCAGTGCACATATTTGCCAGCACCCCACGGATCAACAGGTTTCGTCCAAAGCTTTTATTGAAGAAAGATCATATCACAAAGGACCAAGTGCAATATTTCGAACTGCGTTGGACCCACGTCAGGCATGTGACCAACGAAGATGGCAGTGCCAGTGGTAAAGGGGACTAAAGTTACTCTTTAACTTCTTGGCTCCGACAGTAGGCAAATATGTGGCCTCTCGGCAGCTGGGCCTTAACACCAAGAGGACATATATTTGTGTACCAGAATGTAAACACAGCTGTGCCGAGAGCGTGAGCGCTCCTGACCCAGTTACCAGTGGCTAACAGAAAGCTCCCAATTGCTACTTGCGATTGGGAGCTTTACGATCACGTGACTGCTGTGACAGCCACAGATTCTGGATGGACCCTCTGCACACTGCTCCACCCTTTCCAGCAAACTATGCAATGAAAAACCGGGATATTTAGTTCACACATATTGCAATACATGCGTAAGCTGGCCAACTGCGTCAAAGTAATCCCTCTTCTGGCCAGCCCTACACTGCCTTGCCACTGCAAACGCTACGGTGGATACCATGCCAACATGGGGCATTGAGACCCAAGACTACGTTCAGATCTGGTCACTGACCTGCCAGCCTGCTGTGAAAGCCAATAACGGCAGTCACATGATCATAAACCCCTGCCCCGCCTCCTGACATCTGAAACACCTTAAAGGGCCAGGAGGCACCAAGGGGTTAAGAATGTTGGGGCCCCCAGGAGTTTTTTCCAAGTATGCTGAGTATGTTTTCACTTTATGGCATGCTTACTTTTCCCGTTCTTCACCCGGTTGTCTTCCAGGTCAAAAGTTTTTGGCTATCTTGATTGGCTGGGATGACTTTACTCCACCCATGTACATAGGAGTTACCCTCTCCTGACATAAAATTATGCTGGGTCGATAGGCAGGGAGAAGCATTAATGGCGGAAGAGACATACAGAAGTCTTCTATCATTAAAAGCCTTCTTCTGTACCTATCAGAATTTTTTTTAAAACCATAGCTTCTGCTTTAATTTGCTACTACTTATTGCTACTACCTGGTGATGGACGGCCACCCTCACCCTTCCATCTCCCCGTACCCAGACTTTTTTTTTTTCCCATATGTTTTCCTCAGCAGCTGCTTGTCTGTTCCTTATTCATGATGCTTTGAGATGTCTTCCTGTGTAGAGATGAGTAGAATGAAGACCTTTCCTTGTTGAAGACGTCTGTGTCTGACCAGAGTGGAGTCTTAGAAGTAAGCTGTCAGTGAAGAAGATGAAAGCAATGTTCCTGAAAGGGGGGATCAGAGATGCAGTACACGACGACCGTTTAAAGGGGGCGCAGGGGTCAGACAGGCAACACGTATTAAAAGAAAAGAGTACAAGGAATGGTTACATTCATTAAATAGCACAGGCAGGGTGTTCAGCCACCGGTGTCAGTCACGGCAATGATGATTAGAGCTTAGGGGACTCCGCACACACTTCGCTCAGACACAATCTGTAATGTGGGAAGGGCGCTGAGCGATGCACAGCCACAAATAGACCCACCGAATGGCCGGATTCCATTCATTTATAATCACATCTTTCATCATTTTATCTTCCTGTCCTTCCTTTGGTGACTGGAAGGTGCACCGTCTTCATACATCCCAGATGTTCTTTTTGCTACAAATTAAGTGAAGAAGAATCGATGAACTCATTAGTCAGATTTAAAAATTCCAAAGATCGATCACTTTGTAAAAGACATGAAGGATCCTGTGATGGGTTCTGGAACTCCTTTCCTCCATCAATAGGTGAGCCAAAACGGGGTCCCAGAGCACCAGAATACAGGCAAAGGAGGAGGTGAGATTGATGTAACAATGCCACATAGAAAGTGGAACTCCAGACAAACCTTTTAATTTTGTTTTGGTTAATTAGCAGCCTCTTTCATGTTTTATTGCCATCCTATGGGGGGAGATTTCTATCAGGACAGGAAATGATAGAAAACCTCTCCCACTGGGACTTTGTCATAAACAAAAGCAAACTTCTGTTATGTGTTTTGAATTTTTTTTTCTTTACGTTCCTGCCCCTTTGATGACCCCACCCTCTCTCATTACCTTAAGGCACAGGTGTCAAACTGGCAGCCATCCAGCTGTTGCAGAACTACAAGTCCTATGAGGCATTGCATGGCTGCCAGTTACAAGCATGACTCCCATAGGGCGTGAGGCATGATGGGACTTGTAACAGCTGGAAGGCCACCAGTTTGACACTCCTGCGTTAAGGCTTGTTCAGGCGTGCAGCCATGCCGCCTCCTTCCCTAACTGCCCAGTTAAACTAAGCAATGCAGCCTCTCTGGGATGTATCCTTGCCTAGGGCAAAAGTTAAAGTATTTAAAATAAAATAACAAACATTTTATATTTACCTAGTCTGTGTAATGGTTTTGCACACAGCAGCCCCAAACCTCCTCTTCTGGAGCCCCCCATTGGCGCTCCAGGCCTCTTTTCTGTGTATTCCCATAGCAAAAACCCCTTGCTATAGAGGCACACCTGTGGGCTCACTCCCCAGCTCTAAACTCACACAGAGTTTCTCTGAAACCCTCCCCACCCACAGTGCCTCCCTACAGTATTCGATTAACAGCTGCAGGCTCCTCCAGTGGCTCCTGAGGGTCTCTCCATCTCAAGGCGGTACAAGGATAGCGAGGGTCTTTCCATCTCAAGGCGGTACAAAGGTGGTGAGAGTCTCTCCATCTCAAGGTGGTACAAGGGTGGTGAGGGTCTCTCCATCTCAAGGTGGTACAAGGGTGGTGAGAGTCTCTCCATCTCAAGGTGGTACAAGGGTGGTGAGGGTCTTTCCATCTCAAGGTGGTACAAGGGTGGTGAGGGTCTCTCCATCTCAAGGTGGTACAAGGGTGGTGAGGGTCTTTCCATCTCAAGGTGGTACAAGGGTGGTGAGGGTCTCTCCATCTCAAGGCAGTACAAGGATGGTGAGGGTCTTTCCATCTCAAGGCGGTAGAGGGACGGTGAGGGCCTTTCCATCTCAAGGCGGTACAAGGATAGCGAGGGTCTTTCCATCTCAAGGCGTACAAGGATAGTGAGGGTCTCTCCATCTCAAGGCGGTACAAAGGTGGTGAGAGTTTCTCCATCTCAAGGTGGTACAAGGGTGGTGAGGGTCTCTCCATCTCAGGGCGGTACAAGGAAGGTGAGGGTCTCTCTTTCGCACCTCTTTCCAAAAATGGTCTAACTTCGCACAAGACCAAAAAATGTGGATCAACAAACCCTGTTCTAAACCCATTCTACCACAATCCTCAGCAATCTTATCCTACACACCCCGGCCACTATTGTATAAACTGCGGTAGATAAAGTGCCAACTTGGCGCTCGCACTATAGCCGAAAGACTCCTGGGGCGGGCTCTGTGATCACAGATCGGGGTAAAGGGCCTGTCACAATGGCCCTTTACCATGTGATAAGCTGTCAGCCAATGACAGCTGATCATGGAAGTAAACAGAATCCAGTTTTCGGCTAAGAAAACCGTTAACCCGCTTCTGTTAGAGAACATCGGTCTGCTCAGTGCCACCTATCAGTGCCACCAGTGCTGCTAAGCAGTGCCATCTATCAGTGCTGCTAATCAGTGTCACCTCTCAGTGCTATCTGTGCCCATCAGTGCCGCCTCATTAGCGCGCATCAGTGAAGGACAAAAACTACCTGTTTGCAAATTTTTTTTTCTTCCAAAATTTGTTTTGTTTTGCAAAAAAATGAAAATCCCCAGTGGTGATTAAATGCCACCAAAAGAAAGCTCTATTTGTGTGAAAAAATGATACAAATTTAATTTGGGTACATTGGGTTGCATGACCGCACAATTGTTGTTCAAAGCGTGACAGTGCTGAAAGCTGAAAATTATCCTGGGTAGGAAGGGGGTATAAGTGGCCAGTAAGCAAGTGGTTAAAACTAAATCCACGCAGATTTGCTGAATCCTTGAAGTTCAAATTTAAAAGTTAGTTTGAGATTTTGCTGAAAAAACAAGGTGAGAGCTTTTTCTTTCTTTAAGAGAAAATGACAGTCCTAAAATTATACCGAAAAGGATCTGCGGCTAACCAATAACAGCTCATTGAAATGGCTCTATTTTTAGCCATAAGCACAATGGGAGATTCAGAAAACACTAAATTCGCCTCTTCCTTTAATGGTGTGATATTTTATGAGTCGCCATCGAAGACAATGCAGAATACCGATTTCTCGGGCAGGAAATGATTGCAGCCCAGGCTCTCTCCAGAGGCTCAGGCCCGAGTCAGAATTACGTTTCCAGCGCTGGCAATATAACAATGCCGAACGTTCGCGGAACTGCCGGGGCTAGAGGGCACTGCGTGGACTAAAACACCCAACACAATTAATCCCAAAGGGAGCTCCGCTGTGACATTTTACATCTTCCCAGCAATGAGAAATAAAGTAATTTGAACCGGGGTCATGTAGAGGGGGCCGCAGGGGTCAGGAGCTGAATCTCCGATGCGACTACAGCGCCGGCTCTGTCCAGGTTTATGGATCGTCGCTTCATGGACTTGTTACACTAAAAGAACACAACATATATTTCAAGGAAAGTGATGGTGTGCTTGTAAAGTGATTTGGTAATTTTTGCCCACTGTTCTGTATTTTCTTTATTATATATCAAATAATTTCTTATATATCAAATAATTTCTTTATTATATATCACCATCGTGACACTGTACTGCTCTGAGGAGGCAATCCGATTTTAATTTTTTATAATCATTGTAGTAAGCAATCTCGAACACTGTTCAAAGCTTTAATTCATGAAACCCTGCTTACTACTGTGATTCTTTGATTGGCCACAGCTATCACATTGTACAGGTCTGCTGTGATTTGCCCTTGTACCATGTGATCACTGTGACCAATCACAGAGATCATAATAGCACACACAATGAGTATGAATGACAACCATTGTTTACAGCTGACATGTGATCGCTGTGATTGGCCACAGCTATCAAATTGTACAGGTCTGCTGTGATTGGCCCTTGTACCATGTGATCACTGTGACCAATCACAGAGATCATAATAGTACACACAATGGCTATGAAGACAACCATTGTTTACAGCTGACATGTGATTGCTGTGATTGGTCACAGCGATCACATGGTACCAGGACCGCGCACAGCAGCCCGGTGCAACAATCTGTGTTTCACTGTGTCTGTCAGACATAGTTATAAGATCGTGCCACCACGCGCCCCCTAGAGTGTGCACCATTTGTGCGAATAGGAGAACGTCATATGTTGCCCTTCCAGGATAACTGTGCTCCCGCCCATTTTTTTTATTTTACTATATACCCAGAATTTTGAAAAAAAATAAAATGAACCGACTCCCTCTTGCATTTCTTGAGGTCCTAAAATTGTTTGTTTTTAGGCAGTCAGGAGTGCAGGAGTCAGAGCTATGTAAGGCACAGAACAGCTTGCAGAATTCAGTGGTCAGGAGTTGTCCTTTTATGAGATTTAGGGTCTTGGTGGTCCGAGGTTGCAGACCCATGGGGTGACTCAGTGTCCAGCGGAAACGAGGGAGGGAGGAGACCTCCTATAGTGTAGTGGGCGACTCAAAAAGGGTCAGTACCGCAAAATAATTCTAATTATAAAAACAATAACTTCCATCTGCCGGATGGAGACACAACCATCTATCTGTGAGTGCAGATGGAGCATAACCTGTCTCCAAGCAGGAGGGCCAGGGTCGCTTTCAGTACTTTGGGGTCCCATTTCTGGATCTTCTGCAAGGTTCTCAGACAGGTACTGAATCCTGTAAGTAAGAAAATATCTAAAAAGGCCCAGCGGTGGCCAGATCGGCAGAGGTGCCTGCTGCCACATGTTAAAGAACGGATTGGAGTCATCTTGGTTAACCAAGCATCACGTTTGGTGTAATAAAGCAATTTGTTGTTCGATTAATAATGGTGACCCTGATTTTCTCTCAACCACTTCCCGCACAGCCTAGTACAAAATAACAGCCGGGCGAGACTTTGGATGTTCCGGGTGGAGGTCATATGACATCCTCCTGGTTCGCGTCTGCAATCTGTCACCCACTGTGTCCACCAGACACAATGGGTGACAGATCAGTGTACCATCTAGCTTCCGGTACCATGTGATCACTGTGACCAATCACAGCCGATCACTTGACTTTAATGCCATCCATGACTTTGTTTCATGCCATCCATGAATTTGTTTCATGCCATCCATGACTTCCTTTCATTCCATCCATGACTTTCTTTCATTCCATCCATTGTGTACAGTTGTGTTACTAGCTGTGATTGGTCACAGTGATCACATGGTACAGACACGGCCATTTACAGCTAATCACAACAATACTCACTGAATTAATTGGTTTATTCAGTAAAAATGGTTGCTTATACCAATGAAATTTGTAAACGATGGACTCATTTAGCATTTGAAGTCCTCCTGTTTCTCATAAACGTGTCCTGTGAGGGAATGTGCGGAGTGACATCTGTGCAGAATATAGAGAGGAGCTGGAATGGTGTCAGATGTAATTGCTCTGTCAGGAGTCTGTAGAAGCCGGAATCCTCTGCCTGATAATCTGCAGTGCTGGTTATGAATAAATAACACCATTTATGTCCATGACCAGGAACAGAGCCGTCATTACCGCAGATTGCACTGCCACACTCCGCACCGTTCAGCCTTCTGCTCAACGTACTATTCCAATCTTTTATGGCTGAATTGCGAGAAGATCATAAATACACAAATTAATGCAGTTGCCTATTTATTGAAATACTCATTAAAAATATTTTAAAGGTGAGCCATTAAAATATCTGGATTTGACTTAGCGTTAGCTAAGGGGGGAGCCCCCTAAATGTCAGAGGAGAGGACCACCAATGGAACCAATACTATGCTTGCGTTTGGTTTTAGGCCTCGCTCACATGGGCATACTTATGTGTACATCATTGCAAAAGACCGTGTTGGCCCGCACAGGTGTTCCATGCATCCGTGTACAGGCAGTCCCTGTTATGTCTATTGGGATGCAGCAGCTGCTTCTCCCAGTCTGACATCTGTGTGGGGGACGGCGCGTGTTACTGAATGCAGACTGTGCGTGAGGACCTGCACCCGCATGGAACACACCTGTGCATGCTCTTGGTGCATACACAGCCATTTTCACTAATGTACACTTAAAGTGTAATTCCAGTCCAATACTAATCAAGCCTAAATTTTCTCCCACCCCCTTTCTAAGCCTATTCTAACTACCCTATAAGGGAAAAATTCTATATTTACCTATGCTGAGGCCGCTCTGATCCAGAATGATCAGGTCCCAGCGCCAGCTTCAGTGTAAAGGAGGGACACCTGACAATGGATGCCCATTAGTTAGTCTATGGGTGACACCATCACGCAGGCTCTAAATTACTTTACTTATTCAGATCATTACCGGTACAGGTTCCAGCAGCCTTCTAATGCTCTTAAGCAACTTCTTAATGTCTGGCTGAGCAGGAAATCAAGATGCCCGTATGCCATGATCATAGGACCTAAAAGAGTAGGGGGATATGGGATTTCCTGATGTGAAAGACTACTTTACAGGAGTGGTATTAGACCAAATCAGACACTGGTTCACAGCTTCAGCCAATAAACAATAGAGACCTATAGAGCAAACCTTTATCTCCAAAGGAGACCTAGGTACACATAATTCCTTCTACTTCCAGAGTACCCCAAAAATTAAACCACCCAACAATTGCAGCTGCTCTGCCAGCGTGGCGAGCATTACACAAAGATGTAACTGTACAATCATCTGATACATGCGTACCGATCCCTCTCCAAATCTTTAAATATCTAATCCCCGACTTGTCATCCCTTAGACAGAAACCTCTGGCAGCAATCCTACCGAATGACAAAATTCTCCCCTTCTCAACGATTCAGGCTAAGTACAAATTACCTCCCAAAGGCAAATTCACATATAGACAAATCGCCTCATATCTTCACAAAATCTCATCTCCAAAAATGTATCGGCCTACAAAAGTGTGGACCTTCCTGTCATCTAACTCAAGTTAAAAGGCATCCCATTATTTTATGACACATTACAAGCAAAGCGTACATTTGTTAAAGATTCAGCCCTTAAATGATGGGAGAGGAATCTAAAGACCTTGTTTTCGGAGCTCCAATGGCGTCAAGCCGCTGGCCTCCTGCTGTGAGTGAGCCGCCGGCAGCGTGCACTGACGCCCCCTACCTGGTAGTGCAGGATTACATATGTATGTGTGTATATATATATATATATATATATATACGCACACACACGTAATCCAGTGCTCAGCAGCCGCCCTGTTGCAGTAAAACTAATATGGGTCAGCCAGCAAGTGGCTAAACTAAACACAAGAATAGTTAGGTTGAAAAAAGACAACCTGATTAACTATGTAGTTATGGCCGCGATCAGCGACTTATAGTGGAACTGGGATATTACAGCGGACATTCCAACACTGACAGTTTTTGGGAACCAGTGGCACTACTACAGTGATTAGTGCTGAAAATATGCACTGTCACTGTACTAATGACACTGGCAGGGAAGGGGTTAAATGTGGGCTTTTTTTTTTACTAAGGGAAGAGATGGATCCTTGTCCCTGCTCTGCAGACACCCCAAATTAATGCCTTCCCTCCTGTCAGACCGCCGTTCTGCCTCTCTGCTCGATCATTGGCGGGTGCGGGCAGACATAGAGTCCGCGGGAACTGCCGCTGGGCTTCTGCTGTGAGCCACCGGCGGCGTGCATTGACACCCCCTACCCAGAAGTGCAGCATTCCATATATAGGTAATCCGGCGCACAGCGGCCGCCTTGTAGCAGTAAAACTTCTATGGGTCAATCAGCAAGTGGCTAAACTAAACACACAGATTATACAGTTATATGTCAAGAATATTTAGCTTGAAAAAAGACAACCTGACTATGTAGTAATGGCCGTGATCAGTGACTTAGTGGAACTGTGATATTGTGGCGGGCATTCGGACACTAACTGACACTTTTTGGGAACCAGTGGCACTAATCTAGTGATCAGTGCTAAAAATATGCACTGTCACTGTAAGAATGGTCGAGGCGAGAGATTACCAGGGAGGGGATTAGGAGCTTTGTGGCGTCTTTGGTTAGGAAGGGGGAGTATTTTGGAGAGGTTGCAGAGGTTGAGGCGGCAAGCTTTGGATGGTGATTGGATGTGGGGGCCGGAAAGTAGAGTTCAGAGTCCAGGATTACACCTAGAATCTTGGCAGCTCATTTAAAATGAATGGGCCACCTTACCTCAACGCACGCCGGTACCGGAAATATCGCACCACAAAAGTCTAAGAGAAATTATGTCATTGCTCGATTTTCAGTCCCCCACCTCAGAAAATGTAGGTTGACCTTCCCAGGAACAAATATGCGGATCAGGTGCTCTTACTGAATGCAGGCTCCAGGAGAAGTCGTTCTGTCTTCACAGCCTAGTGAGGGACCTGGAACAAGCACCCAGCCAGTAGAGTGTGAGCTCCTTTGCCCCGGTTGGTGTTTCAGCCAACCCTGATTCTGTTTTTGTGTATATTTGCACCTTTTTGAAGTGATATGAATGGTCGTCCTCGATGGGAAGTCTACAGGACGCAGCCTGTACACCGTTTTATTTTTTTATCACACAATTCCACCAATAATCCCCCTAATAAGATCTGA
Source organism: Pelophylax lessonae (assembly GCF_965119305.1). Lineage (NCBI taxonomy): Eukaryota > Metazoa > Chordata > Amphibia > Anura > Ranidae > Pelophylax > Pelophylax lessonae. The sequence goes on along the minus strand of NC_138772.1, from coordinate 2,453,050 downwards.
CAGCTCTTCCCACACAGCTCATATTCCCCCTTTCTGCTAATTGTCATTAATTAAAGTCATTATTAAAAAGAGAGTTCATTTATTTTTAGTGGAGCGGAGGGAAAATAAGCAGTCTGTGTGATTAGTGCTGTCACTTTTCCTTCTGAAATATCGATTTCCCGCCGCGAGGGAAGAGGGATGGCGGCTGCGGGGCGGTGCTGAATGCAGCAGATGTGACGCATCTCCACAGAAGGAAACAGAATGCTGCATCGCAGTCCCATTCATTTCTAATGCCCCCCCCCCCCCCCCCCGGAGTTGCTATGCACCACAACACACTGTAACAAATCCCTCTGTGGTTCGGAGCCCTTGTATGGCTAAAATGGTGCAGTTTTTCCATTGGGGGGCATTGGCTGAATGTGCGGCCTTAAAGAGACCCCACGGCCTTAAAGAGACCCTGCGCAGAGACCACTCCATAATATAATATTCAGTTCAGTGTACCTTTTATCTACTTGCTGATGGCTGTACGTTTATATACGGCCTGTCATCAAGTGGTTGTACCAGTGATCAAATCCAGGAAGTGAGCCAGCAACTCCAAATCAGTATAGAAAATGTATATTTCTCTATCGCTCATTGACAGACGTAGTCTTCTTGATTCTCAAGAGCTGGGTTATGTTGTCTCCGCAGGAGTAGGACTAGGCAGAAAGACAAAACGTTCTGGCTCCACCTTAGGGGCAGTCCCTGAGGGTATATCCTCCCTCTCTCTGCTACAGGGAATCAGTTTTTTTCTGTCTAGTCAGGAGTAAGGACCTTAGCTCCTTGCTGGGATCTTTTTGGTCCTGGCAAGATTTTTTCTTTAGAAGAAATATTTTTTAGGTAGTTTTTTCTCCAGTGTTTTTCCTGTGAGATCTTCAAGCAAAAAACGCCGGACTGGGCGACACTAGTGGTCACCCCAGCCGGCCTACGAGCGCGCGCAGACCATTGCATTGCGCTTGGTCGGCCGCGACACATTCAAGTAAGTATGCGGGGCCGGGCGACGGGCTGGATGTTGAGATCCAGTGGTCACCCCGGTTTTCTGCCTACGAGCGCGTGCAGACCAGAGCTCCGCGCTGGGTCGGCCGCGACGGAGTCCCAGTGGAGGGACTGACCTTGCGAGTTAAAAGTCTCGCTTGGACGCCAGGAACCAGAGAGTCGAGGCGTCCGGAGTGGTCCACAAACCCCCACCCCGGTGGAGAGGGTATTGTGAAGAGAGGGTGCCTGTCGGTTCGGTATGGTGAGTAAACGTTCCCTTTTTTCTTTCCTCGTTATGAGGCAGTATGAATTATGGGCCCCTCCATACATGGTCAGTATATATCTGACACTAAAAGTCCCCCTTGTAAATACAGTATGTGTTTGTGGGAAGTGGACTTGGTTTGAGAGCTAACACTCTACCCAGCAGACTGTAGCATTACAGCAGACATAGGAGGTATAATCCTACCTTATTTGTAGTGTATCTCCTGTAGATCTATCAATCGCCACTCAGCAGAGATGCAGGTGGATGTGCTGGGAAAAACGATTTCGGCGGTCCGCCGCCATTTTGCCGTAGACCAGGTGCATGCATGTCCTCAGGTCACGCCGGCCGCCAGGTTTTTGGAGTCTAATGTCTCCTATATGGGGGCGGCCATGTTTCATGAGCCCAGCTACCTCGTGGAGAGCTGGGAACGCCGGAAGGCGTACACAGGGGGCGGAGCCACGTCCTTCTACCCGGGGAAAAAGCAACAGCTCCTTCCAGTCTGTAAAGACAGACGCTGACTGCAGTTGGTTGGAAACTTCACTGCATCGGTTGGTGAGCCTTGGGGGTCCCTCTCTCTCTCTGTGGGATTGAGAAGCAGGTACTCTGAGGGGCGCTATTGCGCTAGGGGGAGACAAAAAAAAAAAAAAGGTATTTTTTATTTAAAAAAAAAAAAAGTTTTTTTGTGTTTTCTGGCAAAGGTGTCCTGAATTAACATGGACCCTGCCACTCATGTATCTCCTCCGGATCCCCTCGAGGGGTCTGCGGGATCCTCCAGCACCCCACTGACGATTAAATCATTGTCCGCTATTATGGAAGCTTGTGTCCCGGGTGGAAGTGGCTTGTCAGGGACAGGGCGCAAGTAAGCGACCCCCGCCTAACCCCTTATTATCTGAAACCTCGGATTCAGACTCTGAGCCTATTTCTGCAGTTGCAGGTACTTCATCTGGTATTGGTGTCTCGTGTACTGTCTTTTCAGACAGTGAGGAGGATGTTTCGGCATCAGCCATAGCCAGAGAGGAAGCGTTGGTAAACGCACTCATTGTATCTGTTCAAGAGACCTTAAGATTACAGGGTATTCCGTCAGAAATAGCTGAAACTGAAATCCCTTTTGGGACTAAAAACGCATCTAGTGGCGAAGGTTTTTTCCATTGCCCAAATGTTTTGGCAATCCAATCAAAGAAGAATGGAGTCTGCCAAAACGCATTTCTACTATTTCTAAACGCATTAACAGGCGTTATCCGTTTGAGGAAACCCTCATTAAGAAATGGACAGAACCACCTGTGGTGGATTCACCAATTGCTAGATTGAATAAAGCCACGGTTATTCCTCTAGAAGACGCTCCGTCTTTTAAAGATCCAGTGGATCGCAAGATAGAAGCTATGTCTCGCACCATGTTTACCTTGATTGGATCAGCTTTCAGACCAATAATTGCTATTGGTCTGGTTTCGCAGGCTGTAACTGTATGGACCAAGTGGTTACGCCGGGACCTAGAAGAGGTCCCTCAGGCGGTATCAGATTTGTTGGAACAGATGATACAGGGGTTACAGTTTGTGTGTGATGCGGCGTTAGACGCCACTCCATTATTGGCGCGAGCATCTGTCTCAGCGGTGGTTCTCAAGCGTACACTGTGGCTAAAAGGTTGGTTAGCCGACCAAGGTTCCAAAAAAGCATTGGCTAATTTCCTCTTTTTAGGAGAGCGTCTATTTGGAGCCAACTTAGATGAGATCATTAAGGATCTCACGGGTGGAAAGAGCACCTTTTTACCGCAAAATTTTAAAGGTAAAGGAACTCGTCAAAGACGAGGGCCTTCTTTTTCTGCTCACAAGAGATTTTTTTTTCGTCCCGCGGGTGAAAAAATTAAGTCCTCCAAAGCTCCTGCAGGAGGCGTCAGGGGTCGTTGGTCGGGCAAGCAAAAGCCCGCCCCCTCTAGACCTGAAGATAAACCGTCCAAAGCCTGAAGGTGCGCCCCCCACCCATAACTGGGGTGGGGGGACGTCTTCGCCGGTTCCCGGATCCATGGCTTTCCAGAATCCCGGACAGATGGGTTTGCGAAGTCATAAGGTCAGGGTACAAGATCGAGTTTCGATCTCTCCCACCGGCGCGATTCTTCCCTTCCAATAGCTGACTATCCCCGGATCGTTTAGACGATCTGTGGAGAGCAGTCACAGATTTACTACAACAAGGAGTGGTAGTCCACGTTCCTTGGACAGAACGCTTTCAGGGGTTTTTATTCAAACCTATTTACAATACCCAGGAAAGAGGGCAAAGTGCGTCCAATTCTGGACTTAAGGGCACTCAATTCTTTTGTCTACATAAGAAGATTCAGAATGGAGTCCATTCGCACAGTAGCAGCCTTTCTGCATCCAGGGGATGTCCTAGCGTCCATAGACATCTAGGATGCATATCTTCACATTCCCATTTTCGCAGGACATCAGCGGTTTCTACGTTTTTCCGTAGAAGAGAACCACTATCAGTTTGTGGCGTTACCTTTCGGTCTCGCCACGGCTCCGCGGGTCTTCACGAAGGTGTTGGCCCCAATGATGGCACTTCTGCGCCAAAGAGGCATATCGATTCTAGGTTACCTAGACGATCTTCTGCTTCATGCAGAGTCTCCTCAGACCTTGCTACAAAACATAGAAATTACTATGATTTCTTTACAGGAATTCGGGTGGCTGGTGAACCAGCAAAAGTCATTTCTGGTTCCCACCCAGAGGCTCGAATATCTGGGTCTAATTCTAGACACAGTCAGGACAAGAGTTTTTCTTCCGGTAGGGAAACTCCGAAAGATTCAATCAGCAGTCCACCAACAGCTGGTCTTCCCTTCGGACTTGCATGAGGGGTCTGGGGTTGATGGTGGCTTCCTTCGAAGCAGTCCCATTTGCCCAGTCCCATACCCGAATTCTTCAGCAAGAGATTCCTCTCAGATGGAATCGGAATCCGGAATCCCTGGACAATCAGATCCGATTGAGCAAACAGACCAGAGAGTCTCTGGTCTGGTGGCTTCGGTCTCCGATGCTCAGCCAGGGAAAGTCATTTCTGCCAATATATTGGACGACAGTGACCACGGATGCCAGTCTATCCGGATGGGGAGGAATTCTCGGTCCGTTATCTGTCCAGGGACTTTGGTCCCCGGAAGAATCCAGGTTACCGATAAATGTATTGGAACTGAGAGCGATCAGACTTTGTCTGATTCACTGGACCGAGCAGCTCCAGGGCAGCCCGGTTCAGATCCAGTCGGACAACGCCACGGCCGTGGCTTATGTCAATCACCAGGGGGGCACCAAGAGTGTCCGAGCGGCCAAAGAAGTGGCTTGCATTCTTCGCTGGGCGGAACGATTTGTTCCAGCAATCTCTGCGGTGTTCATTCCGGGGGTGGAGAATTGGCAGGCAGATTATCTCAGCCGTCAGACTCTGGATCAGGGGGAATGGTCCCTCCATCCAGACGTTTTCCACCAGTTGTGCCTACGACGGGGCACCCCGGATATGGATCTGTTGGCATCTCGATTCAACAGGAAAGTTCAGAGATTCGTGGCTCGCTCCCGCGATCCTCTAGCAGAAACCGCAGATGCACTGATCGCCCCGTGGGGGCAATACCAGCTAATGTATGCCTTCCCTCCTCTTGGGTTACTGCCAAGACTTCTTCGCAAGATAGAGGAGGAAGGAATTCCAGTAATCCTGGCAGCTCCGGACTGGCCTCGTCGAGCTTGTTACGCCGACTTGGTCAGACTGATGGCGGACGTCCCGTGGAGACTTCCTCTCAGGGAGGATCTACTGTCTCAGGGACCGATCTTCCATCCTGCTTTACGATCGCTGGTTTTAAACGGCCTGGTTATTGAGACCCAGGTGCTGAAGGACAAGGGATTGTCAGCTTCAGTTATTCCTACTCTAGTTAAAACAAGGAAAGCGACTTCCAGAAAGATTATCATCGTACATGGAAGTCTTATATTGTGTGATGTGAATCCCTTGGGTTCCATCTACATCTTTATTCGGTAGTCCGAATATTGGCTTTCTGCAACAGGGAGTTGAGCAGAAGCTGGCCTTGAGTGTTATCAAAGGTCTGGTTTCAGCATTTGCTATCTTCTTTCAGAAGCTTTTGTCTACTCATTCCTTGGTGCGGAATTTCATCCAGGGGGTGCGACACCTGGCTCTGCCAGTGCACGCGCCGTTACCATCCTGGGATCTTAATTTGGTGCTGTCGGTTCTTCAGACACCTCCCTTTGAAAATATCAGGGAGATTCCCTTGCCTACTTTATCCCAGAAGGTGGTCTTCTTGGTGGTTATCACTTCTGCACGCAGGGTGTCAGAACTGGCTGCATTATCCTGTTGTTCCCCAGATCTGGTGGTTCATAGGGATAAGGTTGTTCTTCATCCGAATCCATCCTTCCTTCTAAGGTGGTTTCAAAGTTTCATTGAATAAGGACAGTGTATTGTCCTTCCTATGTCCTTAGCCCAATCATCCTCGAGAATTTGCATGGCATTCCGTGGATGTAGTTCGGGCGATCAGGATATACTTGAATACTACGGATTCAATTTGTAAGACGGATTCACTGTTTGTGATCACGGATGGCCCTAAGAAGGGGTTGCCTGTTCTGCTGCGACCATCTTTAGATGGATCAGACAGACGGTGGTATAGGCTTATTTTATCTAAGGGTCGGGATCCCCCGTTCCCTGTTAAGGCGCATTCTACTCGGGCGCTTAGTTTCCTGGACCTTCCGCCATCAGGCGTCAGTGGTTCAGGTTTTCAAGGCGACTGTTTAGTAGTCGGTTCATACCTTTACTATATTGTATAAGGTTTATGTGATGGCATCGTTAGATGCCTCTTCTGGCCGCAAGGTTCCTGCAGGCCACTGTTTGAGGAGACTGTTGGTCTACCTCGAGGATTTGTGGGGTAGGTCTCATCTGTTTACTCGATGAGTCCTTTGATACTTCTGGTTGGCTCCGGTTGGGCCTTCTAGATTGGATTTTGATTCTGTCAATCCCACCCCTCATTTTGTGGCACTGCTTCTGGATGTCCCAGCTCTTGAGAATCAAGAAGACTACGTCTGTCAATGAGCGATAGAGAAAAATGGATTTTTGTAAGATCTTACCGTAAAATCCTTTTCTCTTAAGCTCATTGACAGACGTAGTACCCGCCCCTCTATCATTGAGTTGGGTTGGGTTAAATTCTCTGTTACTGCTTTAGAACAGAACTGATTCCCTGTAGCAGAGAGAGGGAGGATATACCCTCAGGGACTGCCCCTAAGGTGGAGCCAGAACGTTTTGTCTTTCTGCCTAGTCCTACTCCTGCGGAGACAACATAACCCAGCTCTTGAGAATCAAGAAGACTACGTCTGTCAATGAGCTTAAGAGAAAAGGATTTTACGGTAAGATCTTACAAAAATCCATTTGTTACATAAGTAGAGCATACAGGAAGGCTAACGTGTTTCGGCAAACTACCTTGATCACAGCACCAGTTATACCAGTGGTGGTCAGTTTTCTTGATTTGGGGAGGGGTTTTAGTGTGGCCCCTGACATAACAAGAGGCTCACATGTAAAATTTTGTGAATATTTAGTGTCAGAGACAGCAGCATATAGTTAAAGACTATGGGCATGGTAAAAGAGATGGTCAGGGATTGCAGACATGATACAGGAGAGGGTCAGAGACTGCAGACATGATACAGGAGAGGGTCCGAAACGGCAGACATGACACAGGAAATGGTCAGACTGCAGACATGATACACAGGAGATGGTCAGAGACTGCAGACAGGATACAGGAGATGGTCAGAGACTGCAGACAGGATACAGGAGATGGTCAGAGACTGCTGACAGGATACAGGAGATGGTCAGAGACAGCAGACATGATACAGGAGATGGTCAGAGACTGCAGACAGGATACAGGAGATGGTCAAAGACTGCAGACAGGATACAGGAGATGGTCAGAGACAGCAGACATGACAGAGGAGATGGTCAGAGACAGCGGACATGACACAGGAGATGGTCAGAGACAGCGGACATGACACAGGAGATGGTCAGAGACTGCGGACATGATACAGGAGATGGTCAAAGACTGCAGACATGGTACAGGAGATGGTCAGAGACTGCGGACATGGTACAGGAGATGGTCAGAGACTGCGGACATGGTACAGGAGATGGTCAGAGACTGCAGACATGACACAGGAGGTGGTCAGAGACTGTAGACATGATACACAGGAGATGGTCAGAGACTGCAGACATGATACACAGGCGATGGTCAGAGACTGCAGACCTGATACAGCAGACGGTCTGAGACTGCAGACAAGATACAGGAGATGGTCAGAGACTGCGGACTTGTGAAGGTGCTGTAGGAGTTGTTGGAGATTGTAGACAAGTTCAGTAGACTGCAGACGTATTATACGAGACTGCTAGAAATCACTGCTTTAACAGATAATAGGTGAGCACAGATTTGTTTCTGCAGGGTCCTCCAGGGCTGAGCAGAAAGTGCCAGAGGACCACATGCAGCCCCTAGGCCTCAGGTTGAGTTATACCAAGCTCATAGTAACAAGTGCAGCCATGGGCTCCGTGTAATTTTTTTTCTCTAGCGCTCATTGACAGACGTAGTCCTCGGTGATACACCACCTTCGGGTTATGTTGCCTCCACAGGAGCAGGACTAGACAGGAAATTAAAAAGCTCTGGCCACACCCCAGGGGCAGTCCCAGAGGGTATATCCTCTCTCTCTCTGCCTCAGCAAATCAGTTATTTTCTGTCTAGTTAGGAGTAAGGACCTAGATACCTTGCTGGGATCTTAGGTCCTGGCAAGAATTTTTTCTTAAAGGATTTTTTTTAGACAGCTTTTTTTCTCCAGTGTTCCTGTGAGATCTTCAAGCAAGAAAGCTGAACTGGGCGACGGGCTGGATGTTGAGATCCGGTGGTCACCCCAGTTCAGCCTACGAGCGCGTGCAGGCCATAGCTCCGCGCTGGGTCGGCCGCGACAAAGTCCCATTAAAGGACTGTCCACGCGAGTTAAACGTCTCGCTGAAACGCCAAAGACCATGAGTCACGGCGTCCGTATCGGTCGACAGCCCTCCCGCCCCGGTGGAGAGGGGTACTGTCAGGAGTTGGTGCCCGCCTGGTTCCGGTATGGTGAGTAGTATGTTCCCCCTTTCCCCCTGACGGGTTTTGTGGTGAACGCGGGCCCCTCTCTGTATGGTAAGATAGAGTCCCTTTCTATCCTACAACATGACACAGATCCTCCTACTTTGAGTGTGATTTTATGTGTGCAAAAAGCCAGGAGGCTTGGTTTGGGAGCTAACAATCTAATTGTATACATGTTTTAAAGATGAAATGTGTGGCATTCTGGGAATCTTATGGGTTAAGAATAAGCTACCTACCAGTCAGAAGCCACGGACATGTAGACTGCCTTCCTAATCAGATCTCCAGCTATTAGCAGGCCTCCCGAACGGCCATGCGGTCCGCCAGGGCCGGTACCGCCAACCACGCCATATCCCCATGCAGTGAGAGTGTTGTGTGCCCTGCAGCACACCGCTATTCAGTACGGGCCGCCGCCATTTTTTTTTTTGCTGGATCGCACGAGCCGCCATTTTGGCGTAGCCTCGTGTCTCCAGCATGGGGGCGGCCATGTTTGAGGTGATCCAAACACCTCGTGGAGCTTGGGGGAGGCGCCGGAAGGCGTACAGAGGGGCGGAGCCGCCTCCTTTCTTCCTGGGCAGCCAGCCAAAAGACTTCCTGTTTGTTAAGACAGCGCTGTAACCTGTTGCAGTTAAACTCTGAGCATCAAGTGGTGAGCCTGGGGGTCTATCTCTCTCTCTCTCGATCGATAGGGATCCCTAGCAGGTAACACTAAGGGGCTTTTGTGGCGCTGGGGGTCGAAAAAAAAAAAAAAAGTTTTATTTTTGAATTATATTTTCCAGGAAGTAACTGGAGTTATCATGGACCCTGCCACACATATTCCCCCACCTGTTTCCCTCGAGGGGGCCATGGGACCCGCCGGTGCACAGAGTATAGAGTCATTTACAGCAATTTTGGAGTCTATGGTGGCTCGGGTGGAGGCGGCCTGTCAGGGACGGGGGTCAAGGAAGCGACCCCCGCCTACCCCTATACCATCTGACACCTCTGACTCAGATTCAGAGGTGGTCACGGCAGTTGCAGGTTCCTCTGCAAGGGCTGTTATCCCAGGTAAAGCCCCCTCAGACAGTGAGGAGGACGCTTCTTCTCCTGCTATAATTCAGGAAGAAGCATTGGTGGATGCACTAGTTGTGGCAGTGCAGGAAACCTTAAAACTTGAGGCTTTACCGGCAGAGGCAACTGAAACAGAGATTCCTTTTGGTACTAATAAGCCCATCAAGACGATGAAGGCTTTTCCTGTACCTAAATGTTTCGGTAATCAGATTAAAGGAGAATGGGAGCATTCTAAACGTACCTTTACTATTTCCAAGCGTATTGCTAGACGCTATCCGTTTGAGGAATCCATCATTAAGAAATGGACGGTACCACCAGTGGTGGATCCGCCTATTTCCAGGCTGAATAAAGCCACGGTTATTCCAGTGGAGGACACTTCGTCCTTTAAGGATCCGGTGGATCGAAAGATGGAAGCAGAGTCCCGCACCATCTTCTCTCTGATAGGGTCAGCATTTAGACCAGTAATTGTTATTGGTCTAGTTTCCCAGACACTTACGGAATGGGCGAAAATGGTACACCAAGATCTTAGGGGAAAAGATATTCCCCAGGAGACATCTGATTTGATGGAACAGATTATACAAGGGCTACAGTTTATCTGTGACGCAGCCTTGGACACTACTCCCTTATTAGGGCATGCATCTAAGACAGCGGTGATCCTCAGACGTGTGCTGTGGTTAAAATGCTGGTCAGCTGACCTAGGTTCCAAGAAGACCTTGACAAATCTCCCCTTTCAGGGGAATCGTCTATTTGGGGCCAACCTAGATGAAATCATTAAGGATGCCACTGGGGGCAAGAGCACTTTTTTGCCACAGGCTGCTAAAGCTAAGGGACCTCGCAACAAGCGAGGACCTTTCTTTACCGCCCATAAAGGGCGCCCGGCTGGTACTAGCGGGAAAGGCAAGACTCCTCCAGGAGGGTTCAAGAAGGGCTGATCGGACAAGCAAAGGACCAACCCAGCCAAACCCGAAGCAAAGGAGTACACAGCCTGAAGGTGCGCCCCCACCCGGTTTCAGGGTGGGGGGACGTTTTCACCGGTATTCAGGACATTAGATCGAGCATCAACCACTACTACTGGTGCGATTCTTCCCTTCCAACATTTAAGTACTACAGGAAGCGGTAATTACCGTTCCCTGAATAGATCTTTTCCTTTACCCTTTCCTAAGATTAGTCCCGATACCTCACAGGAATCGGATCTGGTTGACCAGATAGGCCAAGTAGCCTCTAGTCGGGTGACTTCGGTCCCTGAGGTTCAACCAGAAAAGATCACCTTTCCTGATAACTATCAGGTATCTGATAAATGTGTGGGAACAGAAAACGACCAGACTTTCTCGGATGGTCGGGGCCAGATACCTCTAGGGACGCCTGGTTCAGACCCAATCAGCGCCAGTGGTCCTAGAAATTCTAGGCTGGCCTCCTCAAGCCGGCCTGGCCGACTTGGACATGTTAGTCGTAGACGTTCCGTGGGAACTTCGTCTCAGGGAGTGTCTGTGGTCTCAAGGACCAATTTACCATCATGCTTTACAGTCGCTGGGTTTAATGGCCTGGCCATTGAGACCCAAGTACTGAAGGACAGAGGTTTGTCAGCTTCAGTCATTCCTACCCTTATTAAAGCAAGGAAAGCGACTTCCAGCAAAGTTTATTATCACACATGGAAAACTTATATTGCGTGGTGCGAATCTTTAGGATTTCCTCCACGTACCTATTCGGTGTCTCGAATATTGGCCTTTTTGCAACAAGGGGTTGAGCAGAAGCTAGCCTTGAGCACCATCAAGGGTCAAGTTTCAGCATTAGCAATCTTCTTTCAGAAGCCTTTAGCTACTAAATCCTTGGTGCGGAATTTCATCCAGGGGGTGCGGCACCTGGCTCCTCCAGTCCGCGCGCCCTTACCGCCTTGGGATCTTAATTTGGTTTTGTCGGTTCTACAGAAACCTCCTTTTAAAAAAACATCAGGGAGATTCCCTTGCTTACTTTATCCCAGAAAGTGGCCTTCTTGGTGGCTATTACTTCTGCTCGCAGGGTGTCAGAACTGGCTGCATTATCATGCCAGTCCCCATACCTAGTGATTCATAGGGATAAGGTAGTACTTCATCCTAAGCCATCTTTTCTTCCCAAGGTGGTTTCAGATTTTCATCTGAATGAAGATATTGTACTACCTTCCTTGTGTCCTCAGCCCAATCATTATCGGGAACATGCGTTGCATTCCTTAGATGTGGTTCGGGCAATCAGGGTATACCTGAAAGCTACGGAATCATTCCGTAAGACGGATTCACTTTTTGTGATCACGGATGGCCCCAGAAAGGGTTTGCCTGCATCTGCCGCGACCATTGCCAAATGGATTAGACAAACGGTGGTACAGGCTTATTCTATTAAGGGTCAGAGTCCTCCGTTCCCTGTTAGGGCGCACTCCACTCGAGCGCTCAGTACTTCCTGGGCCTTTCGCCATCAGGCGTCAGTGGTCCAGGTATGTAAGGCGGCCACCTGGTCGTCAGTACATACCTTTACAAAATTCTATAAAATTGATGTGACGGCATCGGCGGATGCCTCATTTGGCCGCAAGGTTTTGCAGGCCGCAATTTGAGGAGACCGGTGGTCTACCTCGAGGGTTTTTTTCTGTTTGAAAAAAAAAAAAAAAATTGTTTTCTCTTTTTTTGTTGAGTCTCATCATTAAGGATGAGCATTGTAAACTTCTAGTTGGCACCGGTTGGGCCTTCTAGATTGGGATTTGATTTCCATTTTCCCACCCCTCAGTTGTGATACTGCTCTGGGACGTCCCGAAGGTGCTGTATCACCGAGGACTACGTCTGTCAATGAGCGCTAGAGAAAAATGGATTTTTGTAAAATCTTACCGTAAAATCCTTTTCTCTTAGCTCATTGACAGACGTAGTCCCCGCCCCTCTGTTTTTTTGAGTTGGGTTAAAATCTCTAAAGACTGCTTTTTCACATAACTGATTTGCTGAGGCAGAGAGAGAGAGGATATACCCTCTGGGACTGCCCCTGGGGTGTGGCCAGAGCTTTTTAATTTCCTGTCTAGTCCTGCTCCTGTGGAGGCAACATAACCCGAAGGTGGTGTATCACCGAGGACTACGTCTGTCAATGAGCTAAGAGAAAAGGATTTTACGGTAAGATTTTACAAAAATCCATTTTTTTTTTTTATAGCTGTCGGTCAGCTGTTCAGTAAAATTGACCCAGGCAGCTCTACAGCCACCTGATCACATCTATGGTACTGAGAAGAGGCCGCCTCCAGTGGTTCCCAGGATCTCACGCTCCTGCGGGTAGCTTGGCGATGGTTAACAAATGGGATTGCTTCACAGGGAGGAGATGGAGGAACATCCATTCCCAGACCTTCTGTGTGACATGAAACCAGAAGAAACCAGCGTTTCATCAATTTGGGTTTCAGAGCCTTCATTCCCAGGCTGATACAGCCAGGCAAGCAGTAGTTCATTTTGAGGGTGGAACTCCGCTTTAATCACAGTTTGTGCTTGATTAAAGTGGAAGTAAACCCTCCTATTGTTTTCAGTCAAGGGAGCTGCCATCTTGGCCTCTGTTTAATTTTCAACTGCCATGATGCTCCACCTGTGACCAGTTATGACACCAGCCATTGGATGGTTTGACGGTTTGGTTGAGAGCACATCCAATGTGACAGTTAGCATTTCTGGCATGCCGGGAATGTAACTGTTTTTTTAAACTATTATATCCTTGGGTTTACTTCCACTTTAACTGCTTTGGAGGGCAAGGGAGACATTGGAGGTCCATAAAGAGTGCCTGTCATTGCCCTAAGCTGTCACACAGAGGCAAATTTCCCCCTTTGTGATAGCAATAAAGTTACATGAAAACAAAATAAGTTTTGATAAAATAAAAATAGTTAAAACAAAAAAAAGATTTAAAGCACCGCTGTCCCCCGGGGGACATACATGCCAATGCTTGAATAGATCCAGCACACGTGTAAGCAGTGATTTGCACCACACGTGTGAGATATCGTTGTGAACGTCGGAGTGAGAGCCGTAATTCTGGGACCTTCATTCACAATTAAAGTGGTTGTAAACGTTCGATTCAATAAAAAAACAAAAACAAACATGCCTATGCTTACAATGGCTTCGCACAAAGCAGCCTTGATCCTCTTCTTCTGGGGTCCCCCGCCAGCGCTCCAGGCCCCTCCTCTTCATTGGGTGCTCTACGGACAGCTTCTTTCCATGGGGACACCCGTGCAGGCGCGCTCTCGAGTCTTGCTTCTGCATCCATCCGCCCAACGCTCACGTGTCACAGCTTTTAATTGACAGCAGGAGCCAATGGCTGCCGCTGCTTTCAATCTGTCCAATGAGAAGAGAGACGTGCTGGAGTTGCTGTGCCCATGCTTATCGCTGGATCGAATTGGGCTCAGGTAAGAAAGGGGGGGGGGATCTGGGGGGAGCTTCAGCACAGAAGGTTTTCACCTTCTTACATAGGATGCAAACTTTGAGGCTTTAGAACCACTTTAACTGATAACTTGTAAATACCGTAGTCCGTCACCATTTCACGGGTGTGCGCCATCTTTAGTCTTGTCACTTTTGGTATCTATTTACTCGAGGTGAGATCATGTTTTTAGATTTTAATGTTTTAGTCCCCTGTTCACACATATGCGATGCAGAAACTCTGCAAATCCACTGCGGGTTCTCGCATCGCATTCAGCCGGCATGCAGTTCACACTACCATATGCGAGTCCCTAGGGGTGTCAATACAAAGTTAACGACACCCCCAGATCAGTTCACTTATCGCAGTGTGAACTGTCAGTTCGGACGTGAATCGGATCGCATAGGTGTGAACACCCATGTGATCAGATTGTGGTGCAGACCCAAAAAAGGGTCCTGTGCGAGTTGTGTCCGAATCCGATGCGAATTCACATCGCACAGACATCGCACGTGGTTTGCAGAGCAGTGTGCTCCGAATCACATGCGATGTCTGCAATCGCACATATGTGAACCCGGGGCTTAGTGTTTATATGCACTAAAAATTATTTTAGTGTATTTGTTCCTGAAAATTTGCATTTGGTAAACAGCTGTGCAAATATTTTGTGACATAAAAAAATTGCAACAGCCACCATTTTATTCTCCAGAGCTTCTGCTTTCAGAAAATATATCATGCTTGGGGAATTTTTTAGCAGAACATTTCCCCGGACAGCGGGTGGTTAAATGACACAAACTACTTGATTTCTCCAGTTTATGATTTGTTTTCACCGGCTCGGATAGTCACATTAGAAGTGCCCCCTGCTGGAACATGTGAGGACTATAGATACCGAAAAGGTATAAAGTGATGAACGCGCCCCGCAGTCCGAGTCCTCACAAATCCCATCGGATGAAGCTGCATGAGGACGGGAAGAGCTAATTGTCAACCTTCTGATTATTTTTCACATATCTCTGGCCAACTTTGGCGGCTTTATCAGCTTCTGGAGTCACTGACTCACTGACTCTCTGCGGGCGGCCGTAACTCCCTGTGTAATTGCTCTTCCAGATAACATCTGCCCTGTCTTCAGTTTCCGTCAGGTGTCCACACTATTAGGTGTGTGAGTGATTCTCTGTCATCTCAAAGCTTTTACTTTTATCTAGTGGGAAGAGTAACGGGATCAGAAGACGTGCCCGAGCCGTTCATCTCACATTAGTCATTGAGTCTTCTTACATAGAGATGTGGAAATTTACTTTTCTGCCAGTCCACAGGAGGGGGCAGCCAGGAATCTTTCTTTAGTTTTTTGTGAAAGGCTAAAGAAGATGGAGCTGGTTTGAAGGTGGGTGTTTGGTTTTGGAACGTTGTCGGCATCAGTAATATCTTCTATACCTAATGCCCAACTCCAGGCTTGGCACCATTCCTCTACCCCTCCCCCCCCCCATTGAAGACCTTAGCATGAACTATACTACTACACACAAGTATTGAGACGCCTGTCTTTACACGCACATGAACTTTAATGGCTCCCCAGTCTTACTCCGTAGGGTTCAGTATTGAGTAGAGATGGGCTTGGGAGTTTTGAATTCCCACCAGGAAGCCGACACTGCACTTCGCTAATCACAGGCACTGAGGCATTTCTTAGTCCGCAGCTGCACAGATCCGGAAATGTCTAAGTGCCTGCGATTAGCGGTGTGCAGTGTCGACTTCCTGGCTGGATCGTGGGTTGGGACTAGGATCCCAAACACCCCTGAGCCCATCTCTACTTTGAGAGGTCTGCGATTAGCGGTGTGCAGTGTCGGCTTCCTGGCTGGATTGTGGGTTGGGACTAAGATCCCAAACACCCCTGAGCCCATCTCTACTTTGAGAGGTCTGCGATTAGCGGTGTGCAGTGTCGGCTTCCTGGCTGGATTGTGGGTTGGGACTAGGATCCCAAACACCCCTGAGCCCATCTCTACTTTGAGAGGTCTGCGATTAGCGGTGTGCAGTGTCGGCTTCCTGGCTGGATTGTGGGTTGGGACTAGGATCCCAAACACCCCTGAGCCCATCTCTACTTCGAGAGGTCTGTGATTAGCGGAATGCAGTGTCGGCTTCCTGGCTGGATCGTGGTTTGGGACTAGGATCCCAAACACCCCTGAGCCCATCTCTACTTTGAGAGGTCTGTGATTAGCGGAATGCAGTGTCGGCTTCCTGGCTGGATCGTGGGTTGGGACTAGGATCCCAAACACCCCTGAGCCCATCTCTACTTTGAGAGGTGTGTGATTAGCAGAGTATAAATCAAAAATATTTCTGCGCTATATCAAAAAATTGTGAATGAAAAATTATGATTGTGAAAAAAAGCTGCTTACACAGACCCATAGAAAAAAAGTCCACATAATATGTAACAGAAATTGTGTAGTGCTAATACATAAATGTTGAAAAAAATGATCAATAAAGTAGTGAAAAATGAACACCCCGGAAGACGTCAACCTATGACGAAACTAGTCGGGTGGTTCCAGACGTGACGTTGCCACGCCCCCATTGTCGGTTCGAGTCTCCACTTTTATCTGCGGGACGCCGCAGCCCCGGTCTTGCATCATGATTTATGCTGATTTGCTTTTAACTTGTAGTAAGTGTAACTTTTAAAATAAACAGCGTTCTATTTCATTACGGTATTACGCTGTGTGCCCCTTTCTTTTTTCTCTATCACCTATGTGTGGGCTATATTCATATGAGGATTTTCCATATTGATCATCATTGGATTTACTGCCTATTAGTATGCAATGTGTGTTCCTGTGGAATCCATTTGATTCTTTCCCATGATATAAGCAATCTGTGGTTCACCTATATGAAGACCTTAAGGGTCTGGTAAGCAGTTTACCATACATTCCTTTTCACGGGTGAAGCCTATGGATGTTTAAATTGGATTTTTATTGGGACTATTGTTGTTTCCTACCACTTCTATTGAGCACAATTTTTTTCATTCTTTTACCCACGGATGTTATATTGTATATTTCCTACCAGAGGACTCTTTTCATGTTTTGTTCTGATTAGCAGAGTGCAGTGTCGGCTTCTGGCTGGATTGTGGGTGGGGACTAGGATCCCAAACACCCCTGAGCCCATCCCTACTTTATGAGAGGTCTGTGATTAGTGGAGTGCAGTGTCTGCTTCCTGATGAGATCGGGAACATGGAAACTCGAACACGCCTGAGCTCATCTCTAGTATTGCGTTGGCCCACCCTTTATAACAGCTTCAACTCTTCTGGGAAGGCTGTCCACAAGGTTTAGGAGTGTCTATGGGAATGTTTCACCACTGTCAAATCTCCTGAAGAAGTCACATGACCGTGACGATACGCGTCGAGACGTTAGGCAAACCCGGAAGTGCGGCATCATGGGCGGCTCGGATTCAGAGCCTCAGCGTTCTCATATTGTTAGATGTCTACTGTACTGTAATTTACTACTTTGTTTTTATATATATTACATGGAAATACTACACCAGAAGAGCCTCTCTTGTCTGCATCCCATTTGAAGTGATTTTAGGATACCATGACGCCCCCCCCCCCCCCCGGAAGGTTATAGGATCGCCAGAAATCCCTGTCACAAGCTATATCCTTGCAGCAGTAAGGATACTACGGCACCATCTACCCCCCCTGGATTGCCAGGAGGCTCTCCCTTTTTTTATGCTGTATCTTTACAGCAGTAAGGTAAGGGTGTAGCACACCTGGAAGAATTGCACCTTGATTGTATCACTGCCCACCGTGGGTGTAGAAGTCACCCCCCTGATTGGTTCACCTGAACGCCTGGTGGAATACCACTCACAAGACCTCACCTTATATTTATGAACTTTTATGGTGTGATTTATACATTGAATATTTATATTTCACTCATGGACTGCTTCATCGGTTTTAGCTTATGATTTATTTATTGAAAATATTTTTTTTTTGAAGATGCGGGTGGATCTGGGAAGAAGTACAGGGTCTGGAGGAGAACCAGAGGAGGGCTGGAGTCAGCTTCCAGAGTCTGCTGAATGCTGAGACCAGGGGAGGCAGAGGCAAGGTGGTGTTGCAGCTGCACAGAGAGGTGCAGGATCTGTAGGAGGACTTCTGCCCTCCTCTCTGCTGCGGACTGCTGAGAAGGGGGGTGGGCAAAGACAAGCCTTTCTGCAGCTGCACAGAGAGGTGCAGGGTCTGCAGGATGAGTTCTGCTGCCCTCTGTGCTACAGACTGCTGAGAAGGGGGGTGGGCAAAGACGAGCCTTTCTGCAGCTGCACAGAGAGGTGCAGGGTCTGCAGGAGGAGTTCTGCCGCCCTCTGTGCTACAGACTGCTGAGAAGGGGGTGGGCAAAGACGAGCCTTTCTGCAGCTGCACAGAGAGGTGCAGGATCTGGCAAAGTTCTGTCCTCTCTGCTGCCGACTACAGAGACAAGGGGGGTGCCGCAACTGCAGGAGAGGTGCGAGGGCCACATGAAATGGCCTGGGGGGCCGCATTCGGCCTGTAGGCCTTTTGTTTGACACCTGTGCTCTAAGGTGTCTCCTCCCCCCCCAAAACGAAACCAGCTCAGGATTTGTAAATCTTCATTGAAGTAAGCTCTGTGTGTGGGCAGCCATGTACTTCTAACCTCTTCTAGTAACAGGCAATCCTCGCTTCTCTAATCTGATGCCATGAGAATCCAGCCAGACTCTGTTTATTAAATGTCCATTTTCTGCTCACACAAGGGAACGCCATCCCTAATTGAAAATACGGTTAAACGAATTCCTTCATCTTAATCATCCTTGTCCACTTCAAAGGGACGAATCAAAGGCTGGGGATGACTTCAGGCGCTGCTTTTATTTCCATGATGTCATCTCAGTCTTGGCGTGAATCATACCTGCTTGGCAATTAGGAGGCCGTATAGAAGAATCGCTAATCAGCTTCTCAGCGCAGGGAGCAGAGATATGGAAAAGGAACTTTTATTGGTTAGCTGAGGCGGTGTTGTCAGAATAAATGGGTTTTATTTATTTCTAACGTTCGCTGTAATATTTTCAGTCCCAGCCATTAGTGATGAGCGGAAGTTCAGTCAGCTAATAGATCACTATTTTTCCGGTGTGGCCCACGTGATTCCTACCCATCATCACAAATATGTAAAACATTGCAAGTCTGACACTGAGCCATAGGTGGGCCGCAGTGCTTCTACACTGAGCCATAGGTGGATCTGGGGCTCCTACACTGAGCCATAGGTGGGTCCGCTGTGCTCCTACACTGAGCCATAGGTAGTCCGCGGTGCTCCTACACTGAGCCATAGGTAGTCTGCGGTGCTCCTACACTGAGCCATAGGTGGATCTGGGGCTCCTACACTGAGCCATAGGTGGATCCACGGTGCTCCTACACTGAGCCATAGGTAGTCCGCGGTGCTCCTACACTGAGCCATAGGTGGGCCGCAGTGCTTCTACACTGAGCCATAGGTGGGCCGCAGTGCTCCTACACTGAGCCATAGATGGGTCCGCGGTGCTCCTACACGGAGCCATAGATGGGTCCGGTGCTCCTACACTGAGCCATAGGTGGGTACACTGAGCCATAGGTGGATCTGGGGCTCCTACACTGAGCCATAGGTGGGTCCGCTGTGCTCCTACACTGAGCCATAGGTAGTCCGCGGTGCTCCTACACTGAGCCATAGGTGGGCCGCAGTGCTTCTACACTGAGCCATAGGTGGGCCGCAGTGCTTCTACACTGAGCCATAGGTGGGTCCGCGGTGCTCCTACAGTGAGCCATAGGTGGGTCCGCGGTGCTCCTACACTGAGCCATATGTGGGTCCGCGGTGCTCCTACACTGAGCCATAGGTGGGCCGCAGTGCTTCTACACTGATCCATAGGTGGGTCCACAGTGCTTCTACACTGAGCCATAGGTGGGTCCGCGGTGCTCCTACACTGAGCCATAGGTGGGTCCGTGGTGCTCCTACACTAAGCCATAGGTGGGTCTGCGGTGCTCCTACACTGAGCCATAGGTGGGTCCACAGTGCTTCTACACTGAGCCATAGGTGGGTCTGCGGTGCTCCTACACTGAGCCATAGGTGGGTCCACAGTGCTTCTACACTGAGCCATAGGTGGGTCTGCGGTGCTCCTACACTGAGCCATAGGTGGGTCCGCGGCACTCCAGGTGAGCAGAGACCAGAAGGTAAAGGAGAGGTCCTTCTAAGAGAAGCATTTGCTCTCCATGTAGGGTGCTTGCAGTCACTCGATCCTCGTCTTGGCTTTCTGGAGATTTCTGCACTGCAATTAGATCTGGTGAACAATTGCAAAGGGGATGCGGCCCCAAAATGGAAGCAATGAGCGTTCAGCAGAGGCTCACAATGAATAAAAGAGAAAGAAAACAGCACAGTAATGGGGAGAAGGCTGCACACCCCAATAATACATGAAAAAGGGAAGGAATGCCCCCAAGGGGTTTTCAGGCAGCAAAATCAGTAAACTGGGAGTCAGTTAAAAATAATTCATCTTTATTACAAAATAGTTAAAATATTAATGATGAAATTCGTAGGGTAAAAAAATGAGCTTTGGTTACAGATAGGAATCCGTCATAATAGGTGATACAACTGATAAAAACATGAACAGTGATCAATAAATCATCACAACCAATAGGATGGTACCCAACGCGTTTCGACCTGTATAGGAAGGTCTTCCTCAGGGGGTATGTGATGTCTATGAAAAACATTGTGCAATTAGAGACTTAGCATACAGTATAACATAACAGATTTATATAGGAGTGATGTAATTGTATTTATATTCACCCTATAAATCAGTGATGGCGAACCTTGGCGCCCCAGATGTTATGGAACTACATTTCCCATGATGCTCATGTACTCTGCAGTGCAGTAGAGCATCATGGGAAATGTAGTTCAAAAACATCTGGGGTTTGCCTTTACTGCTATAAATGATGGATAACAGTTGCTTCCAAAAAGCACTTCCATAGATGTAGAGTCCTCCTAAGGGGGACCCTCCCGTGTCCCCGGAGGAGTGGGGAAGATACTCTGACTTACAGGGGGTCACAATTGGAACTCCCCATGAGACGGCAAGACACCCTCCTGCAAAGAGCACCATTATAACACGTTTTGTAATAAAGATTGATTATTTTCAACTCCCAGTTTACTGACTTTGCTGCCTGAAAACCCCTTGGGGGCATTCCTTCCTTTTTCCACGTAAAATAAAAAGGTTCTTCTGAGTGGAGGATCAATTTATTGATCATAAGAAGAGGTTGAAGAATGTATTTCGGGTGTAACAAGTATTTGTGACCCCACCCCCCCCCCATTGTAAAAAAATGTCCTGGCTCCTCTTTCGATTCAGTGCTGTGTCCAAGAACAGCATTGCTGCTTCCCCCCCCCCCCCCTCACAGGTGCAGAGACAGCAGTGGGAGCCAGTGGCTCTTGCTGCTGTCAATCAATTCCTGTGAGAAGCGGGTGGAGCCATGCCGCACTGTGTTTGTCTATGGGCGCACACAGCCCAGCTCAGGATTGAGCGCATATGTCTTCACCCATAGCAAGTTCATGCTATGGGGCCATGCACAGAAGAGGAGGAGCCAGCAGCACTGGCGTGTGACCCCAGAAGAGGAGGAGCCAGCAGCGCTGGCGTGTGACCCCGGAAGAGGAGGAGCCAGCAGCACTGGTGTGTGACCCCCCAGTAGAGGAGGAGCCAGCAGCACTGGTGTATGACCCCCCCAGTAGAGGAGGAGCCAGCAGCACTGGTGTGTGACCCCCCCAGTAGAGGAGGAGCCAGCAGCACTGGTGTGTGACCCCAGATGAGGAGGAGCCAGCATCGCTGGTGTGGGACCCCAGAAGAGGAGGAGCCAGCAGCGCTGGTGTGTGACCCCAGAAGAGGAGGAGCCAGCAGCACTGGTGTGGGCCCCCAGAAGAGGAGGAGCCAGCAGCACTGGTGTGGGCCCCCAGAAGAGGAGGAGCCAGCAGCACTGGTGTGGGACCCCAGTAGAGGAGGAGCCAGCAGCACTGGTGTGGGACCCCAGTAGAGGAGGAGCCAGCAGCGCTGGCGTGTGACCCCGGAAGAGGAGGAGCCAGCAGCACTGGTGTGTGACCCCCCAGTAGAGGAGGAGCCAGCAGCACTGGTGTATGACCCCCCCCCCCCCCCCAGTAGAGGAGGAGCCAGCAGCACTGGTGTGTGACCCCAGATGAGGAGGAGCCAGCATCGCTGGTGTGGGACCCCAGAAGAGGAGGAGCCAGCAGCGCTGGTGTGTGACCCCAGAAGAGGAGGAGCCAGCAGCACTGGTGTGGGCCCCCAGAAGAGGAGGAGCCAGCAGCACTGGTGTGGGCCCCCAGAAGAGGAGGAGCCAGCAGCACTGGTGTGGGACCCCAGTAGAGGAGGAGCCAGCAGCACTGGTGTGGGACCCCAGTAGAGGAGGAGCCAGCAGCACTGGTGTGGGACCCCAGTAGAGGAGGAGCCGGCAGCACTGGTGTGTGACCCCAGAAGAGGAGGAGCCAGCAGCACTGGTGTGGGACCCCAGAAGAGGAGGAGCCAGCAGCACTGGTGTGGGACCCCAGAAGAGGAGGATTGGGGCTGCTCTGTACACAGCAGGTAAATATTGCATGTTTATTATTTTAAGGGGGGGGAAGTTGTGCCTTTACAACCGCTTTAGGTTTCATGCAGATGTAGAAGTGCGATTATCACATGTGTGACATCAAATCCCTGGATTTCATATTTCTTCCGGTCTCCGGCCTATTCCTGTAATGAGAGCCCCCTGCAATGTCCTGTAATATCCTGCTGCCATTCCCAGACTAATCACAGAATATCACCTGTGCAATGCTTGTGTTATCTCTTCTACATTGCACCGTTATTGACAGATGATTGCAGCGTTATTGACGGAGGATTGCAGCATTATTGATTAATTGCAGTGTTATTGACTAATTGCTGCATTATTGATTGATTGCTCTATATTTGTGTTTGGTTTGCAGAGTGATATGCTGGATGTCAATCAGATTATGAAAGATTTGGCATCTATTGTGTATGAACAAGGTGACTCTGTAGGTAAGTACGGCCCCAGTGAACACGTTTTATCTTTCTGTTTGAATTGATGGTGTTTGTGTTGTACCGTCTCTCTCTTATTGTAGTAATATATACTGCTTTAAAACTCTTCTTTAATGGATGTGTATACCCGACTGCAGTGACCTGGCCTTCAGAATCTGAGATCTAATTCTATGGAACTGCAGACTCTGCCTAGTAACAGGTTTTAAGGGTAATGCACATTGTTGAGGTGATCTCCAATAAAATCAAAAGGTATTTTCAGAAAGTGCGTATTTTAAAGCTAATCTCCAGGCAGATATAAAAGACACCAATAAATGCCTAACTCTGAGTTCTATGTCCCTTTAAATAGTTCATGTGGGCCAAGCTGACCCAAACTGCTTTCTACACTAACAGCTGCACTTGCTGGGCTCCCTTTATTATCTGTATGTACAGTATACAGCGCTGTATTATCTGTATGTAGCCTCATCTATATATACAGTAAAACGTTGGTTTGAGAGTAACTTGGTTTAAGAGCGCTTTGCAAGACAAGCAAAATTTTCAAATTTTGACTTGATATACAAGCGATGTCTTGATATACAAGTAGCCTCAAGTCACAGCTGAGTATAAAAGAGAAGAGAGGCGCTTCTAAGTGTAGCAATATGGTTACATTTAATGAAGGTACAACATTTAGCAACTCACATGGTTGATGATTGGAACAGGCACATCTAAGGATGCAGGCATCCAGGCTAAAGCTGTCCACATAGACCGTCCTCCGCACCACCATCTACGTCATCCCTTCCATGCTGCCCCTCGCTTTCAGATCGCTTTACTGCAGGGTGGTCTTCCCGGTCAGGATTACAGACTGGCAGCCGGTGGTTCAGAAGATGGTCTATGTGGACAGCTTTACCCCGGATGCCTGCATACTTAGATGTGCCTGTTTTATTCATCAACCATGAATTGCTAAATGTTGTACCTTCATTAAATGGAACCATATTGCTACACTTAGAGGCGCCTCTCTTCTCTTTTATACTCTGTAGCTCCTGCTGGATTTTGCTTCTAATCCCCTTATGGAAGCAGCTATTTGTGGATGGACATTTTATGGTTATATAACCTATCGCAATGCTATAATCTGTTTATATAGACTATAAACTGAAGGACTTGTGGAACGAATCATCTGAGTTTCCATTATTTCTTATGGGGAAATTCGCTTTGATATAAGAGTGCTTTGGATTACAAGCATGTTTCCGGAACGAATTATGCTCGCAATCCAAGGTTTTACTGTATATATATATATATATATACAGTATACAGCTCTGTATTATCTGTATGTACCCTCAGCTATATATACAGTATACAGCGCTGTATTATCTGTATGTAGCCTCATCTATATATACAGTATACAGCGCTGTATTATCTGTATGTACCCTCATCTATATATATATATATATATATATATATATATATATATATATACAGTATACAGCGCTGTATTATCTGTATGTAGCCTCATCTATATATATACAGTATACAGCGCTGTATTATCTGTATGTAGCCTCATCTATATATACATATATATATATATATATACAGTATACAGCGCTGTATTATCTGTATGTAGCCTCATCTATATATATATATATATATATATATATATACAGTATACAGCGCTGTATTATCTGTATGTAGCCTCATCTATATATATATATATATATATATATATATATATACAGTATACAGCGCTGTATTATCTGTATGTAGCCTCATCTATATATATACAGTATACAGCGCTGTATTATCTGTATGTAGCCTCATCTATATATACATATATATATATACATACAGTATACAGCGCTGTATTATCTGTATGTAGCCTCATATATATATACAGTATACAGCGCTGTATTATCTGTATGTAGCCTCATCTATATATACATTCAGCTACATTGATATCGAGTTTCTGCTAAGCCCTGCTCAGCCATTCACAGGAAGCTTTGTATTCAGCAGAACTTGGGTGGGTCAACGTAAGTCTGGTCATTGGAGAGCACACTGGTCTTTCCAGCAAATAGCTGGGGGGTCAGCGCATGTCTGATCCATTGGAGGAGAGCACCCTGATCATGCAGTGAATTGCTGTAGGGGGGAAGGGGGATGGGTGGCAGCACAAGTCTGATCAGAGGAGGAGAGGGGATGGGTGGCAGCACAATTCTGATCATTGGAGGAGAGCACACTAATCTTCCCAGTGAATGGCTGTAGGGTGTCAGCACAAGTCTGATCTTTGGAGGAGAGCACACTGATCTTCCCAGTGAATGGCTGGGGGGGTGGTAAGCACAAGCCTGATCATAGCTAGAGAACTGACAGCACTGTGTTCTCCTGCTTAGTGTGGTCAGTTTTTGTAAGGATATCAGAGGGACTGGCAGGAACACCGGGGATTTCACACACACAGGAGACCTCTTCATAGCAGTACATGGTACAGCAGCCACATATCAGGGATGGGAAATGTTGGGTTTACATGTTCATTAATGGTGTGTTCTGGGTTTACAGATAGCATTGAAGCCAATATTGAGACCGCTTCCTCTAACGTTGAATCTGCCAATCGTCAGTTGGCCAAAGCCAATCAGCACCAAGTAAGTAACCTTGCAGCAGTGAGTAGCGGTCACATGACCATACACTATAGTACATAGAAGCTGAACTCCAGGCAGATATTTCACATTGTTTGGTTGGTGCAGTTTATGTAACATTTCAATGTATTCTCCAATGCAGCGAATGTAAGTACCTGAATCTGTTTTCATATCCGCTTCATGTACTCCTCTGCCCACGCTAGGAGCCAGCCATGCCTTGCAGTGCACATGTGGTGACAGTGATCATACTAACTGCAGTAGAATTCAGAGGGAGGATCGGGACGCTGCTGTTCCTTTGCCGTCCTATCTGGGAGAGGGGGGCGTTAACCATGCTGTTGTGGTGGGGGTCTGTCTGGCAGGGTTGCCCGGGATCATAAGACTGCCTGTGGAGAATCATTCGCTCCTTCGGCAGGTATAAGGGGTCTCATCTATGTAATTGTGTAATTAGCGGTTTGCCTGGAGTTCAGCTTGCAGATGTTGTGCGCTCGTTCTCTTATAATGTATAAATCTGCAGGAATCTTGGTTGGAAGATGTAAAGTCCTTACAGTGCTAGAAAAGACAAATCTATAGTCAGTAGTAGGGGGTTGAAGACGTTTTGCAGATCGTCCGAGTGTCCACCTCGGTTCTGATGAGTGACTTCCCTCAGTATTACATTCATACACAGGCAATCTATGTATAAATTTCTATTTCAGAAATTCCCATCAAAGGCCCAATCTTTGAAATTTATCAGCAGTGTCCATTATTGCAAGAGCGGTACCAAAAATGGGCATTCAAATTTCACATGTTGGTGGAGTAACTCTTCCTCTAGAGCACATGTCAAACACAAGGCTTGAGGGCCGAATCCGGCCCTCCAGGCCATTTCATGTGGCCCTTGCACCTCTCCTGCAGCTACTGCATCTCCCTCATCTCTGCCCCCACCTTGTCTCAGCAGACGGCAGCAGAGAGGACAGAACTCCTTTGCCAGATCCTGTGCTTCCCCCTGCTTATTCACTTGCATAGACATGTTGAAATGTCATAGGTTGGTAGAGTAACTCCTCCTCCTCCTCGTCTATTTCATTGCAGGTAAATAATGGATTCCAAGCAGAAGCAATGTGCTGCCATTGAGTTATTGATGAAGAAGGGGCATCGTCTGTTCAACATCCACAGAAGGCTACAGAATGTATATGGAGAGGACGCTATTGAAAAGAACAATGTCTTATTGTTGGTGACTCTTAATGGTGTCATCTCTGTAAACATTCTGTAGATGTTGGACAGCCCGCACCCCTCCATCAAGAACCCAATGGTGGCACGTTGCTTCTGCTTGGAATCCCTCATTAACCACTATTACTGAAAGTAATGCAAATGTGGGCATCATTTTTATTTTTTTTTTATTTACTTGCATAGACTGTTTAAATTGTACATGTTGGTAGAGTAACTCCTCCTCTTCTTCTATTTCATTGCAGGTAAACATAGCAGAATCAATGTGTTGTTCTTGTTGGAGGGGTGCAGGCTGTCCAACATGGATGGTCTCCCACTGTGTGGTTTGTCTTCAATACTGGTTTCCTCCTTTTTAAATTTCTTCATCGATCTGTACACATTGCTCTGGTCAGTCGTGTCACCTCCATAAACATTATGTAGCCTTCTTTGGGTGTTGGACAGCCTGCACCCCTCCATCAAGAACCCAGTGACGACTTGTTGATTCTGCCTGGAATCCATAATTTACCTGCATGCAATGAAAAAGGGGAATTACTAGAGTGGGTGGGGTAACGAGGGGGTTGGAGTTACGAGGGGGTTGGGAGTTACGAGGGGGTTGGGAGTTACGAGGGGGTTGGGAGTTACGAGGGGGTTGGGAGTTACGAGGGGGTTGGGAGTTACGAGGGGATTGGGAGTTACGAGGGGATTGGGAGTTACGAGGGGATTGGGAGTTACGAGGGGGTTGGGAGTTACGAGGGGGTTGGGAGTTACGAGGGGATTGGGAGTTACGAGGGGGTTGGCGTTACGAGGTGGTTGGCGTTACGAGGGGGTTGGCGTTACGAGGGGGTTGGAGTTACAAGGGGTGGGGTTATGAGGGGTAGAGCTACAAGAGGGGGTAGAAGTTACTCTACCAACATGTGAAATTTGGCCAACCTATGTAAGTTCATATAAATTTATACCCACCTATCTATTACTTTGGGTACAGCCCTCGTATGTTCACCTGGCATAAAGTCTCATACTTCACTGACACCATAGGAGTGAAGTGCAAGTCATGGATGACCTGTTCTTCCCAGGAATGAGGACTTGGATTTCCTCCTCACTTGTGATTGGGGGGGGGGGGGGGGATATTGGCACAGCATAGGGAACGGTGGGGCACGTTTATTAACATTTCAATCAGTTATTATTCTTGGGGGGGCCAAGTCTGCTATGACAGCAAGTGTCGTTGCTGTGTACAGTGTATCACTAGGCACTTATTTTTTCCTGTATCTGCTATACTTTGAGCATTCAAAGGCCAGGAAGACTTACCAGTTCATTTATGAAGCTCATCATTCACTGTTCCCTCTCCAGTGTTTGTAGCAGCAAGAGAACAGTGACAGTATTTTGGTCAATTGGGGTGGGGGGGGGGGGGTTGTGTTGCGTTGGCCATACACTCAGAGCAGAAACAAGCTTTTAGAAAGAGAGGGAGGAGAGCTGCAATTACACTCTGCAGAGCTG
Source organism: Pelophylax lessonae (assembly GCF_965119305.1). NCBI lineage: Eukaryota > Metazoa > Chordata > Amphibia > Anura > Ranidae > Pelophylax > Pelophylax lessonae. The sequence goes on along the minus strand of NC_138772.1, from coordinate 2,424,999 downwards.
AGTGAGGAGAGCTCATTGGAGGGAAGGGACCCCCCCCTCTGCACACTGGGATAGAGGGGCAGGAAAGCGCCCATAACCATTTTATTTTGGCCAATATATTGGTGCATCCCTATTACCAAAGCAATCAGGAACAATAAATATTCAAAGTTAACTGAGGAAATCTGGTGAAACTCTTTGTATTGAGGTTTTGGACCATGGAAGGTCATAAGATGTGTCCTCTCTCAGGTAACTGAGGCTGAACAACTGACTGTCAATCTCTCTTCCCACCTTGCATCAATAAATGAATAGTTCCACATTACAACCCCAGTCGGGAAAACAAATTGGGGGGGGGGGGGGGGCGTAGGGTCAGGAAAGCGCCCATAACCATTTTAGGGTCCCCCCCAAGGTAACTGAGGCTGAACAATTGACTGTCAGTCTCTCTTCCCACTTTGCATCAATAAATGAATAGTTCCACATTACATCCCCAGTCGGGAAAACAAATGGGGCGGAGGGGGCATAGGGTCAAGAAAGCGCCCATAACCATTTTATTTTGGCCAATATATTGGTGCATCCCTATTGCCAAAGCAATCAGGAACAATAAATATTCAAAGTTAACTGAGGAAATCTGGTGAAACTCTTTGTATTGAGGTTTTGGACCATGGAAGGTCATAAGCCCCCCCAGGTAACTGAGGCTGAACAATTGACTGTCAATCTCTTTTCCTACCTTGCATCAATAAAGGAAAAGTCCCACATTACATCCCAAGTCTGGAAAAAAAAAAGGGGGGGGGTTCAGGAAAGCGCCCATAACCATTTTTTTTTGGCCAATATATTGGTGCCTCCCGATTACCAAAGCAATAAGGAACAATACATATTCAAAGTTATCTGAGGAAATCTGGTGAAACTTTGTGTATTGAAGTGTTGGACCATGAAAGGTCATAGCCCCCACCTGCCAAGGTAACTGAGGCTGAGTGATGAGAGCTCATTGGAGGGAAGGGACACCCCCCCCCCCTCTCTCTCCCTGCACACTGGCATAGAGGGTCAGGAAGTCGCCCACAACCATTTTTTTTTTTTTGGCCAATATATTGGTGCATCCCTATTACCAAAACAATTGACTGTCACTCTCTTTTCCTACCTTGCATCAATAAAGGAAAAGTCCCACATTACATCCAGAGTCTGGAAAAAAAGGGGGGGGGGGTCAGGAAAGCGCCCATAACCATTTTATTTTGGCCAGTATATTGGTGCATCCCTATTACCAAAGCAATCAGGAATAATAAATATTCAAAGTTAACTGAGGAAATCTGGTGAAACTCTTTGTATTGAGGTTTTGGACCATGGACGGTCAAAAGGTGTGTCCCCCCCCCGGTAACTGAGGCTGGACAGTTGACTGTCGGTCTCTCTTCCCACCTTGCATCAATAAACAAATAGTCCCACATTACATCCCAAGTCGGAAAAAAAAATTGTGTGTGTGTGTGGGGGGGGGGATTTAGGGTTAAAGGTTGGGAAGAAGTACCTGGAGAAAGGTACCAGATAAGTATGGTGCATGTACCCTTCCTCCTAGATTGTAAGCTCTAAGGAGAAGGGCTCTCGGACTCCTGTATTGAATTGTGTTGTAACCGGACTGTCCGTCCTCATGTTGTAAAGCGCTGCGCAAACTGTTGGCGTTGTATAAATCCCGTATAATAATAATAATAAGAAAAATATATAAAAAGTTCTATTTATATATATATATATTTTTTTTTTTTTTTCCATTGTACATTTTTTTTCGTTGTACAACGATTTGTCTAGTTGTGGTGTTTGCAGCTGTTCAATGTAAGGTCTTGTAGCGCAGTATATCATTAGATAATATATTAGAGCAAGCCAAAGAGACTGACCTTTGACATCAATCAAGAACTCTTTAAATCGGTTAGATGGAAGATCTCTGAATTAATTATTTTTTTTTTTTTTACTTAGAACAATCATTTTAGTCCCATGTAATGATCGATTGAATCTTCAATTATCAATACATATGTGGCCACCACAAAAAAAATAAAAGATAGGGCGGCAGTAAAAATATAATGTATTCATTTTACGAATTTTCCGAGTTGAGCCGCCTCTGAATTGATGATACAGGCAGCTGCAGATGTTCCCATCTTTTATTAGAGCGTTCAGATCATCTGAATGAAAGATAATTAAAATTCATTAACATGGGAAAAGTATCTTGCAATTACCATATCTCAGTGTTAAGTGGCGTAGCAGGGGAGATAAAAGGACTTACCTGGAAGTCTTCACTTTGTGCATTAAACATGAGCTCCTCTCCTGGAGACACGCCATCTGCTTCCTTCATCTCCTGTCTGTAGAGTTTATCCACACGCCACGTCTACAAAGGTCACTGCCTTCAAGTCTTCTCCATTTTTTTTTATTTTTCGGTGAGAATCCCGTTGGCACGGCTTCCGCCGAGTCTCCCGCACCTGCGATAAAGGACGCCATGTTCGATGTAATTCTGTCTGCGACTCGCGGATTGTAGGAAGAATCATGCTTCTAATTCTAAATGATTTGACGTGCAAATTTAGTTCACATTAATGTTTGTGGTCTGCCAAGTCGGCGTCAGATTACAGCCAAACCTCAGATGGTGGTACAAAAGGATGTGCTGTGCGCGGAAAGTTGGAGGATTTCTTGACATATTGCTGGCTACATGCTTTTTGTTTTTTTTTACTCGTTAGTAGTGAGAGCGACTGAAGCGCTACCAGCAGTGATCTATGAATGCAGGAATTAAAGTGAAATTCTTATAGAGAATATTCAGATATGCAAAATGTGTCCAAGCAAAAAAAATAAATAAATAAATTACCTTTTTGTCTAGGATTCCTCCTGAATATAAGCAGTACACTTCCTAGTATGTGAGGGTGCCTAGGCACTCCTATAGCTGTATATCTGTAGTGTGAGATCTAAGGCATCGGTCTCCAAACTGCGTCCGGGGGCCAGATGCAGCCCTTTGCTTACTTTTATCTGGCCCTTGGGGCACTCTTCGATCCTTGGAGAATAATCCCAATGACACCAATTATGGGACGCAATTTTTCCCAATGATGGGGCACAGTTTCTCCCAATGTTGGGATGCAATTTCTCTCAATGACCTCAATGATGGGGGACAATTTCTCCCCATGATGAGAGACAATTTCTCCCAATGATGGGAGGCAGTTTCTGCCAATGTCGGGATACAATTTCTCTCAATGACCTCAAGGATGGGAGACAATTTCTCCTAATGATGGGAGGCATTTCCTCCCAGTGATGGGAGGCATTTCCTCCCAGTGATGGGAGGCAATTTCTCCCAATGTCACAAATGATGGGAGACAGTTTCTTCCAATGACACAAATGATGGAAGACAGTTTCTTCCAAGGACACAAATGATGGGAGACAGTTTCTTCCAATGACACAAATGATGGGACGCAATTTCTCCCAATGATGGGACGCAATTTCTCCCGATGGGAGACCGTTTCTCTTGATGGGAGACCGTTTCTCTTGATGGGAGACTGTTTCTCTTGATGGGAGACCGTTTCTCTCGATGGGAGACCGTTTCTCTCGATGGGACGCCGTTTCTCCCAATCATGGGACACAATTTCTTCCAATGTCGGGATGCAATTTCTCTCAGTGACACCAATGATGGGAGACAATTTCTCTCAATGACGGGATGCGATTTCTCCCAATGACACCAGTTATGGGACGCAGGTTCTCCCAATGACACCAATTATGGGACGCAGGTTCTCCCAATGACACCAGTTATGGGACGCAGGTTCTCCCAATGACACCAGTTATGGGACGCAGGTTCTCCCAATGACACCAGTTATGGGACGCAGGTTCTCCCAATGACACCAGTTATGAGACGCAGGTTCTCCCAATGATACCAATTATGGGACGCAGGTTCTCCCAATGACACCAGTTATGGGATGCAGGTTCTCCCAATGACACCAGTTATGGGACGCAGGTTCTCCCAATGACACCAGTTATGGGACGCAGGTTCTCCCAATGACACCAGTTATGGGACGCAGGTTCTCCCAATGACACCAGTTATGGGACGCAGGTTCTCCCAGTGACACCAATTATGGGACGCAGGTTCTCCCAATGACACCAATGCCAGGGCATTGTTTTTTTCCACTGATGTTGGGACCTTTTCAACTCCCAATGGCCACAGTTCGGCCCCCCAAAAGTCTGAAGGACAGTAAACTGACTGAAATATTAATGTGGTTGCTGTAAGTGATGATTGGATATTAAAATTTTTCAGAAATGTTTTAATCACCACCATAGGTGTGCAAATAAATCCGATCACATTGTGTTTTTTTCCTTTGCGGGGTGAGAATAGTGATATCCTTTAGGTGAAACACATCCAAAACCACTTTTATATTTTCTTCTTTAAATCTGAGCTCCAGGCAGATATACAAAGCATGTGACTGCCTGAATTTTACTTGTTATCAGCCTCTTGCAGGCCCTGTACAGCAGCACTCAGACTAGGAGAAGGAAGAAGTAGCACAAGAAGCCAATTGTTCAACAACATAATATGCTGATAAGGTAAATAGAGAGCAGAGTAAAAGACAGACATACTCACTCCGCTCCTCCTCTGTTTACTGTCCAATCACTGGCTGGGGGAGGGACAAGTGTTACTGAACTTAAACAGATAAAAATCAGGTCTCCTCCCCTGCCTGAAAAAGCCATGCTGTGTAGCAGAGCGGTTTAAAGCTCAGGACTGGATGGACAGAATTGCAAATCCTTTTGCAGGTAAAATGAATGTGATATATGTATTTCATCTGTGTGCCTTGACTTCAGATGGTATTTTTATTTCAGTTTTATTGTGCAAATTCTTTATAGGGAGATTGCCTCTAGATTCCTGCCCTGGTGGTAGCTGTGAGTATGGGTAACTGTGACCATTGGTTTTAGTCACTAGAGCAAGAGGTAATGGGATGTCCTCCTATGTGGTCACCTGTGCCAGTGACCACTACCAAAGGTGAGATTTCTCCTCACAGTATTCAAGTAGATTTTCCCCCAAATATTTTTGTCACTGGTACAGGGGGTGAGGCACATTTTCCCCAGCAGAGACACAGACAATACAAACCCAACAGACTAATCCTTCCCCACACTGGTGAGTCATGGGAGCCATAGTGAGGGGGTCATTGGAGCCAGGGAAGTCAATTATGAGGGGGTCATTGGAGTCATGGAAGTTAATTATGAGGGGGTCATTGGAGCCATAAAAGTCCATTATGAAGAGGTCATCGGCTGTTGAAATCGATTTTGAGGAGGTCATTGAAGACACAGAAGTCCATTGTAAGGGTGTCATTGGAGCCATAGAAGTCCATTATGAGGGGGTCATTGGGGCAAATGAAGTCAATTATAAGGGTGCCATTGGATCAAAGAAGTCCATTATGAGAATGTCGTTGGAGCCATAGAAGTCCATTAAGAGGGAGTCATTGGAGCCTTAGAAGTCCATTGTAAGGGTGTCATTGGAGCCATAGAAGTCCATTATGAGGGTGATATTGGATCAAAGAAGTCCATTATGAGGATGTTGTTGGAGCCATAGAAGTCCATTTAGAGGGGGTTATTGGAGCCGTAGAAGTCCATTGTGAGGAGGTCATTGGAGACATAAAAGCCCATTATGAGGGAGCCATAAATGTCCACTAAGAGGTTGTCATTGAAGCAGTAGAAGTCCATTATGAGGTGGTCATTAGAGCAGTAGAAGTAGATTATGAGGTGGTCATTAGAGCAGTCGAAGTCCATTATGAGGTGGTCTTTGATTATGAGGTGGTAATTAGAGCAGTCAAAGTCCATTATGAGGTTTTCTTTGGAGCAGTCGAAATCCATTATGAGGTTTTCTTTGAAGCAGTAGAAGTCCATTATGAGGTGGTCTTTGGAGCAGTCGAAGTCCATTATGAGGTGGTCTTTGGAGCAGTCGAAATCCATTATGAGGTGGTCTTTGGAGCAGTTGAAGTCATTATGAGGTGGTCTTTGGAGCAGTCGAAGTCCATTATGAGGTGGTCTTTGGAGCAGTAGAAGTCCATTATGAGGTGGTCATTGGAGCAGTAGAAGTCCATTATGAGGTGGTCATTGGAGCAGTAGAAGTCCATTATGAGGTGGTCTGTGGAGCAGTAAAAGTCCATTATGAGGTGGTCATTGGAGCAGTAGAAGTCCATTATGAGGTGGTCATTGGAGCAGTAGAAGTACATTATGAGGTGGTCTTTGGAGCAGTAGAAGTCCATTATGAGGTGGTCTTTGGAGCAGTAGAAGTCCATTATGAGGTGGTCATTGGAGCAGTAGAAGTCCATTATGAGGTGGTCTTTAAAGCAGTAGAAGTCCATTATGAGTTGGTCATTGGAGCAGTAGAAGTCCATTATGAGGTGGTCTTTGGAGCAGTAGAAGTCCATTATGAGGTGGTCATTGGAGCAGTAGAAGTCCATTATGAGGTGGTAATTGGAGCAGTAGAGGTCCATTATAAGTGGGTAAATGGAGCCATAGAAGTTCCACTTGAAATTATAATGGGGTAGGGTACAGTTGTTTTCTAGGTGCAGCCAACTTTCTGTCTAGTGATCGCAATTAAGAATACTAGTTTGTTCAAGAGCCTGACAAGTACCTAGCATGTGTACTTACAACTAATTTGATGACCCTTTACCTCCCATTCCATGTACTATTTTTGAAGTATCCGGTGGTCACCAACGTGTCATTAAAGTTTATGTTAACCCTAACTGAAATGTTTGTTACTAATTCATTAAGTCTCTCTTTAATCCCTAAGCAATATCAGTCATAAATATTCAGTGATCCCTGCTAGTCCCCTTAGGAAACAACCCCTTTCCTGTTTGTAACTGGCCATGCTAGGCAAGGAAGCAGATCTGTCCTAGTGTGGTCAGTTTCTTCAGACATAAGGGATTTCGGATGACAAGTTGACACAAGGTGTACCTGCAGTCCCAAAGTCACAATCCAGCTGCTACGCTCCTGTTCATCCTTCCACAATACCAGCGTTTTCTGGCAGTGATTGGCAATGGACATAATTTATCCCTGTGTCTCCGTCTAACGCTTGAGTGGGGTTTTTATGAAGATAAAGTTCCTCCTTTTTGATCTGTGACTTCGGCAGAACCTTGCATTCTCTGCCCCTAGCCCATTGAACTGTGGAAGAGCAGTGGGTCAGAGTAGTCACGTGATCATGGAATCCAGTAGTAAAGTTAGGTAAGTTGTTTTAAACTAGAGCTTTAGTTTTCTTTCAGTAGGGTCTTTTCATACGTTACCTTCACATAGACTTATCTGGTGCAGTACACTCAGGCCTATCACCTGGAATTATCTAGTGTCAACGTCACTTAATACAGCCAATAAAAGCTGAACTTCTAAAGAAAAATTACCCTTGCAGTGAAGCTCCTCCCACACTTAAAGGGTTAAAGGCTTGTTTCTCTGTCGCTCATTGACAGACGTAGTCCTCGTTGATTCAACACACTCTGGTTATGCTGCCCTCTACAGGAGTAGGACTAGACAGGAAAGAAAATGTTCTGGCCACACCCTAGGGGCAGTCCCAGAGGGTATATCCTCTCACTTCCTGCTCTAGCAAATCAGTTTTTTTCTGTCTAGTTAGGAGTAAGGACCTAGATACCTTGCTGGGATCTTCGGTACTGGCAGGATTTTTTTCTTAGAAAGATTTTTTAGACAGCTTTTTTTCTCCAGTGTTCCTGTGAGATCTTCAAGCAAGAAAGCTGAACTGGGCGACGGGCTGGATGTTGAGATCCAGTGGTCACCCCAGTTCAGCCTACGAGCGCGTGCAGGCCATAGCTCCGCGCTGGGTCGGCCGCGACATAGTCCCACTGGACGGGGACTGACCCTGCGAGTTAAACGTCTCTCTGAAACGCCAAAGACCATGAGTCACGGCGTCCGGATTGGTCGACAGCCCTCCCACCTCGGTGGAGAGGGGTACTGTCAGGAGTTGGCGCCCGCCTGGTTCTGCCAGTCCGCGCGCCCTTATCTCCCTGGGATTTTAATTTGGTTGTCGTTTATGAAGAAACCTCCCTTTGAAAGCATCAGGGAGATTCCCTTGTTTACTTTATTCCAGAAGGTGGCCTTCTTGGTGGCTATCACTTCTGCACGCAGGGTGTCAGAGCTGGCTGCATTGTCAGACCAGTCCCCATATTTAGTGATTCAGAGGGATAAGGTAGTTCTTCATCCTAAGCCATCCTTTCTCCCAAAGGTGGTTTCAGGCTTCATCTGAATGAAGATATTGTACTACCTTCCTTGTGTCCTCAGCCCAATCATCATCAGGAACATGCGTTGCATTCCTTAGATGTGGTTCGGGCAATCAGGGTATACCTGAAGGCTACGGAATCATTCCGTAAGACGGATTCACTTTTTGTGATCACGGATGGCCCCAGAAAGGGGTTGCCTGCATCTGCCGCGACTATCTCCAAATGGATTAGACAGACAGTGGTACAGGCTTATTCTATTAAGGGTCGGAATCCTCCGTTCCCTGTTAGGGCGCACTTCACTCGAGCGCTCAGTACTCCTGGGCCTTCCGCCATCAGGCCTCAGTGGTCCAGGTATGTAAGGCGGCTATCTAGTCGTCGGTACATACCTTTACAAAATTTTATAAGATTTATGTGATGGCATCGGTGGATGCCTCATTTGGCCACAAGGTTTGCAGGCCGCAATTTGAGGAGACCGGTGGTCTACCTCGAGGGTTGTTTTCTGTTGGAATTTTCTGTTGAATCTCATCTTTAATTGATGAGCTTTGAAAACTTCTAGTTGGCACCGGTTGGACCTTCTAGATTGGATTTGTTTTCCATTTTCCCACCCCTCATTTGTGGTACTGCTTTGGGACGTCCCGAGTGTGTTGAATCAACGAGGACTACGTCTGTCAATGAGCGACAGAGAAAAATGGATTTTTGTAAAATCTTACCGTAAAATCCTTTTCTCTTAAGCTCATTGACAGACGTAGTACCCGCCCCTCTGTTTTTGAGTTGGGTTGGGTTAAATTCTCTAAACACTGCTTTGTGACATAACTGATTTGCTAGAGCAGGAAGTGAGAGGATATACCCTCTGGGACTGCCCCTAAGGTGTGGCCAGAACGTTTTCTTTCCTGTCTAGTCCTACTCCTGTAGAGGGCAGCATAACCCGAGTGTGTTGAATCAACGAGGACTACGTCTGTCAATGAGCTTAAGAGAAAAGGATTTTACGGTAAGATTTTACAAAAATCCATTTTTTTTGTTGTCTAGGGGAAGCATAAAAAGCAGATCTGATCCCTCGCTCATGCAGGCTTCCTCAAACCAGTACAACCAGTCCCCTGAAGCCACTTCTCTCCTCTCCATCACTCGGTCAGTCTCCGGCAATCTGATGTCATTACATACTATGCAAGACCAGTCAGTTCAATGGAGCCATGAGACATTATAAGGGTCTCATTGGACAAATATAAATTTATTATGAGGGGGTCGTTGGAGCCATAGATGTCCATTGTAAGGGTCTCATTGGACACATAGAAGTTTATCGAGAGGGGGGTCATTGGAGCCATAGATGTCCATTGTAAGGGTCTCATTGGACACACAGAAGTTTATCAAGAGGGGTTTATTGGAGCCATAGATGTCCATTATAAGAATCTCATTAGACAAATAGGAGTGTACGCCACAAGGAAGCACCTGTTGCATTATGGGAGGTTTTTTTTTTTTTTTTGCGCTCCTGGTTCTTCCCGTTTAGCTATGGGAGCAGTAGCCACTCAAATGCCCTAATTTTGTAAATGAATCCTCTTGGAAAGAAGCCTAATACAATATTTTCATTTCTTTCCCCCATAGCCCTAAGCAGTCCTTTTATATTAATGCATATACTAACATTTTTATAGGTTTAAACACAAGTTAGTTTTTTTACTTGTATTATCTTCAGATACATGAATTTTGAATGTCGTTATGCAGATTGCCTTAATGCATCCCATTGCTATGACATTAATAAAACGTTAACGTTGGTCCAGTAAAAGATGCTGTAAACCGTTATTAGTGTCTCATAAACAAGAATATAACAATATCCACGTCCTTAAAATACAAGATGATTTTAATTGTATTTTACTTGTTTGTTCATAAATGTAGGAAGCCGTTATCTGCAGTATATATAAAAAAAATCTGCTTTTTGTAGCAATCTTCCTTTATTTTTCAAGTATATTTGTTCTTATTTTTTTGACACGTATGTGTGTGTATATACTGTATATATGTCTCTGTTTTTGGCCACTGTTCCATTGTTCATGACATCACAAGGTAGAATTTTGCCCTTAAAGTAGAAATCATTGCAAGGGTGTCGTTCGAGCAATAGAAGTCCATTGTAAGGTTGTCATTGGAGCCATAAAAGTCCATTATGAGGTTGTCAATGGAGCCATATAAGTCCATTATGAGGTTGTCAATGGAGCCATAGAAGCCCATTATGAGGTTGTCAATGGAACCATAGATGTCCGTTATGAGGTTGTCAATGGAGCCATAGATGTCTATTATGAGGTTGTCAGTGGAGCCATAGATGTCTATTATAAGGGTCTCATTGGTGCCATAGATGTCCATTATAAGGGTCACATAGGAGCCATAGATGTCCATTATAAGGGTCTCATTGGAGCCAAAGATGCCCATTATAAGGGTTTCATTGGAGCCATAGATGTCCATTATAAGGGTCACATTGGAGACTTAGATGTCCATTATAAGCGTCTTGTTGGAGCCAAAGATACCCATTCTAAGGGTTTCATTGTAGCCATAGATGTCCATTATAAGGGTCACATTGGAGCCATAGATGTCCATTATAAGGGTCTCATTAGAGCCATAGATGTCCATTATAAGGGTCTCATTAGAGCCATAGATGTCCATTATAAGGGTCACATAGGAGCCATAGATGTCCATTATCAGGGTCACATTGGAGCCAAAGATGCCCATTATAAGGGTTTCATTGGAGCCATAGATGTCCATTATAAGGGTCACATTGGAGCCATAGATGTCCATTATAAGGGCCACATTGGAGCCATAGATGTCTATTATAAGGGTCACATTGGAGCCATAGATGTCCATTATAAGGATCTCCTTTGATCCATAGATGCCCATTATGAGGGTCTCATTGGCATCCATAGAGACATATAGATGTCCATTGTCAGGGGTCGCTGGAGCCATAGATGTCAGTTATGTGGCGGTCATTGGACAAATAGCCTAATAGGAGGGACAATCAAAATTCTTTAGAAGGGTGTCATTGAAGCAATAGAAGTTCATTGAGAAGATGTCATTAGGGCAACAGAAGTCCATCATGAAGGTTTCATTTAGGTACTCTGGAGTAAACCTAAAATGCGGCTTGTTAGTGTTTTTATCTATTAATGCCTTGACTTGGTCCATTCCAATGTGGGTTCCTAGACCTGATGGTGTCTATAAGAAGACTGATACCTTGGTGGTTCAAAGTTTGGCCAAACAGTCCTAAACTTTTGACATAATATTGATAACATGGTATAAGTAGAGTTTAGTATAACTTTAGTAACGGCAATGCCCTTTGGTGGATGTTCCAGTGAAATCTCTAGAGGTGTAATTTTTTTCTTGGTCATGCAATGAGCTTTTTGAGTGCGGCATAGAAATGTTCTAAGCCTTGGCGCATGGTAGGCTAGATCAGGTTCACTCTAAGAGCTCGAATATGCACAAATTGAGGGTGTGACTGCGCCTTGTTACTACTTTTCCTTTGTTTGATCATGCTTAATCAGATGACCTTAAGGTAGAACTGTGACCAGATTGACATTTAAATTTGTACATATTCTTAACAAGCTGTGAGACCAGCCCTCAGTGACCTCTGTAGCTGCTGGCACTGTTGAGCACTTCATCCTGAAACATGATTCAATGAAGACCTTACAAGTCCGGTCTCCGCACTCTGCTCTCCCCTCTCACTGTGCTCCTGCTCTGTGTTTATATTACAGATTAGAAGGCTGTCAGACTGCCGTCTTCCAGCTGGGGAGGGGAGAACAATAACCGTCTAACAAGGAGAAACAACATTGAAAATATTTTTTCACAGAACTTTGAGGATGAATCGCTCCATGGTAACTACATATATAAATAATTTAATGTCCACAGCCTGGCCACAGTTTTACCTTAAAGCAAACCCGTACTTTGTCCATAGAGCGCAATCCAACAGGGTCACTTTAATGCACCCCTACCCAGTAGCACCTGCTCACCTTCACCCCATGACTGCTCCATTCAGCTGTTTTGAGTGCGAAGAATAACCCCATACTTTTCGGTAGGGGGGAGCATGTGACTTACCCCTCTTTCCCCTCTACCTCCATGTGACAACTTTGGCACTTGGTGATTGGCTCATCATTGTCACATGTGGGCAGGTCGGAGAGTCCTCAGCCTTCTATCCCTATCAACTATTTCCCCCTTCCTCGCTCCTGGTGGTGGATCACATCAACCGTAGTGAGGAAGGAAGGTTTGGCTGAGCTGCTGGAAAGGGGGCATTAAGAGATCCTTTTGCTTTGTCCTCTACAAACAAGCACGTGTTTGCTTTAAAGCTGAACTCCAGGTAACAAGCTTATTACAGAACTGAGATGTATGTATGTCACCTGCCAAAGAATGTATAATTCTGTTCAGTCGGTCTGCAGACTTCTTTTAGACATTACAGCCGGGTTGGTGGATCACCCTACAGACTACACTGCAGGTAACCTAAAATAGTTTGAAACGCGTAGACAGCCACTGCTGAGCTCTCCTGAAAATATTTAGTTGCCTGGCTGCCGTTCTGTTTTATGCAGTATTGTATGAATGACTTTGGCTTTAGGCCACTGGATCAGAATAACAGCCGGGCACCTAGAATGTTCAGGGGGTCAGCATATGTAGCCCCCCCCCCCCCCCCATATTTCTTTACGGGAACCCGCCGCAGGCTGATATGGGACATTGAAGGAGCAGCACACTGATAACGCTGGCTTCTCCTCTCAGTATAGTCACAAAGTACAAATTAACAAAGCCCTGATTGGCTCAGAGTGCGCCCATCCCCGCAGAGCATTATGGGATTATAATATCAGGACCTATTCAGGTACTTACACTAGCTGTAGGATTATTTAGTGTTTTTTTTTTTTTTAATGGGTTGTAAAGGCAGAAGGTGCATTCTGTGCATTAAAATAAGAAAACCTTCTGTGTGCAGCAGCCCCCCCCCCCCCCTAATGCTTACCTGAGCCCCCTCTTGATCCAGGGATGTCCATGACTGTGTCAGCCATCCGGGACTCCATCCTCATTGGCTAAGACACAACAGCGTCATTGTCTGCCACTGCTGTCGGTCAAAGTCAGTTAGCCAATGAGAGGGGGCAGGGCCGAACCGCAGCTCCATATTTGAATGGATACAGGGAGCTGTGCATCGGCTCGGGTGCCCCCATAGAAAGCTGCTTACTGTGGGGGCACTCAAAGGGAGGGAGAGCTGAAGAGGGAGCCGAGAAGAGGAGGATTGGGGCTGCTCTGTACAAAACCAACTGCCCAGAGGAGGTAAGTATAACGTTTGTTATTTTTATTGATAAAATCACTTTAAGTCTGCCTAGAGATGAGCTTTAAAGTGACCTTGTCAGGTTAAAAAAAAAAAAAACTCTCCCTGTAAAAGAATAAATTCTTCTCCAAAAGAGGCTCAATTAACCACTTGAAGACCAGGCTTTGTCTGGCAGTTTTTGTTTACAAATTAAAATAATTTAAAATATTTTTTTCTTTTTGCTAGAAAATTACTTATAACCCCCAAACATTATATGTATTTTTGTTAAGCAGAGACCCAAAGGAATAAAATGGGGAAGGTTGCAATTTTTATGTAACTGTATTTGCGCAGCAGTTTAAACGCAAATTTTTGGGAAAAAATACACTTTAATAAATTTAAAAAACAAAATATATATACCCCAATATTTTGGGATAAAATGTGAAAGCCAATGTTATGCCAAGTAAATAGATATCTAACATGTTGCGCTTTAAAATTGCGCACACTCGTGGAATGGCGACAAACTATGATACTAAAAAATCTACATAGGCAACGCTTTAAAAATGTTCACAGGTCACCTGTTTAGAGTTGCAGAGGAGATCTAGTTGCAGGGCACTAGAATTATTGTTCCCACTCTAATGTTCACAGCAATACCTCACATGTGTTGTGCAAACACCTGTACAAATGCGTGCGCGACTTGCGTATGCGTTCGCTTTTGCAGGTGAGCACGGAAAGATGGGGGCTCTTTCAATTTTTCTTATATTTTAATTTTTACACTGCCCTTTTTGTTTCTTATTTTTTTAATCACTTTTATTCCCATTACAAAGAATGTAAATATCCCTTGTAATAGAAATAAAGGATGACAGGTCCTCTTTATGGAGAGATCTGGGGTCAAAAAGACCTCACATCTCTCCTTTACCTTTTAAAAGCAAAAGATCAAAAAATGTTTTGATCTTTTGCCTTTGAAAAAATGTTTACTCCCACCCTGGACCAGAAGTAACGACATTACGACTCTCCGGTCCTCTCCGGTCCTCCAAGTCTTTTATCTCCTCTGTGACCAGCCGGCCACACCATCGGATCGTTTCTCGGGCACGCCGGTAAAGACGGTAAGCCTGAGAAACACCGGCAGGAGTGTGGTTGGGGGGGGGGGGGGGGGTTGAACATTGTCCCCTCCCGCTTCTTTTGAAAGCATACCAGTGGCTCCTGAGAGAGCAGCCGAAAAAATAAATACGGGGTTATGGCTGAAAGCTTGAGCCATAACCCCAGTATTCTACTTCAAACCTGCATCATTCATACATATATATATATATATATATATATATATATATATATATATATATATATATATATACATACAGTGGGTACGGAAAGTATTCAGACCCCCTTAAATGTTTCACTCTTTGTTATATTGCAGCCATTTGCTAAAATCATTTAAGTTCATTCTTCTTCCTCATGAATGTACACATAGCTCCCCATACTGACAGAAAAACACAGAATTGTTGACATTGTTGCAGATTTATTAAAAAAGAAAAACTGAAATATCACATGGTCCTAAGTATTCAGACCCTTTGCTGTGACACTCATATATTTAACTCAGGTGCTTTCCATTTCTTCTGATCATCCTTGAGATGGTTCTACACCTTCATTTGAGTCCAGCTGTGTTTGATTATACTGATTGGACTTGATTAGGAAAGCCACACACCTGTCTATATAAGACCTTCCAGATCACAATGCATGTCAGAGCAAATGAGAATCATGAGGTCAAAGGAACTGCCTGAAGAGCTCAGAGACAGAATTGTGGCAAGGCACAGATCTGGCCAAGGTTACAAAAAGATTTCTGCTGCACTTAAGGTTCCTAAGAGCACAGTGGCCTCCATAATCCTCAAATGGAAGAGGTTTGGGACGACCAGAACCCTTCCTAGAGCTGGCCGTCCGACCAAACTGAGCTATCGGGGGAGAAGAGCCTTGGTGAGAGAGGTAAAGAAGAACCCAAAGATCACTGTGGCTGAGCTCCAGAGATGCAGTCAGGAGATGGGAGAAAGTTGTAGAAAGTCAACCATCACTGCAGCCCTCCACCAGTCGGGGCTTTATGGCAGAGTGGCCCGACGGAAGCCTCTCCTCAGTGTAAGACACATGAAAGCCCGCATGGAGTTTGATAAAAAACACCTGAAGGACTCCAAGATGGTGAGAAATAAGATTCTTTGGTCTGATGAGACCAAAATAGAACTTTTTGGCCTTAATTCTAAGCGGTATGTGTGGAGAAAACCAGGCACTGCTCATCACCTGTCCAATACAGTCCCAACAGTGAAGCATGGTGGTGGCAGCATCATGCTGTGGGGGTGTTTTTCAGCTGCAGGGACAGGACGACTGGTTGCAATCGAGGGAAAGATGAATGCGGCCAAGTACAGGGATATCCTGGACAAAAACCTTCTCCAGAGTGCTCTGGACCTCAGACTGGGCCGAAGGTTTACAACAAGACAATGACCCTAAGCACACAGCTAGAATAATGGAGTGGCTTCACAACAACTCCGTGACTGTTCTTGAATGGCCCAGCCAGAGCCCTGACTTAAACCCAATTGAGCATCTCTGGAGAGACCTAAAAATGGCTGTCCACCAACGTTTACCATCCAACCTGACAGAACTGGAGAGGATCTGCAAGGAGGAATGGCAGAGGATCCCCAAATCCAGGTGTGAAAGACTTGTTGCATCTTTCCCAAAAAGACTCCTGGCTGTATTAGATCAAAAGGGGGCTTCTACTAAAGACTGAGCAAAGGGTCTGAATACTTAGGACCATGTGATATTTCAGTTTTTCTTTTTTAATAAATCTGCAACAATGTCAACAATTCTGTGTTTTTCTGTCAGTATGGGGTGCTATGTGTACATTCATGAGGAAGAAGAATGAACCTAAATGATTTTAGCAAATGGCTGCAATATAACAAAGAGTGAAAAATTTAAGGGGGTCTGAATACTTTCCGTACCCACTGTGTATATGTATATATATATATATATATATATATACATATATATATTACGATTTTGAAGTGGTTATACAGAAATGCTCCTCTGAAGTCTTCTAAGAAACCAATGGCTTTGGGATTGTTGATCCCCTGGTCGCCTTCTGCTCTCCGTGGTTCCTCCCATCCACCTCCAGGTCACTATTGTGTCCTAAGGTGATGTGGATGTCCCTGGGAGAAGCAAGTAAGCTCGATGGGGTTGGGGTGCATTAGACATTCCTGGATGTGTCAGATTCTCAGCAGGCTTCTGAGGAAGCTTCCTCCAATGGAACGACATTCAGAGGCACAGACAGTGGGAGAAGTATCTATTCTTTTGCAAGGAGAGCTTTGTTTGCAACCTGACAGGGTTTCTTTAAAGGAATCTAATGAATAAAAATATAAGAGCAGCGAATGTGGACTTCTTTATAAAGGTGCAGGCTCCAAGGCTGTCAACTTGAATCTGGCTTCACTCACGTGGGAAAAGGTATGCAGGACAGGATCATAGACGTTTCAGAATTCACTGGCTGCATGCCTGACCCCCTAAATAGTGATGACAGCCCAGAGAATGCACTTTTACCAATAGAAATCCTGATTGTCTGGTGTCGGTATCCTGGCTTTGTGTAATTTCAGTAAAGTAGATCCCCCCGTCGGAGGCGTGACTGCACGCTATCATATTCCGCATGGGCTTGGAAATTTTCCGTATGCTCCCCTACGACGGGAGCCTTGTAATGAAATGACACAGCACCAAGATCCTGGCCCCCTTTTAGGTTATAATCAATGTGAGACGCAGCATATCTGCAGTATTTCCTGGGCATTGAGACCTAAACTGCAGAGGAGATCTTAAATCACAGGCTAGCTTGAGATGAATCCCTTGTCCACAGTCCTTTTTATTTGTAGCTTATTGAAATTGATTGGCAACGACAGCAAGAGAATAGCCAACAGGTAAATCTCAAGCTACTAAGCAATTAAAAAATCTCCTGTGCAGTCATGCAGTGTGATGGGAATGGATGGGACACGCCCACAACACAACTGTGAATACTGAAGATGTGCTGCTCGTTCCATAAGCCCTACAAGAATAGGGTCCTTGGCCTATATCATAGAAATTTTCCCAACAACACGCGTTCCTGGAATTAGCTGTTAGGTGTCAGTGGGTGCTGCAGCGACCATCGGGCTGGAAAGGGTAGATATTCAAATCTGAAGATATATCACCAGCACACCAAGGATTCTCCTATTCAGTGGTCACAGCATAATAACAAAGGCAGTGTTTTGGGGTACCACGCAGGACCCCTTAACTTGCCTGATGAAGGAATCCTGCGTGGCTCAGAAACATTTCCTTTGTTAATATGCTGTGACCACTCGAAAAAGCTTTGGTCCCGTTTGGAGAATCGTTGGCTTGCTGGTGACATATCTTCAGTTTTGGCCTATATGAGTGGTCACAGCATAATAACAAAGGCAGTGTTTTGGGGTACCACGCAGGACCCCTTAACTTGCCTGTTAAAGGGATCCTGCGTGGCTCAGAAACATTGCCTTTGTTAATATGCTGTGACCACTCGAAAAAGCATTGACCCATTTGGAGAACCCTTGGCTTGCTGGTGACATATCTTCAGCCTTGGCCTATATGAGCCATGCCAAACCGCTAGAAACTGACAGAGTCTTAAAGTTCCTTCTAAGACCTGCTGCATGAATTGCAATTAAATAGAATTTTTGTTTTGTGCTTTGGCTTTTGTGGAATCTGGTACCAAAAATGCCCCTTCTTGTTTCATTTCACAAGAGGCGCAACCTTAGAATGGCCTGTGCACCACGCAAGAGAAAAGAGAAGTTTTCTCCTTTGGAGCTGGAAATATTGGTGGCCGAAGTAACCAAAAACCACTCAAAACTCTACGGAAGTGAGAGGGTCAACCTCAGCCAGCCAGCAAGAGAGAGGATCTGGTTGGAGATCGCCAAGAAAATCAATACCGTGGCAAGGTCTCCGAGAACCACCAGAGATCTGAGGAGGAGATGGGACGATATGAAAAGACGGACTAAGGAAAAGCTGGCTCTTATAAAGAGATCCGTTGTAACTGGAAGCGTGAGTAGGAGCCCATCAGGAATGCATAACGATACGAACAGTGACGTTTATCCTGGATATGGCAATGATGATGACGAAGATGACCATGATGACGTTGATGTGGATCTTGATGCACCTCACATAGCTCTGGAGCTTCAGTCAGGTAATTCAGGCAGAAGGGGTGGCAGTCTTCTGGCTTGGAAGTGGTAGCAATGGTCCAGTTTTTACTGTAGTTGGTATTGCATGGCATTCTCTGTATTCAGACCTAAGTGGGTACAGTTGTAATTTGCTCTTGTGTAGCTGGTGTTGAAATGAATAATGCCAATTGAATTCTGATTCATAGATCAAGCTACTATTGATTAAATAGATGCCAAACAAACCTATAAGATTTGGACAAATAAGTGTTTTACTTTTTTTTATCTCTAGCTACTGCTTTTTTTTTTTTTTCTTTTTGAAGTCAGTAATTTTATTACTTTTTATTTTTTTTATTTTATTTTATTTATTTTTTTTCAATTCCCACAGATGAAGAGGAAAATGGCCCAGGTTGCACATGGGTGCCTCTTAAAACTATAGAAATGGTCACCACAGAGCCAGACATGTCTGACCACCCGGTGATTATTCAGACTTCAGCGTCTTCTCCGTCACCTCCTTCCTCCCCTCAAAACCAGGCGAAATCAGCCTACATGAGACGGCTTTCTCAGACTCCTCCGCACCCGCGCCGAAAGCACGAAGTCTCCGATTTCGAGAAGCAGCTCATGGAGAGTCAGATCCAGCAGAACACCCTTTTGTCGTCTTGGTACCAACAACAAACTTCTTTAATGGTGCAGCAAAACCTCATCTTAGAAAACCTCGTGGAGCAAAGTAGACGATTAGCGGATAACGTTGAGATTTTAAATCAGACCTTGGAAAGAATGGTGGACACTAACCATTCTCGCAGGGGATCTGTTCATTTTGTAAACGATCGAGCGCCAGGATCATCAACCAGGGCTCCCTCTCGAGCATCGGGGGGTGGTGAGCCAGGGGGACAGTCTGGAAATGAAGTATATTCTGGCATGATCCTAAAAGTCGAGGAGGAACTGTAAGGTCTTCTTTACCGAACTATAATGAAAAAAACTCCTCTTAGAACAACTTTTTTATTAACGAAAAAATTCTATGAACTTTTTTCTTTTTCCAGTAGGTCATTAGAAAAGAAATACTTCCCTTATACAATACATATATAGAGACATTTTTGTAGTTTGTGAAGATATACTGTGCATATTTTCTATTTGGATTTATTGGTTTGTGAGGAAATATTTTGTACGTGTTCTTTTTACTCCGAGATAATATTTTTCTTAACAAAAGTAAAAAAAAAAGAAAAAAAAAAAGTTTCTTAAAAAAAAAAAAAGAGAAAAATAATTAAAAATCATATTTATCATGCAGGAATAGGTAAGCCTTTTAGGCTGGATTGAATGCAAAATTCTGTATACTTAGCTTATGAAAACATTTTGCTGGATCCTTATTCAAAAGCAGCATTACATGACCAGTAGAAGTTCCCCCGTGCACAGATAAGCCAGTTTACAGTCTAAAAAAAGAACAAAAACCCAAAGATTTTTATTTCCTTGAAAGTTTTTTTTTTATTTTTTTTTTTTTTTTTTACAAAGCATTAATTTTTGCTTTGGAATGGAAACTCTTACAAGTACATGTGTAGGATTTCACTACTAGTCTGGGCAAATTTAATAATTAAAAAAAATGTATTCAGTACATCTCTGCAATATGTGCACACGTTTATAATTTTTTTTTAATCCCCCCCTTTTTTTTTTTTTTTTATGAGAACATACGGAAGATGCAATCTGGATAGGCAGATAAATCACAGCGAACCAAGAATGTGTGTGTGAGCCACTCAGGCTGTATGGGAATGAAGTCCTATGCCCACTGCTGTGAGTGTTGGCCAGGAAGGGAGCTTGTCTATGCTCCAGGCAATGGTAGAGAGTGACTAGATGTCCGTCCCGGGAGCCACAGGCGCTTTTCCACTGCATGGAACCGTACCGGTTCGGCACGCTTTTGTGCTTTTCCACTGCTGGTACCGCATGGTATAGGGTCGGAACGGTTCGGTACGGTACGGTATAGGTTTGCTTTTCCACTGCATGGAACCGAACGGTACGGTACGGCTCTGAAAAATTAGTACCTACTCGATTGTGGTTCCAACAGGTACCAAACTGGTACCATATCCCACAATCATTTGCATGCAGTCACTACTAGCCACTGATTGGTCAGAGAATCCCACCCACCCCGTTGTTATCCCACCCACTTAACTTTAGTACTACTTTAGTGGAAAAGCAAACCTATACCGTACCGTACCGAACCGTTCCGACACTATACCATGCGGTACCAGCAGTGGAAAAGCAAACCAGGCCAAGCAGGGCCAAGTAGAGCTGAGCCGGTACTTGCAGTGGAAAAGTGCCATTAATGATAGTGAATGGCAGTCTTAGCCTGGACCCCCACCAGGCCACACCACTAAGTTTTTCATTCCGCCCACCGGAGCTTATTAATGGGGGTCCAAGCTGAGACTTCCATGCTCTCTGATAAATAACAGGTCATACGTAAAGAACTATCCACATAGAGCAGCATAGGACTCCTCAACTATCATCTACACCAGTGTTTCTCAACCTTTATTTTCAGGCACCCTTTAAAATCCCATACAATCTCGAGGCACCCCATTCTAAAACAAAACTAATATTTTTATATAGTGTAGCTATATCCACATGCATAGGACACCCAACATTAGGGGTGATTTATTCTTCCAAAGCAAATACACCTTTGCACACTGGTACTGACTAGTATTTCAGTGTTTCTCTTCTTCAATTTCTCTCCCTAACTTAGCTGTTACCCTGGTGCTAAAGGAGAGGGGCAAACAAGGATGCTGTTCAGGTGCCCAACATCCTCCTTATCAACTGCTGACATCATTGGTTGTTAGGACACTGGCGGCTAGAAGGTTTTAATGGTGCTCAATGAAAACCTCAACTGATGACATCATTGGTTGTTAGGACACTGGCAGCTAGAAGGTTTTAATGGTGCACAATGAAAACCTCAACTGATGACATCATTGACTGTTAGGACACTGGCAGCTAGAAGGTTTTAATGGTGCACAATGAAAACCTCAACTGATGACAACATAGGTTGTGAGGACACTGGCGACTAGAAGGTTTTAATGGTGCACAATGAAAACCTCAACTGATGACATCATTGACTGTTAGGACACTGGCGGCTAGAAGGTTTTAATGGTGCACAATGAAAACCTCAACTGATGACATCATTGGTTGTCAGGACACTGGCGACTAGAAGGTTTTAATGGTGCACAATGAAAACCTCAACTGATGACAAGATAGGTTGTGAGGACACTGGCAGCTAGAAGGTTTTAATGGTGCACAATGAAAACCTCAACTGATGACATCATTGGTTGTTAGGACACTGGCGACTAGAAGGTTTTAATGGTGCACAATGAAAACCTCAACTGATGACATCATTGGTTGTCAGGACACTGGCGACTAGAAGGTTTTAACCACTTAAGCCCCGGAAGATTTGGCTGCTCAAAGACCAGGCCCTATTTTGCAATTCGACAATGCGTGATATTTAACGGACAATTGCGCGGTCGTGCAACGCTGTACCCAAATGAAATTGACGCCCTTTTTCCCCCCACAAATAGAGCTTTCTTTTGGTGGTATTTAATCACCTGTGCGGTTTTTATTTTTTGCGCTATAAACAAAAAAAGAGCGACAATTTTTAAAAATATATTTTATACATTTTTATATGAAATTCTCAAAAAAATGTAAAAATCTAAATTTTTTAACATTTTAGGCCAATTTGTTTTCTGCTACATATTTTTGGTAAAAAAAATTGCAATAAGCGTATTTTGATTGGTTTGCGCAAAAGTTATTGCGTTTACTAACTATGGGAAAGATTCTTGTCATTTTTATTGTTTTTTTTTTTTTTAACTAGTAATGGCGGTGATCTGCTATTTTTTTTTTCTTTTAGCGGGACTGCGACATTGCGGCGGACAGATCGGACCCCTGACTGACATTTTTGACACTTTTGGGAGTACCAATGACATTACTACAGTAATCAGTGCTATAAATATGCACTGTCACTGTCAAAATGACACTGGCAGGGAAGGGGTTAGCTTTACTGGTGATCAAGGGGTTGTGTCCCTAGGGGCGTGATTCTAAATGTGGAGGGGCGTGGCTTGTGATGTAATCACAGAGACATACGATCCTACATAGCAGGATCGCATAGCCTCTGTACTTACATCAGGGAGAATGACAGACGGCTGTGTTTACATCAGCCGTCTGTCTTTCTCCCTCTGCAGCGGGAGATCGTGAGTGACCGGCGGCCATCGGAGCACCCGGTCACTCGCGCTAGCTCCCCAGGGAGCCCCCACAGGCGGCTTAGCGAGTGATGTACCCCTACGTCACTTTGCCCAGCAGCGGCTGCCTGCCGCAGTATATCTGCGGTGGGTGGTCGTTATGTGGTTAATTGTGCACAATGAAAACCTCAACTGATGACATCATTGGTTGTTAGGACACTGGTAGCTAGAAGGTTTCTAGCTATTTTTCCAAGGCATCCCTGAAGGCACCCCAGGGTGCCTGGGCACGCTGGTTGAAAGAGGCTGATCTACACACCAACAATGTGGCTGAACAGTGCAGTATGCATACAATAACAGATCAAAGAGTCATGCAGAACTACAGGCCTATAAGAGGGATTACTTGAAAAAAATGTTTGTATGCCAAGACCTTCAGGCATCAAGGAGACCATCTCTGTATACGCAAATTTGCCCACTAATGTGCCCACAACGGGGCAAAAACAGGCAAACAACAGGAGAGAAAAAAAGAAAAGGATTGGGACAGGAATAGGGAAAAGCAAAGAGGGGGTCTGTGTGGTATTTAGGGGGCAGCGTAACGAAGAGCAAGGCTCAGAAGCCCTCTGAGGTATCCGACGAGACTAAAATGTATCTTACGTCTGCGGGTCCATAATGGCTAGATATTCGGGAGAGCACGTGAATCCCGTCCAGTAAAACCAGGTTTTGTCACACCTTTCTTCCCTGTGGTTAGCGGAGGCTATCAGACCCCATCTGATGGGACTCATTTATCTTGGTGAACCACAGCGGTCTGCTTCTAGCACAAAAGTACGCAGGCCTTCGCCACGTTCTAGAAATGTAATAAAAGTAAGCGCTTGTACCGTTTCAGTGGCATAGGTGTTAAATGTAAAAGGCTGTGGCTTCCATAAGCATCTGTATATCTGTCAGTTTTAAAGAACCAATTCTGGGCCCGGGTCCAAAAGACAGCCAAGGGCAAGACCAGAAGACGTGAAACGCTTTCCAATGTTGTATTCCAGGGGTCGGAAATGGGTCAATCTCGATCTGTCCACTGATCGTGGCCATGTGTCAGGTAGATCACAACCATGTTTCTTAGTTCTTCTAAATTATTCTGTAGTTTTGAATGGCCCAGACCAAATAAGAACAGGGAAGGGCGATTATCTCTCCCCTCCCCCCCCCCCCCCCCCAAATATGTGTCGTCAACAGAATTTTCATTGTATGAATTGGAGGTGGATGGGGCTCCTTTTCAGCAAAAAGCGTTTGGTAACTCTAGGCCTTATGGCAGGTAGATCGCAACCGTGTTTCTTTGCCTTTCTAATTTATTCTGTAGTTTTGAATGGCCCAGACTGAATAAGAACACAAAAGGGGGATACCCCCCCCCCCCCAATATGTGTCGTCACCATAATTTACTTTGGACTTGCCCTTGTATGAAATGGCAGTTGATGGGACTTAACTCTTTGAGTGGGGCTCCTTTTCAGCAAGAAGTGTTAGGTAAATCTATGCCTTATGGCAGGATAAGGCACATCATTAAGCCTCTCTGATTCTCAGTGCATACTTAGTGGAGCCTTAGATTCTGGGCTGGTCTAGTCTAATAATTCCAGGATTTGGACTCACACAGGTCCTCCCTCCATAACCATATATACTGTACCTCAGTTCTGGTATATGAAACAGAGTTGGGCTCTACTGTAGAACCTACTGATTCTCCTTACCAGCCTAGTGTAAATGTAAGCGGAAATCCAGTCATTAGTTCTCTCGCTTCTGTCACAATCTCAATAACGAGACACCTCAGCTTCAGGGGGAGATTTCCACCTGCAGGCACACAAAGCAATGGGGCTTCCTGATACCAGTGCTGTCTCTAGGGACCCTATATTGAGATGACGGATCCATATTAGCTTCAGGCCCATGCTAGGTTATCTCCTTAGAGCTTAATTCCTGGAATTCTGCCACTTTGTACTATGCACATGCATAATATGAGATATGTCTAATGAGGTGTATGCTTCCTCCTAGGCAACTTCTCTATTTACATCTGACATGTTTATTGCGCTACTGGAGGAGACACTTGGGGCTGTGAGGGGAGAAAAAGCACACAGAGCAGCTATGCCTGCCTCTCCCCTCTGCTGCCCATTAGCAGAAGCCTTTGTATTTTTTTTAATTAGTTCACATAATGCAAAGGCTTCTGTGATTCATCAGGAGGAAGGGAGGGGCAGGCATAGCAGCTGCTGCGACTCTGCACTTTGAAGGTGCTTAAGACCAGAGCATCCAGTATCTGAGCTCCCAGAAGTTATCTTTCTGGAACACAATAATCCTGTCATATGTAAAGTAAAGAGAGAAGTCCTCGAGGTGGCAGGCACCTCATTGGACATACCTCATCGTATGCCTGCAGTGTTTACAAAGTAGCTAAATTCTTAAAACAATTTTGGCTGTGGCAGGGTGATCTTCGAACACTTTCATGTTATCCAGGTAGATCCCCAGGGTTCCCTACCACTGTTTTATTCAATAAACATGTTGCAAGTACTGAAAGAAGGCGCCTGTTGATCTGCCAGCAATCCTGTGTGCACCTTCCTGTTTGATGCTAACACAGCGCCTCTGCTGCACTGAAATCCTAAGCATTGCTGGTCAGCCCTGCAGCACTACAGAACAGATCTCCTCGCCTCTCACATAAGATTTTGGCCTATGTACATGGGTGGGGCGTAGCTCAGTACCCAAATCTTTAAACTAGCTCATATAAGCAGGATGCCCATGGGACTTTTAAAGAGGTACGCCATTAAAAAAAAACATTAAAAAATGTTGCCAGTGGTACACAAATCAAAAATTCACAAAGCTAAAATGCTTAAAGACAGCATACACAGACAAAAAGAGAGATGATCAAGTCAATGCCATACATCTCGACGCGTTTTGTAAAGCAGCCTTGACTTTAGGACTCCAATGAAAAGAAAAAAGAGCATCCAAGAGGTGTTGAGACTAATATGAGTTTAAAAAAGGTAGTGAGAGGGCAAGAAATATTTGAAGAGCTCACTGGCTTAAGTTAGGCTGCTCACAGTAGGCAAGGCTTCCCTACTGTGATGACCAAGTCACGCCATACATCTTGACGCATTTCTTAAAGCAGCGTTCACTTCTTCAGGAGACAAGAAGGCTTGACCCAGGAGCTGTGGAAGGGGCAGGAGGTCATGCCCTGGTGGCAGACTGGGGAGCAGTGAGGCGGAGAAGTGTCACCAGAAACACAAGAGTCCAGTAACCGCACCTCCAACCATACAAAGCAGCAGCCTCGTCTCTTCATAACCGAAGGCGAGGGAGTTCTGTAGTCAAGCCAGGGAGTGCTCAGGCACTGCTTAGGATTTCAGAGCAGCAGAGGGAGGATTGTCAGCAGGAAGTCGGCTCACTTGATTTCTGGCAGGTCAACTGAGACAGTATTTTTCTGTACTGGAAAAATGAAACATGGTGGGTGTATTGCAGAGATTTACTGAATGTGTTTTTCTTTCATTTTGCCCAAAGATGCACATCATTAACTAAATATGCAGATACCGAACAATTAAACTACCAGGAAAGGTTACAAAGATAAGTGAAGACAAGGCACTGGATACAGATTTTCAGTAAATCCCTTAATATAAGTGGCTCAGGTGAGGCTGATCTTCACAAGACAGGGACACCCCTTAAAAATGGGGATCCAGAAATGGGAATCCACGTATATTCAGTCCAATGAGCACGCAAACACAGGTCTGAAACTCCAAAATCTTATTCACAAGAGGATAACCTAAAACTTCCAACGCATTTCGGCAACTCAACAGCTTCCTCCTTATAAGTTGTAGAACAGATTCCAGGTGTCCTGTGATTGTGTCATCTACCTTATCCCCAAAGGAGGAGGAGTTTGTTGGACCCTCAAAACACGTTGAATAATTTAGGTTATCCTGTTGTGAACTAATATTTAACAGCTTTTGGACTGGTGGACCTTTGTTTTGCTGATCCCTTTACGCTGTGAAATCCCAAGGAAAGACATTGAAATGCTGAATTGTGCAGTTTACCAAACCAGATTTTTTTTTTTTTAATAAGCTAAATTCTAGCCTTTTAGAAATTGTATGGCTGTTTTTTTTTTTGTTTGTTTTTTTTCTTTTTTTTTTTTAATACAAAAAGATGTTATTAGAGAAGTAAAATAATCTCCTGATGTTAAAGGCCAGTACATGTTATCCATTTACTGAAAAAAAAGAAACATTTGTTACTTCAGATGGTTTCATTCTCTAAAAGTGAGCTGGATGTTGTACAATTTATTATTTTTTTGTTTTCATTTTTATATTTGTTTCTGTTTAGCCTTCACCTCAGACTCGGGATCCATTCACACTTTTGGGTTGTGGCAACGCTTGCGTTACATGCGTCGGCTTTCAATTTTAATCGCTTCCCTGCACAAAAATTTTTTTTCTTTGTTTTAAAATCTTTGCTGCATTGACGAGCCCATTCCTTGACGAGCCCATTCCTTGACGAGCCCATTCCTTGACGAGCCCATTCCTTGACGAGCCCATTCCTTGACGAGCCCATTCTTTGACGACCCCATAACTTGACGACCCCATTCTTTTATATCCCCATTTCTTTACAACCCCATTCTTTTAAATAGACTGCCTTAACGCAAATCTCATTAACACATGCAATGCACCGGGTCACCAAGGAGTGAATGGACCTCTATTGTACTGAGTAACCCTATTCTTCCATGGGGTACTGGACAAGAAGTATGATGGCTATAGAAAAGGGCCTAATGAGATGATGAGTGTATCCCTTTGTCACAGAGACCCTGTTGCTATTCACTTCATCAAAAATCTTCCTGATTATATATGTATCATATTTTATACATTCTACCTGTAAACGCCTCCCTTGTGTAGACAACATCTATCAGGTGCCGCCATATTGGATGTAATGCCACCAGACTCTGAGCTGTTGCTTAAGTGATACTCTATAGCAGGGGTCTCCAAACTTTCCAAACAAAGGGCCAGTTTACTGTCCTTCAGAAGGGTCAAAGTGTAGCCAGTGGGAGTGACTAATGCCTCAGGCTTGGTGGTTAGTGGGAGTAAAAATAATTATAGTGCCTGTGGTCCGTAGGACGAGCCCCATCATTGATCTCAGTGGACAGTATGGGGCCCCATCTTTGGTATTGCTGGAAGGTACCGGACCCCATCAGCAGTATTGGTATATCAATGTACAAATACTGTACTGGAGACCCTAGCATAAGGAACAAACTATTCAGAGAAAGGAAATACAATAAGACACATGACCACTCACTAAAACTAGAGGAAAGGCGGTTTAACCTTGAAATACGTAAGGGGTTCTTCACTGTCAGAGCAGTAAGGATGTGGAATTCTCTTCCGCAATCAGTCGTATCAGCAGGGAGCATCGATAGTTTCAAAAAACTATTAGATGGGCACCTTAAAGACCACATCATACAGGAGTATACAATGTACGGTTAACAGCAAACACACATCATAGGTTAAACTGGATGGACTGATGTCTTTTTTCAGCCTCACAAGCTATGTAACTTTGTATGGGGCCCCATCATTAGTAATGGTAAAAGGTTTAGGGCCCCATCATTGGTATTGGTGCAAGGTAAAGGGCCCTATTATTGGTATCAGGCTTGGTGGTCAGTGTGAGTAAAAAAATGACATACTGTCTGTGGTCATCATTGATACTTGTTGGAAGAACAGGGCCCCAAGATAGGTATCAGTGGGAGGAATAGTGCCGTGTCATTGGAGTCAGTAGCAGGAAAAGGGCTCCATCATTGGAATCAGTGGTAGGAGTAGCGCTCCGTAATTGGGGTCAGTGGCAGGAATAGAGCCCCATCATTGGAGTCAGTGGGAAGAATAGCAACCCATCATTGGTGTCAGTGGGAGAAATGGTGTCCCATCATTGGTGTCAGTGGGAGGAATAGTACCCCATCGGTGTCAGTGTGAGGAATAGTGCCCCATCATTGGAGTCAGTGGGAAGAATAGCGCCCTATCATTGGTGTCAGTGGGAGGAATAGTGCCCCATCATTGGAGTCAGTGGGAAGAATAGCGCCCTATCATTGGTGTCAGTGGGAGGAATAGTGCTCCATCATTGGTATCAGTGGGAAGAATAGCGCCCCATCGTTGGTGTCAGAGGGAGGAATAGCGCTCCATCATTGTAGTTAGTGGGAGTAATAGTGTCCCATCATTGGTGTCAGTGGGAGGAATAGCGCCCCATCGTTGGTGTCAGAGGGAGATAAAGCACCCTGTCATTGGAGTCAATGGGAGGAATAGTACTCCATCCTACTGTAATCTAGTAGGAATAGTGTCCCGTCATTGGGGTCAGTGGCAGAAATAGAGCCCCATCATTGGAGTCAGTGGAAAGAACAGCGTCCCGTCATTGGTGTCAATGGGAGGAATGCCCCCCATCATTGGAGTCAATTGGAGGTATAGTACCCCATCATTGATATCAGTGGGAGGAATAATGCCTCATCATTGGTGTCAATGGGAGGAATGCCCCCCATCATTGGAGTCAATGGGAGGTATAGTACCCCATCATTGATATCAGTGGGAGGAATAGCGCCCCTGAATTGGTGTCAGTGGATGGTATAGGGCCCCATCATTAGTATTGGTGGAAAGTATAGGGCCTCATCATTGGTATTGGTGGAAAGAATAGGGCCCCATCATGGTGGACAGTATAGGACCCTTATCATTGGTAAGGGTGGAAAGTATAGGGCCCTATCATTGGTAATGGTGGAAAGTATAGGGCCCTATCATTGGTTATGGGGGAATTTTTAGGCCCACATAGGATTTCAATGGGAGTAATGGTGTCCCATCCTTGCTGTCAGTGGGAGGCATAGTCTCTCATCCTTGGTGTTAGTGAGAGAAATGGTGTCTCATCATTGGTGTCAATGGGAGGAAAGGGGTCTCATAGTTGGTGTCAGTAGGAGGCATAGTTCCCCAAGGGCCGGTTTGGCCACATCCGGTTTGGAGACCTCTGCTCTTTTCTTCTTCCCTGGCTGCTACACACAAGGATATGTAGGGAAGAGGTGGAGGAACTGGATCGGCACAGACATTCCTAGAAGAGAGGGGAGGGCTGTGATATATAAGGAGTGAGGGGACTTTTGTAGGGAATTGACTAGTCAAACGGTTTAGCAAGTTCCATGGCAAATAATAAGAGAATAAAACATGGAAAGGACAAACACCACAAGTAAGTATTTAAAATACTTGTCTGTGCTTTTACCTGAATTATTTTCAGTTGGTGACAGTTTCTTTTTCATTTTAGCCAGTTCTTAAAATACTTTTGTATAGCTGTTTTTTTTTTTTTTTCATGGTATTCAGATTTATTTGATCTTAAAAGGTGCCGCTCACAGTATACCGGCACCATCCTCCTATCAGTGACAGAAGGGGGCGCTGTCACTGTGGACGCAACCGCAGCGTACTGTACATCATTGGAGTCTGTACATTTGGTGTTTTTTTTTTTTTATGATTCTTTATTATTGTGTTATTACTACTGTTGTTTGTTTTTGTTATTTTCTGATACAGAATATTTTACATTTTCCTAACAGTTACTTTTTCCTTTTTCCTTGCATGTCAGTTACAAAAGTTTTGGGGATGGGATTCAAAGCTCTAATGTTGTCTTTAAATTGGATCTTTGAGTAACTTTTCAAGCTTGCATGAATCCGTTCCTGATGTGTCACAATATACAGAAACTGAATGGTTTTTTATTTTTTAACAAACAAAAACTCAGCTTTCATTAAAAACCAGTCCTTGAGCTCCAGTCAGTGACTTTGCCTAGGCTGAGATGATGTACTTAGTCTGCTGCAGAAAGGAGGAAGCATTTCCTCAACCTTCTCTTATTCCAGTGGGTTTGCCTAGGCTGAGATGATGTCATCAGTCTGCTACAGGCAAGAAGAGGCATTTTCTCAGTCCCCCCCCCCCCCCCAATCAGTGAGTTTTCCTAGGTTGATATGATGTCATCAGTCTATTGCAGGCCAGAGGAAGTATTTCTTCCGTTTTTCCTCCCCCTAGTGAGTTTGTTTAGGCTGAGATGATGTCCTCAGTCTGCTCGAGGTAGGAGGTAGCATTTCTTGGGTCTTTCCTCCCACTAGTGAGTTTTCCTAGGTTGATATGATGTCCTTAGTCTGCTGCAGGCAAGAGGAAGCATTTCTTCAGTCGTTCCTCCCCCTAGTGTTTGTTTAGGCTGAGATGATGTCCTCAGTCTGCTACAGGAAAGAGGAGGCATTTTCTCAGTCCCCCCCCCAATCAGTGTGTTTTCCTGGGTTGATATGATGTCATCAGTCTATTGCAGGCCAGAGGAAGCATTTCTTCAGTCGTTCCTCCCCCTAGTGTTTGTTTAGGCTGAGAAGATGTCCTCAGTCTGCTGCAGGCAGGAGGAAGCATTTCCTCAGTTTTTCTTCCCCCTAGTGAGTTTGCTTAGGCTGAGATGATCTGTCTGCTGCAGGCAAGGGGAAGCATTTCCTTAGTCTTTCCTCCCACTATTGAGTTTGCTTAGACCAGGGGTGTCCAAACTATGGCCCTCCAGCTGTTCAGTAACTACAATTCCCATCATGCCTAGTTATGTCTGTAATTGTCAGAGATTTACAATGCCTTATGGGACATGTAGTTCCACAAAAGCTGGAGGGCCGTAGTTTGGACACCCCTGGCTTAGACTGAGATGATGTCCTCAGTCTGTTGCAGGCAGGAAGAAGTATTTCCTCAGTCCTCCCCCTCAGTGCATTTGCCTAGGCTGAGATCTTGTCCTCAGTCTACTGCAGGCCCGAGCAAGCATTTCCTCAGTTTCCCCTAGTCCCAGGGATCAGACTGTAACATGTAACTTTCACAAGTAGAGAGGCTGCAGCAGAGTCTGATCTCTGTCAGATATTTGTGAACACAGCAACTGCAGACACACCAGGTTTTATGTGATTGTCATTTCTGAGCCGCAATCTCAGTCCAGGAAATAGATGGTGACCCTGGACGATGCCTGAAAGTTAGAACCCTCCCCAGTATTTAGCAATCATTCCTGTTTCTTTCTCCAAGCATGCTCTTGTGGCATATAGGGAGCATTAGAATCCTTGGGTGCCTGTGCTGTGCTACCACCTTGCAGCACAGAGCCCCGCTATCCTCTTGAGAGATTGGCCACTTGGTCTGCACTTCCGTAACTTCATGGAAAAGGAAGCTCTGGCCTAATCTGGCTTACATTGATTGGTTCATTTTGAGATAGCAATAGGTTTGCTCAAGGAGACTCCATCACCATTCTGGGCAAAAGTAAAGGTCCTCTTGAGTGAACACACTCCACCCACTGATACCACCTTTGCCATGCATCCTTATCTGTTGGGGACTGGAGGCCAAATCCCAGGTAAGCTCCATGTTAGATGGTGCCTGGCCCAAGCATTGCACCTGGAGTGCGAGGGGGAGACCACATGTTCCCCAAGGCCTACTTTGGGGTGGGGGGGAAGCACGGCAATGGTGAGCAATGGTGGTGGGGATGTTCTTAGAAGAGCCGTGAATGGACAAAGTGACACATTTATTTTGAAGGTACCGCTAGCTTTTATCTCATCCACTTGGTGTGGGAAAAATGTATCCCTTTGAGCAGAAAAAAGTTTGCAGAGGTTTCCATTTCTAAACCAAATAAAGCCCATCCTTCCACGCTGATTAGTTTTTCATTCATCAGTCCATGACTTGCATTATTTCCAACTCGCTTTCCAGATCCAAGTCTACTGCCCCGTACACACGCAACGATTGTTGGCCGTGAATTTTCGGCCAACGTCCGATCGGCCGATTATCGGCTTGTTAGTATGATGATTCCAACAACCGACTGCGACTTTTCGGCCAAACAAAATCTGGTGTGCATGCTATAAAATTTTTGTTGGCCGTCAACAGAACGGCAGATTTTCCGTCAGTCAGTACAGATTTCGGCAGACAAAAATCAGATGAGCAAGACTGGGCATGCTCAGAGAAGAAAAAACACACGGAAAGTAAACCAGCACATGACATCACTTCTGAAGTTGGTTGTTGTTGGCCGAGAAAATTTGTGTGCAGTCTAGAGCACATTCCAACCAACACAACAACACTGGACAAAAGACGGCCGATCGGTCGGCCGATAATCGTTGCGTGTGTACGAGGCATAAGGCTTAATGCAAAATTTTACCCAACCTCCCCTGCTACCTAATGCAGTGTTCTGCATGGGAAGAATACCCACACAGTGGATCCAGGGTTGTCCCGCTGCGATCCCCTTCTCTGTAGCCAGCACACTGGCTCCGCACCGCCATCTTCTGGGATGTCATCGGGGAGGCACAGGTCACTAGGTGCACCCCCTCCCGCTTTAGTGAATGGATGCTCCTGACGCCTCTCATGATATCCACATCACAAATCCCAAGAGGCACCAGGGAGCGCTGATGTCCTTCGCCTAAGCAGAAAAGATAGGTGTGCAGTGGAAGAGGAGGGGGGCGGGATGGAGAAGAGAAAACTTGCCATGAAGGGTAAAGTTCTGCTTTAAATACGCCATCTTCTGACTGGCACAGCCAATCGTTGAGGAGCTCGCTGTCTCTGTGAGCGTTTTTGTATCGTTACTCAATTCCAATTTATAAAAGTCTCAAGTCTTCCAATCTGTGTTCACTAATTCTTATGTAACTGCTGGGTTGGTCTGCTGAGCAGCAGATGGAAACATTGCTGCTGAAGAATCCTACAAATTCACACCGATATTCACCAACTCTGTGAAAATGAAAAAAAAAAAAATATCGTCTTTCAGGTCTGGATGGTGTATGTTGGGCTCGTTCACTAATTGGATTCTTGTATTTCTTGGGGACTGAGATCTCAGATCTTCTTGTCATAGTTCTTGCCCCCCACACTATTCAGCTTAGATTTTCTGGTGTCCTCACTGTAGCATTCTTCAAAAAATAAAAATTTACCAGGCAGCCAAACCGATCTCAGACATCAAGTGCAAAGGTTCCAAAGCCCCAGAAAATAGTGTAACTCTCCACCACCCACTGAAAAGGGAAATATCGGTTTGGAAAAGACAAAACCAAGTGGGGCCATGGCATGGCTGGCTATAGCATTCTTAATAAGCAGTAAATGAGCTTTAATACTAAAATCCCCCACTGGCCTCTGAAGCAGCAAGCACTGTGTAGTCCTTAATCCTCAGTCTTTCAGCAGCTCATGTCACTTTGCTCGCCTTCTCCACGTAGTGACCAACCAAGTAGAAGCCTTCAATCTCCAATGTAATCACCAAGCAGAGTGCTGAGACTGGACTTGAACAACCCTAGCGCTTCTCTTTTACAATTTGAGGATGAATTGTTCCACAGTGCCTGCAACTACAGAGGTCAGCAAGGGCCTAATTTTAAAGGTATGTAATTGCCAAAATTTTATTCAGTAAAAGCTGTTGCCTTTTGTGATGCCCTCTCAGCAGTTTAACTATATCAGTCAATGATGTTCCTCTATGCAATTCCACCTCTTTTCACTGCATTTTATAGTCCTCTCCCCTCTTCTTGTCCATGATTGTCAAAAGTCTGTTAGCAGAACTAGCGCTTTCGGGGAAAGGGGGGGGGGGTGAACACACACAGAACTACTTAATAACAAGTAGTAAATGAGCTTAAAAACAAAAATCCCCCACTGGCCTCTGAAGCAGCAAGCACTGTGGAATCATTCACCCTCAATCTTCTAGCAGCTTAAGTCACCTTGCTCTCCTCCAAGTAGTGACCTACCAAGTAGCAGTCTTCCATCCCTCCAGTCTAATCACCGAGCAGAGTGCTGAGACTGGATTTGAACAACCTTAGTGCTTCTGTTGTACAATTTGAGGATGAATTGTTCCACAGTGTCTGCAACTACAGAGGTTAGCAAAGGCCTGATTTTAAAAGTATGAAAATACCAAAATGTTATGCAGTAAAAGCTGTTGCCTTCTGTGATGCCCTCATAGTAGTTGAACTCCGTCAGTCAATGTTTTTCTCGTATGCAATTCCACCTCTCTTCGCTGCATTCCAAAGGCCTCTCCCCTCTTGTCCATTATTGATGGGGGGGGGGTTGGACTCACACAGAATACTACAATCCTGTGTGTTCCAAAATAGTAACACTCAAGCCCCCAAACTTGTGTACTTCAGATCATCTTGTAAATAGACTGGTGCAAGACAGACAGGATCGACTTTTCAGGCTTTAGTAGACTTCAAGAAAATGGTGACCATCTGTGCACAGACTCCTTGTTGTATAAATATGAATAAGATGGCTTAATATCCTGTCCACCTGCAGAGAACTCCTCAGATGTGTTTCTCTTTTTTCTGTGCCCAATCATAGAGGCCTCTACGAGTATGCCTCGGAAATGGTGAAATGCATCTTAGGAGTACTCTTTAGATGGAGAACAGGAGATGAAGCAATCTTTACCCATCTTATTCATATTTATGCAAGAAGGAGTTTGTGCCTGTGTGCAGACAGTCACCATTTTGTTGAAATCTGGTGGGTCAGCTGACACCTCACCGGCACTTGCTGCCTAGATGTTCACCATGGGATGCTTTAAAACAGTGTCTTCTCACTTATGCCCACCTACCGAAGAACATGAATAACAGCGCTGATTCCCGAAATAAGCACGAGCCTTTTCAAGGCAAGGGCTCGTGGTGCTGTGCATGCGGGCTGATGCGTTTGTATTGCAGCGGTCATATGATAGTAAGTAATCGTACATTTGCATCTGGAGCACAGGTGTTTCTGGAGAAGCGCGCACAGAGTTACATTTTCAATCTATAAAATTCATAATCCATAAAACAATTTTCTCTTTCGTGTATCAATGGACACAGCGCTCCATAAATCATACCTACTGGGTTATATTGCCTCCCCCAGGACTAGGACTAAGCAGAACAAAGAACACCTGGCTACGCCCATGGGCCGTCCTCAGCTTGGTATATAACCCCCCCCCCCCCCCCCCCTCTCTGCTCTAGGTAATCAGTTTTTAATCTGTCTAGTTTTCTCTGTCATGGTGCATTTTACTCGGACCCTGAGTGCTTCTTGGTCCTCCCGTCATCAGGCTTCAATATCGCAAGTGTGCAATGCGGCCCCTTGGTCTTCGGTGCACACCTTCACAAAACTCTATAAGGTAGATACTTTGGCATCTGCGGAAGCTTCTTTTGGCCGCAAAGTTTTGCAGGCTTCTGTATAAGAGGGGCTGTTCCCTCTTGAGGGGTGTTTTTTCTTTATTTTTCAGACGGGGCTCCTGTGACCCGGTTAAGGGCTCTTATGTTTAGCCTTGGGTAATTTTCACCACCCCAAATTTTCATTTTGGCACTGCTTTTGGACATCCCAGTAGTTAAGATTTGTGGAGTGCTGTGTCCATTGATGAACGGAAGAGAAAATAGGATCATCGACGGACGCAGTACCCACCCCTCTATGGAGTTCTGATACTTCTACCGTTTCAGATATTGCATTGAAAGAAACAAAAGTTTTGGAACAATGGTACAAGTTAGGGTACAAGATGTACATAGAATCGGTAAGTACCATGACTAGTATGTAAATGGTATAACAGAATAGGGGTTAAGTCATTGGTATTGATGTAGGGAGGGCGTGCAGGAGGAGTATAAGAATAACACAAGACTCCCAGTTATGTCCAAATAATTGAAGGGAGTAGCTGTTTGGTATCCCAATGGGGGACTCTACCAAAGAGCTTGAGTTCTGGGAGACTGTAGGTTGTAAAGAGCAAAGAGGCGGGGACTCTACCAAAGAGCTTGAGTTCTGGGAAACTGTAGGTTGTAAAGAGCAAAGAGGCGGGGACTCTACCAAAGAGCTCGAGTTCTGGGAGACTGTAGGTTGTAAAGAGCAAAGAGGCTGGGACTCTACCAAAGAGCTCGAGTTCTGGGAGACTGTAGGGTTAGAGGGGGAAAAAAGGGGAGGGAGGGAATGAGAAGGGTGCTGGGGGAACAAGGGAAGACAGGAGAGGGGGGGTGGGGTCTCCTTAGGGGAGGAAGGAATGTGGTGCCAGACTTAAGGGAGGGGTAAGGAATTTATTGAGACAAATTATGGGCATAGTAAGATTACATCAAGACGGGGGGGGGGGTAGATAATTGGTTACCCAAGGGTTCCAGAGCTTCTCAAATTTCGAGATTTTGTCCTCTAGTTTGGCATGATAATTGCTTGGGTGATTCTGTGTTTAGTCGATATTATATATAAGGAAGGGGATTTCCTGGCCTTGGCTATGGTCTGTTTAGCTGAAGTAGTGACTTGGAGGAGAAGTTTAAATTGACAATGTGTCAAAGACACGGGTTTATGTTCAGGAGAGCTACCGATGGGTCTGGTAGTATTAAGGTGTCAAATAATTTTGATAGGATCTTAAAAACTTCTGACCGAAAGGTTTGCGCTACGGGACAGTCCCACCAAATGTAGAGGTGCGTGCCCGCTTCGCTGCAGGAGTTCTCCCACCCGATGTGGGAGGCAGCCTCACTGAACCGGGCGCAACACACAGCGGTGTGAGCTGCCTAACAGTGGGGGGATTGGCAGCCACGAAGAAGGGGGGATGACATGTTTCGGGCAGTGCCCTTCATCAGATCTGCTGAACATCCTTGCGGCCGGATCGAGTTACGGCGGTCAAGTCTCTCCCCCCTGGTCCATCCTTAAGGTATTGCCTCACTGCTGGAGGCTTCTACAGTGGTTTCCACCATTTTCATTGATTTTTAGTGATTTTAAATAAATTTGACATTGTTCACTGTGACTGTTCAAGATTAGTGATCCCAAAGTGTCTATTGTCATCAGTCTTGGGAGCGCCAGTACACCCATCTATTTGTTGTATGGAGATCCTTAAGAAGGATACCAGGAGCTCCACAGTTTCCTCACAAGGTCAAAGGCTTGGAAAGATTTTTGTTGTAAGGCTGTAGACTTATCATAGTGGACGTGTGTAACATTGACAACTTCTGACAGATTGGGAGCCAAATTCTATTTCCAGTGCCTGGTAATAATCAATCTAACAGACAGCAAGATGTTTACTAAGCTCCTCTGCATTGTTGGGTCTGGTGTCTCTCATCTTCCTCTTGACAATCCCCCACAGATTCTCTATGGGGTTTAGGTCAGGTCAGTTTGCTGGCCAATCAAGCACAGTGATCCCATGACCATGTGACCAGGTATTGGTAGTTTTGGCAGTGTGGGCGGTGCCAAGTCCTGCTGGAAAATGAAATCAGCATCTCCATAAACTTGGTCAGCAGAGGGAAGTATGAAGTGCTCTACAATTTCCTGCTAGAGGGCGGAGCTGACTTTGGACTTGATAAAACACAGTGGGCCAACACCAGCAGATGACACGGCTCCCCAAATCATCACTGACTTGAGGCTTTTTTTTTTTTTTTTTTTTTTTTTTTTTTTTACTCCTTGTATTTGTAGTGGGAATTATTCATAATTCTCCTCTCCTGCTACTCATTGTTTACAACCTTTACCAACTCTCAGCATAGATCTAGTGGTCAAATTAGAGGCATCCCCTGCAGTGTCTTTCAGCCTTATTGACCAAGTTTCATAACTGCATTTTCTCAAAAAGTGACTGAGGGGTTATTGCTTCACATTTCCAAAACTTGGACCCATCTGGTGATTTCTTCCTCTCCTTCTGGCAGTAATTTAAAAAGAACACTGGTATAGCAAGCTTCGATATTTACAGAACGATAACGGGTAAACTATTCCTCCCACTGACACCAATGATGGGGCACTATTCCTCCCACTGATACCAATGATGGGGCATTATTCCTCCCACTGACACCAATGATGGGACACTATTCCTCCCACTGACACCAATGATGGGACACTATTCCTCTTACTGAAACCAATGATGGGACACTATTCCTTCACTGACACCAATGATGGGGCACTATTCCTCCCACTGACACCAATGATGGGGCACTATTCCTCCCACTGACACCAATGATGGGGCACTATTCCTCCCACTGACACCAATGATGGGATACTATTCTTCCCACTGATACCAATGATGGGACACTATTCCTTCCACTGATACCAATGATAGGGCACTATTCCTCCCACTGATACCAAAGATATCGCCAGAACATTTTCTACTCCCACTGGCCCCCCTAAAGTCTGAAGGACCGTAAACTGGCCCTACGTTTAGAAAGTTTGGAGATCCCTGCTCTACACATGTATAGAAGTATTGCCCCCTCGGATCCTGCAGTGCTGCTTTTACACTCTCTGGGACTTTTTCTGTAGAATTAGAGGCGGTGCTACAGATTTATCTTGCATGAAGCGGCATTATCTGTTGCTGACCCCCGGGGTCTCTCCAGTCTGCAGAGCTCCAAATATTTAGAAACACAGGGAAAGGTCATCTTTTGGCTTCCCCATTGTTCTGTGCCGGCCCAGCCGTGTACAGAGTGGAATGAAGATAAATGACTGATTTGTACAATAAAGCTCTATGGAAGTATGTAGCAATGTCACTGTATTGATGAGACGACCCCGCGGTGTTTGACTGTCAATAAACTTTTTTTAAATTCAGCTTTGCCTTTGTGCTGTATTTATTATGTATAGAGAACAAGGGTTCAACAACATTGGGTAAGTGTGCCCTTCTCATAGGAGATAAGTAGAAGGTAAGTGTGCCCTTCTCATAGGAGATAAGTGAAAGGTAAGTGTGTCCTTCTCATAGGAGATAAGTAGAAGGTAAGTGTGCCCTTCTCATAGGAAAAAGGTAGATGGTAAGTGTGCCCTTCTCATAGGAGATACGTAGAAGGTAAGTGTGCTCTTCTCATAGGAAATAAGTAGAAGGTAAGTGTGCTCTTCTCATAGGAAATAAGTAGAAGGTAAGTGTGCCCTTCTCATAGGAGATAAGTAGAAGGTAAGTGTGCCCTTCTCATAGGAAATAAGTAGAAGGTAAGTGTGCCCTTCTCATAGGAAATAAGTAGAAGGTAAGTGTGCCCTTCTCGTAGGAAATAAGTGAAAGGTAAGTGTGCCCTTCTCATAGGAGATAAGTAGAAGGTAAGTGTGCCCTTCTCATAGGAAATAAGTGAAAGGTAAGTGTGCCCTTCTCATAGGAGATAAGTAGAAGGTAAGTGTGCCCTTCTCATAGGAAATAAGTGAAAGGTAAGTGTGCCCTTCTCATAGGAGATCAGTAGAAGGTAAGTGTGCCCTTCTCATAGGAGATTAGTAGAAGGTAAGTGTGCCCTTCTCATAGGAGATTAGTAGAAGGTAAGTGTGCCCTTCTCATAGGAGATTAGTAGAAGGTAAGTGTGCCCTTCTCATAGGAAATAAGTGAAAGGTAAGTGTGCCCTTCTCATAGGAGATCAGTAGAAGGTAAGTGTGCCCTTCTCATAGGAAATAAGTAGAAGGTAAGTGTGCCCTTCTCATAGGAGATAAGTAGAAGGTAAGTGTGCCCTTCTCATAGGAAATAAGTGAAAGGTAAGTGTGCCCTTCTCATAGGAGATAAGTAGAAGGTAAGTGTGCCCTTCTCATAGGAAATAAGTAGAAGGTAAGTGTGCTCTTCTCATAGGAGATTAGTAGAAGGTAAGTGTGCCCTTCTCATAGGAGATAAGTAGAAGGTAAGTGTGCCCTTCTCATAGGAAATAAGTAGAAGGTAAGTGTGCTCTTCTCATAGGAGATTAGTAGAAGGTAAGTGTGCCCTTCTCATAGGAAATAAGTGAAAGGTAAGTGTGCCCTTCTCATAGGAGATAAGTAGAAGGTAAGTGTGCCCTTCTCATAGGAAATAAGTAGAAGGTAAGTGTGCCCTTCTCATTGGAGATAAGTAGAAGGTAAGTGTGTTCTTTTAAACCAAGAGTTTATCGCACCAGTAAGATGATATATTTCAAACCTAAGGCAGCTAGTGCTCTGAGATTTTCCATGCAATACTGATATATGTACACTAGTTTCGAAAAAATAAAATAAACATTCCCATATAAGAGAGCGTCCACAAAAGTCAAAAATTGTGGGCAAAAGGGGCGGCTGCCCTGGGTGCGCAGCATGTATTGTAGGGATGGGGGGCGCCGCAAGTTCCTTCTACTATAAGGCTGACAGGAGTAGTGACAGCGGCATCACTTCTTCTGTAAGCCCAGTACTGGAAGCAACATTGAGAGGAGAGAGCAGGGTGGAGGTGCAGGCTGTGCTTTCTCTCTCCCCCCTTTTCCACATAAGCTCACACATAATTAAGGTGGGGCGCAATTTGGCATTTTTGCCCTGGGCACTTATTGTGAATAATACATGATGTTAAATCATCCAAAGGGAATGGTGTTTTAGACCCCTCGCCAGACCAGGTCACTGGCACCAGATAACAAATCTGCAGGCTTACCAGAAAGCATTGACTCTGGTTAAGGAGAAGCGCTCTATATAGATGTCATCCATCAAGTAGATAAAAACAGGGGAGACATCCTGACAGGCTCCCGTAAAATGTGATAAGTAACAAAACGTGTCGGGCGGAGCTACGTTTTCGTGATATGAAGTGGGTTCCAATCAGTTTTCATTGTATTCCTGAATGTGTGGTTTTACCTCTGCTATATGTGAGTGCATACTGACTGTTTTTATCTATAAAAATATAGAGTGTTACGCTATGTGGAGCGCATGGTCTCCTATGTGACTCTGCAAGTGAGTGAATATTGGAGATGGAGGCTTAAAGTGACTCTAAAGGTTATCATTTAAAAGAAAAAATGTTATACTTACCTGATCTGTGTAATAGGTTTGCACAGAGCAGCGCCAATCCTCCCCCTTTTGGGTCCCCTGTTGGCAGTCCAGGCTCATCCCCCCTGCTGAATGCCCCCGATAGCAAGCCTCTTGCTATGGGGGCACTCCCAAGTCACATTCCTGTGAATGAACATTGTCCTTTCACACACAGAGCGTGACTCGGCCCTGCCCCCCGCTCACTCCTCATTACTGGCTGTAATTGACAGCACCCCCCCCCCCCCCCCCAATCTTCAACTTTTGGATACTTTTTTTCTTTGGAGCGAGTACCTTGTTTTTGACAGGTAGCCACTCCCCCTTCCACCCCGATCACCTAAGCAATCTGAGCAGAAGTTGCCCACCCTCCCCTCTGCCTACAGCATCTTAGGACACGTCACAGGTCCCAGGAGGCTGGGGAGACCATTCACAGGACAGAGCATGGCTCACGCATGAGCAGTGGATACCAAGCTCTGAAGCTGCAAGGAATCACAGCCCGCTTCCCAAAGTCTACATGGCGGCGCTGGGGACCTCAAGACCGGCAAAGAACAAGCTTGGGTAAATACCCCCGACAGATAAGTGTCCTTTTATTAAAAGTGAGCAGCTACAGTATTTTTTTTTGGGGGGGGGGGGGGGAGGCTGAAGAACCTCTTTAAGGTTTATGATGCCTCTGCATTCCTTCTAACTGAACTGCTTTTTTCCAAATGTGTCGACTTCAATGACTGGTTACCACAGACAGGCGATTTTAAAGCAGAACTTGCCCAGATACCACAGGACTTACAAGTGTACCTTTACCTATAGCAGCCCATGTTCTCATAAGGCAGTGATGGGGAACCTTGGCACCCCAGATGTTTTGGAACCACATTTCCCATGATGCTCAACTACATTGCAGAGAGTGCATGAGTATCATGGGAAATGTAGTTCCAAAACATCTGTGGTGCCAAGGTTCCCCATCACTGCCATAAGGTATGTAGGCCTACCAGTACTTTGATGCCTTCAGGATTTAATACACAGTGCTGTAGATATTGGCCTGGAGCACAAGGGACTGAGCACAGGTAAAGGAAAAGAGTTCTGGTGGGTATCCCATAGGGTGATCAAGAGGCTGCTGCTAATCATGGCAGTTGTGAGACAATAAGTGTAATCCAGAGATGGTCCCAGATCAGGGCAGGCAGCAGAAGAAGCGTAATCTAAAAACAATCTGAGGTCAGGGCAGGCATTAATCAGAGAAATGTTTACAGAGGGTTAACATATTAAACAGCATCACAACCGTAGCAGAACGAACCCATCATTGGTGACCACAACGTGAAGAGAGCTATATTACATGCATTGACTGAAAGCATTAGATCCCGTTAAAATGCAGTGACCATTCAACGCTGTATATAGTATGGTGAGACATCGAGGAATGTACTCTGTGCGTTATGTGTCTTCTGCAGGTTCATAATCATTACAGGTGAGGGGAAGTTTCAACTATCTACTCCAGACCCGGTCATACTTAGCTGGACAGCCTCTATGGAGGTATATCATTTTTTTTATAGGGAAGGGTAGAGTTTACTTCCAGTATCCACTCCTATATGGTAGGGGGATGGACTCACATCCAGGACCGAGCTATAAGCTTCCGGGCAATGAAGAGTGTTTCGTGTAGGAAAGTGGTAAAGAATTTATCTGCATTGATGTCTGGTAGCAGACCAAGTATGCATGGTTTGGGGTCTAATTGGAGAGGTGAACCCATGCGATCATGTAGGAAGTTCACGATTTGTATCCAATAGGCCTAAATCTCCGGGCATGTCCATATTAAATGTAGGAAGGTGCCTGGCTGCATGTTACATCTGGGACATTGTGGACTGTAGTTCAAATGGTATTTGGAGATTCTCAGCGGGGTTAAGTAAACCTTGTGTATAGTGTAAAATTGCGTCAGACGGTCTGAGAGTTTGGGTGAAGACAGTTTGGGGCTTTCCAGAGCCTCATCCCACTCTACCTCATCCAAAGGGCCAATGTCTGTGTAACGAATCACCTGGCACCCGACTGGGTACCTCCGTTGACAGATGCTCCTAGTGCTTCCCGAGGGCTCCACCAGACACCATAACCACCGCAGACCCCACAAACTGCCGCAGCTTGGTTGGGGTCTTGCAGTCTCCTACCCACCCTGGACCTACGACAAGGCTCCAGGTTCCAGTGGGTGAACCTCTCCCCAGAGAGTGAAGCAGGAGCAGGAACAGGCTCTTACAAGAGCTTAGTGATTATTCAAGGGAGTATGAAGAGCATAGCAATCCCTTGTATCAGATTCCACCAATAAGAGACAGGACTCTAGATTGAGGGCGAAGTAGAACTCTAGGTACAGCTGCTCTTTTGTATCGTTTTCACCCACAAGGTTACCGCCCAGGACATAAAATTCACAATCCAATAAATACACTCCCATACAGTGTACACAATCCCTCCCCTCTGCCTGATTACATTATATGCAGATTAAATTGTATACAGAAACAGAATTAACCTGAACTAATTATCTAGCCATCTGGACAGAACAATGTGAGGTCATTAACATTTAACAATGGGACAGGCAGACTTAAAACAGTCCACATCCCACCTCAAAACAGATATACAGGGAGTGCAGAATTATTAGGCAAATGAGTATTTTTGAGGATTAATTTTATTATTGAACAACAACCATGTTCTCAATGAACCCAAAAAACTCATTAATATCAAAGCTGACTATTTTTGGAAGTAGTTTTTA
Source organism: Pelophylax lessonae (assembly GCF_965119305.1). Lineage (NCBI taxonomy): Eukaryota > Metazoa > Chordata > Amphibia > Anura > Ranidae > Pelophylax > Pelophylax lessonae. Next base: position 2,380,934 of record NC_138772.1, on the reverse strand, counting down.
GTTTGTTTTTAGTTTTAGCTATTTTAGGGGGATATCTGTGTGTGCAGGTGACTATTACTGTGCATAATTATTAGGCAACTTAACAAAAATCAAATATACAGTATACCCATTTCAATTATTTATTTTTACCAGTGAAACCAATATAACATCTCAACATTCACAGATATACATTTCTGACATTCAAAAACAAAACAAAAACAAATCAGTGACCAATATAGCCACCTTTCTTTGCAAGGGCACTCAAAAGCCTGCCATCCATGGATTCTGTCAGTGTTTTGATCTGTTCACCATCAACATTGCGTGCAGCAGCAACCACAGCCTCCCAGACACTGTTCAGAGAGGTGTACTGTTTTCCCTCCTTGTAAATCTCACATTTGATGATGGACCACAGGTTCTCAATGGGGTTCAGATCAGGTGAACAAGGAGGCCATGTCATTAGCTTTTCTTCTTTTATACCCTTTCTTGCCAGCCACGCTGTGGAGTACTTGGACGTGTGTGATGGAGCATTGTCCTGCATGAAAATCATGTTTTTCTTGAAGGATGCAGACTTCTTCCTGTACCACTGCTTGAAGAAGGTGTCTTCCAGAAACTGGCAGTAGGACTGGGAGTTGAGCTTGACTCCATCCTCAACCCGAAAAGGCCCCACAAGCTCATCTTTGATGATACCAGCCCAAACCAGTACTCCACCTCCACCTTGCTGGCGTCTGAGGCGGACTGGAGCTCTCTGCCCTTTACCAATCCAGCCATGGGCCCATCCATCTGGCCCATCAAGACTCACTCTCATTTCATCAGTCCATAAAACCTTTGAGATATTTCTTGGCCCAGTCTTGACGTTTCAGCTTGTGTGTCTTGTTCAGTGGTGGTCGTCTTTCAGCCTTTCTTACCTTGGCCATGTCTCTGAGTATTGCACACCTTGTGCTTTTGGGCACTCCAGTGATGTTGCAGCTCTGAAATATGGCCAAACTGGTGGCATCTTGGCAGCTGCACGCTTGACTTTTCTCAGTTCATGGGCTGTTATTTTGCGCCTTGGTTTTTCCACACGCTTCTTGCGACCCTGTTGACTATTTTGAATGAAATGCTTGATTGTTCGATGATCACGCTTCAGAAGCTTTGCAATTTTAAGAGTGCTGCATCCCTCTGCAAGATATCTCACTATTTCTGACTTTTCTGAGCCTGTCAAGTCCTTCTTTTGACCCATTTTGCCCAAGGAAAGGAAGTTACCTAATAATTATGCACACCTGATATAGGGTGTTGATGTCATTAGACCACACCCCTTCTCATTACAGAGATGCACATCACCTAATATGCTTAATTGGTAGTAGGCTTTCGAGCCTATACAGCTTGGAGTAAGACAACATGCATAAAGAGGATGATGTGGTCAAAATACTCATTTGCCTAATAATTCTGCACTCCCTGTAGGAGAAGACTGCCAATGACAGTCTGTCCGTCTCCTACATTGAAGTAGTACATGGAATACACATCTACGTATTGCTATGATTATTTAGGTGTCACAGACTTCATGGCAACAGGCTATAGGTCTCACAGTGTAAAGTGGGATTAAATCTTCATTTCTCTTGAGAGATATTGTTGATAAATATTACTGTCCCACTTGAAGTTATCCAAACCATTTTCTGTGTCCCTTAAGTATCTGTCTTTCACTCCCAGTGATGGTGAGTACCCTCAGTCTGCCGTCCAGCAAGTCCATACCCCGTCAACCACTCTATTAATGGACGTGACGTAATTCGAGATATATAGCAGATATTAGTTTAGACTGGTTATCCCCCATGACGATATCCAGCAAGGGAATTTTAGGTAGGGCAGGGATTTGAACTGAAAACTGGGCCTGTAGAGCGTGGCGTAGTTGGAGATATCTGAATAACTTGTAAGAAGGGAGGTTAAATTCCTCTTTTAAGGATTGAAATGGTCTTATGCCTGTATAGCATAGCACCTGACACAAGTAGAACACTCCACTTGATGCCCATAAATCAGAATCTGAAATAGAGGCTGGCCCCCTCAAATTTGGATTGTGCCATAAGGGTGTGTAGGAGTGAATGTGCATGGCCCCTATTTTCTGAAGAGCTATATCCCAAATGCGTTTGTGATGGAGTAACATGAAATCTCGGGTATTGGTCGAAGCCGATTGTCGCTGTCCTCATAATAACACCTGAAGGGGGGTGTGAGCAGCGTGGTGTGGTCATCTGCAGACAAGAGTTTGATATCGGAGAGCTTCTAAGTCACAGAAATTGTAGAAGTGGGAAGTTTGGGAAGCTAAGTAGTATGACTGAAAGTCCGGTATGGTTACACCTCCATGTGTAGTTGGGTTTTTAAGAGTTAGCCATGGTAATTTGGCACCCTTGTCCCCATACAAAAGAGTTGAGGATAGTGTCAATGACCTTGAATATTTTCAGGGGAAGTAGGATTGGGGAGTGCCAAAAATACAGATAGGAGTTTGGCTGGTTCAATAGACTTAAATAGAGAAACTGAAGAAAAGCATGTTTATGCCGCGTTTTGCATTTTCTGCACAGCAACAAATTGGCCAAAAGAAAAAGCATACAAAACGTGTCTGCAAAACCGCAAAAAGCACTGGAGAAATGGATCAAAAGAAAACCGCATAGGTGGGATCCAGGCCTTGGCTTCAATCCAGGGCAGGTGAGACATGAGGGCTTTAATAAACCTCTGATGTCTCCATAAAGAGAACTTGTCACAACAAAATTGTATCGCATACGGTCCCCTATGTGATATAAATAAAGTTTAATTAAAAAGAAAAATAGTTACACCTAAACCCTTCCCCTACATACATACAAAAATAAACATCTCGGAGGGGGGCACCTACATGAGAAAACCTCAATTGAGGTATATATCGCCGCACACACTGCAGTGAGAGGAATCATTCCAGGACCATTATTCACCGGTAACTGAACTGATGACCTGTAAGTGCTTTTGAAGTGTCACTTATTGAAAAAAAATAATGTATGGTACCGCAGTTTGTTGCATGGGCAGTTTTAAAGCTTGACAGGCTGGATATCTACACTGAACAAGATTATGAACGCAACACTTTTGATTTGGAAGCAGGCATCAGACCCACTCGGGTATCTGTGCAGACGTGGCACCATGTGACGGAGAACTCTGCTCTACAGATCATCGGTATTTAGACTGTGATGGAAGGCCGATTTCTCCCAAATATTGTTCACAAATCTGTGTAAATCTGTGTTAGTGATCACTTCACCTTTGCCGAGATAATCCACCCACCTCACAGGTGTGGCATATCAAGATGCTGATTGGACAACATGATTATTGCACAGGTGTGCCTTAGGCTGGCCACAATAAAAGGCCACTCTAAAATGTGCAGTTTTATCACACAGCACAATGCCACAGATGTGGCAAGTTTTGAGGGAGCGTGCAATTGGCATGCTGACTGCAGGAATGTCCACCAGAGCTGTTGCCCATGAATTGAATGTTCATTCTCTACCATAAGCCGTCTCCAAAGGCGTTTCAGAGAATTTGGCTGTACAACCAACAGGCCTCACAACCACAGACCACGTGTAACCACACCAGCCCAGAACCTCCACATCCAGCACCCTCACCTCCAAGATGGTCTGAGACCAGCCACCCCGACAGTTGCTGCAACAATCAGTTTGCATAACCAAAGAATTTCTGCACAAACTGTCAGAAACCGTCTCAGGGAAGCTCATCTGCATGCTCATCGTCCTCATCGAGGTCTCCACCTGACTGCAGTTAGTGGTCGTAACCGACTTGAGTGGGCAAATGCTCACTTTGGATGGCGTCTGGTACTTTGGAGAGATGTTCTCTTCACGGATGAATCCTGGTTTTCACTGTACAGGGCAGATGACAGACAGCGTGTATGGTGTTGTGTGGGTGAGCGGTATGCTGATGTCAGCGTTGTGAATGGAGTGGCCCATGGTGGTGGTGGGGTTATGATATGGACAGGCGTACGTTGTGGATGGGGTGGCCCATGGTGGCGTTGGGGTTATGGTATGGGCAGGCGTATGTTGTGGATAGAGTGGCCCATGGTGGCGGTGGGGTTATGTTATGGGCAGGCGTATGTTATGGACAATGAACACAGGTGCATTTTATTGATGCCATTTTGAATGCACAGAGATACCGTGACAAGATCCTGAGGCCCATTGTTGTGCCATTCGTCCACGACCTTCACCTCATTTTGCAGCATGATAATGCACAGCCCCATGGTGCAAGGATCTGTACACAATTCCTGGAAGCTGAAAACATCCCAGTTCTTGCATGGCCAGCATACTCACCGGACATGTCACCCATAGAGCATGTTTGGGATGCTCTGGATCGACGTATACGACAGCGTGTTCCAGGTCCTGCCAATATCCAGCAACTTCACACAACTTCACACTGAAGAGGAGTGGACCAACATTCCACAGGAACCAATCACCAACCTGATCAACTCTATGCCAAGGAGATGTGTTCACTGCGTGAGGCAAATGGTGGTCAAACCAGATAGTGACTGGTTTCCGGACCCCCCCCCAATACAATAAAACTGCACATTTTAGAGTGGCCTTTTATTGTGGGCAGCCTAAGGCACACCTGTGCAATAATCATGCCATCCAATCAGCATCTTGATATGCCACACCTGTGAGGTGGACGGATTATCGGCAAAGGAGAAGCGATCACTAACACAGATTTACACAGATTTGTGAACAATATTTGAGAGAAATCGGCCTTTTGTGTACATAGAAAAAGTCTGAGATCTTTGAGTTCAGCTCATGAAAAATGGAGGCAAAAAACAAAAGTGTTTTGTTTATAATTTTGTTCAGTATATTCACATGGCGCAAACTTGTCTTATATTTACAAAAAAAAAAAGAAAAACTGGATAATATTGCTTTTGTGTCCCCCGAAATTACCTTTAGTGTAATTGTACTCAATTATTATGCAAATGCCAAACAAAAGAATTGGAATTACCACTATTTTATTCTCCAGGGAGTCTGCTTTCAGGAAATCTATAATTTTTGGGCGCTTTATACAAAATTTCCGCCCTAAAATTTTTTTTTTATCGTGCAAAAAAATATAAAAGGTCTCTTGAAGTGAAAGGGTTAAGCATTCAATCACTGAGCTGTAAAAGCGGTGTCCATCTTTTATCTGTTTAGAAGTTATATTGATATGTATTTTTTTTCCTCCACGCCTCCTGATAGCTCCATTGTGTAATAAAAGATGTGTTGTGTGTAGTAGGGATACCCGGGATGCTACATTTAATGAAATCCTAAAAGCCCGTTCTCTGCGCTCTTCCCTGAGCTCCTGTCAGTCATTCTGACTATTTAAAAGGAAAGCAAAGATGCTAAATATGTCATTGACGGGAGACAGCTGCCAATTTGCCTTCTATAAACTCTCCCGGTGCCGGGAAACCTAATGGGGCCCTGTACCCAGTTATATGCAGAGAGCCGCTGACGGCTCCATCACAGTCTAAATACCGATGATCTGTAGAGCAGAGTTCTCCGTCACATGGTGCCGCGTCTGCAGATACCCGAGTGGGTCTGATGCCTGCTTCCAAATCAAAGAGTTTTATTTTTTTAAGATTTTCTTAGTTCCTTATTGTAACGGAACCGCAACCCCACAATGTGCTTCTGTCAGAATACCGCTTCCTTCAGTCTTGAACATAGATATCAGATATTCTAGCCGGCCCCCCATACAAAACTAGTCGATAATAGCTTGTATAAGATCTGGAACATTTATTGAACAAGAATACAGGCTTTTTATACACTTGGGAAGTATGTCAGTGACCGCCCAAATATTTACCCAAAACATCACACAATGGGTAGATAACGAGGTGCAGCTGACACAAGGCTAATCCTATCATAGACCATTTATTGGAGCATATGCTCCAATAAATGGTTTATAGTGCACTTAGAGGGGCCTTGTTCTCCATACTTCTACAGAGCCGCTTCTCCTCTCAGGTGCTGCCCGAGTGCATGCAGATCTACATAATCCGTTGAATGCAGGGCTCTACCCCACGGAAGCGCCCATATATACACTCTGTAACAGATCAACCGACACCCGACTGGGTACCTCCGTTGACGGATGCTCCTAGTGCTTCCTGAGGGCTCCAAGCAATCCACCAGACACCATAACCACCTCAGACCCCACGAACCGCCAGCTTGGTTGGGGTCTTGCCGTCTCCTACCCACCCTGGACCTATGACAAGGTTTCAGTGGGTGAACCTCTCTTTCCCCATAGAGTGCAGCAGGAACAGGAACAAGCTCTTACAAGAGCTTAGTGATTATTCAAGGGAGTATGAAGAGCATAGCAATCCCTTGTAGCAGATTCCCCCAAATAAGAGACAGGACTCTAGGTTAAGGGTGAAGTAGAACTCAAACTGTTTATTCAAACACATGCACAAAGAGATATGCAAAAGACAAATGACTCCTGCGCTTGAGGGGTTATCTTGAAACGAGTATCCTGAGAATGCGATTCAGGTTGAATGGATGTAGTCCCGGCTGTGCTGCCACTCTCAACAGGTCGTGGTAACCCAAACAGACTCTATAAAAGGAACAGACAGAGGGCGCACCAGCCTAGCGCATTATCTTTAAAACAATTTATCAAAATAAAATAGCATACACATTGTACTCACAAAACAAGTTGGAACACGGACAAACATGTGCAATCAAGGACCACCAAGACTCTCCACTGGGCTTCCTCTGCTGATGCAGGCCGTGGTGGAATGTGAACCTCCAAAGAACAGCTTACACGTTTCGGGGGTGTCCCCACTTCATCAGAGCTAATTCAAGAGATATAAAGAGATATACACTGTGGGATAATCCCCCTCCCCCTTAGCAGCCAATACACATATACATCCCATAATAAGTTTATCTTAAGGCAGACAGAAACAATAGAACAATGGGATACAGGCACTTACCAATAACAAACCCACCCCATCTCAATATCTAGCAAGGGTCTATGAGACACTCCTGCAATATTCTAGCAATCTGAAAAGTCAAACCGTTCACCTTCATACATTTCCTGAGAGATATTGCTGACAAATATTACTGTCCCATCTGAAGTCACCCAAATCATTCTCTCAGCGTCCCCCAAGTATCTGTCCCTCACTCCCAGTGACGGTGAACACCGACACACACTCTTTAATCCCATCATAGAGGATCTTTTAAGAGTTAACCAAATTAGCCACCAGACCGAAACAATAGGTGAATGGGAATCCACATCTAAGCAATGCTTTGATTATTTAGGAGTCACAGACTTCATGGCAACGGTCTACAACAAGCCATAGGTCTCAGTGTAAAGTGGGACTAAATCCCCACATATTTCTTGAGGTATATTGTTGATAAATATTACTGTCCCATTTGAAGTAATCCAAACCATATTAACTTGTGTCCATCACCAACTGTGTCCATCAAGGAGCTGTCCATCATTTTCTTGGTCACCCTGGGCCCCTAATAGACACAGGGTGACTTACTCATAAGAGGGGCCGGGGGAGCTGGAAAATGGTTTTCCAGAGCTCTGAAAGATAAGCTGGGTTCCACGGGCCCCCCAACCCAAGTGATTCCAATCACACTTATAGTTAATATATTGTAAGAGATTAGCTCAGTAGCGGGGTGTGTAGGACCCCCCGGATGGGTCACAGCACAGTGGAGAAGGCACGGAGAGACAGCAGGATTTTTGTGAAAACAAAACTGCGGTTTATTTACACGTCTGTGGTTACACGGTGCAGGTCAAGGCAGGCTGTTGTGATCAGGGGTACTAAAGATACAATAGTCCTTTAATATATATGTAAAACTGCTCATTAAAGTCTCATATAGACTTTAAGTTTCTAATTTTCAATTGTTTTCATTTTGCAATTTCAATTAAAATAATCCCTGGTGATTCTCCCATGAAAGTCCTTTTTCAGCACCTTCCTGAGATAGGGTGACGCCTTTCTGTCCCTGTATTCCTATTGTTCTCCTGACTCTTTAACATACATTACACTAGACCAGGGGTCTCCAAACTTTCTAAACAAAGGGCCAGTTTACTGTCCTTCAGACTTTTGGGGGTCCACACTATGGCCATTGGGAGTAGAAAAGGTCCCGATGTCAATGGGGGGGAAAAAAAATGCCCCATATTTGGCATCAGTGGAAGGAATTGTGCCCTGTCGGTGTCATTGGGAGCAGTTTTGCCCCATTATTCGTGTCATTGGGAGAAATTGTGCCCCTTTATTCGGGCCAGTGGGGGGGGGGGGGGAATTATGCCCCATTGTTTGCATCAGTGGATGAAATAGTGCCCCGAGGGCTGGTTAAAAGCAAGCAAAGGGCCAAAACTGGCCCTGGGGCCTCAGTTTGGAAACCACTGCATGATAGACAATCCACATGGCTGCACTCCCTGAGATCCAAAAAGCCTTTATTCAATAAATACAAAAAATATGTGAAAGTGCGCAGATGCGGGGGAGGGGGGGTGCTTAATGCGTTTTACACTGGATTGCTTTATCAAAATAATAAAGCACAGTCTCACGTGAACCCCCTCCCCTGCCTCTCCATCTGTGTGCTTTTTATGTATTTTTTGTATTTATTGAATCAAGGTTTTTTGGATCTCAGGGAGTGCAGTGGATTTTCGTTTCCCTGAGTGCCGCGACTAGACGATCACCCCTCATCCCAGAGACCAAGCCGTGAGTCAGCTCACCTTCGAGCATCGTTAGTATGGGTTTGTTGACTGATGATCGAGTTTTAGCAAACTTAATGCCATTAATAAACAGTTTGCACCTGTTTTTATCTTTTTGGTTGTAAGTGAATTTTATAGACATCCCCCGGTGTTTATGGCCTGCCCTGTCCCCAGCACTGCCACAACCTTGAGATTGATAGAATCGGCTGGAAACCCATTTCCCTCGATTTTCCGCCTTGTTTTCTCTGTTTATTTTTAGAAGCTGTTTCGAGCCCTTCAGCGAGAGCGTATTTTTCCCCTGTCAGGCCGCGGCGGCCCTATCAATGTATATACAGTATATATATATCTCTCACTCTGGATTAGGGGGACAAAGGGCAAAAGGCCGAGCCTTGTAACCGATCAATTATTCAGTGTGACTTCCAATTCCAGGCTCATTACATTTGTATCCGGTCCCTTAGATTGGTTCCTTTTACCACCGGCTTCTATCTGTGATTTAAAGAGCACTGAAGCTTCTGCGACACCAAATCATTTCATCCTAGGAAGACATTAATGAAGCATAATGCATCCCAGGCCTTCCCAGAGTCACCCATTTATTTATTATGACTCTAAAAGGGACACTCCCGTCAAACATGAAAATGGTTCTATTCAGAGTAGAGTGGCTCCCATCATTATGTGGCCAATGACCTTCTACAGATGGCTCCCCCATTCCGCGTAGTATTGGGACGCCTGCCTTTTCACGCACATGAACTTTAATGGCATCTTAGTCCGTAGGGTTCAATATTGAGTTGGCCCACCCTTTGCAGCTATAACAGCTTCAACTCTTCTGGGAAGGCTGTCCACAAGGTTTAGGAGGTAGAAATACACATCTTTGAGGTTGGGGTACTGACCTATAGCTGAACTCCCCCATAGTCAAACTTTATACATTTTCCATAATTCCTACTGTGAAGGAGTTACATTCCTAAAAAAAATGGTACAATAACGTAGAAGACCCACTTAGACAAATTACTATATTACAAGATCCAGAAGGCCAGTAAGACACATTAGACCACCTGGAAGAAAAACACATCAGATATACACTATATTGTCACAAGTATGAGCTCAGGACTCTGTGCAGGCCAGTCAAGTTCCTCCACCCCAAACTCGCTCATCCATGTCTTTGTGGACCTTGCTTTGTGCACTGGTCCAATCATTTGAGGGAGGGGGGATTATGGTGTGGGGTTGTTTTTCAGGGGTTGGGCTTGGCTTCCAGTGAAGGGAACACTAAAGGCGTCAGCATACCAAGACATTTTGGACAATTTCATGCTCCCAACTTTGTGGGAAGAGTTTGGAGATGGCCCCTCCCTGTTCCAACATGACTGCGCACCAGTGCACAAAGCAAGGTCCATAAAGACATGGATGAGCGAGTTTGGGGTGGAGGAACTTGACTGGCCTGCACAGAGTCCTAACCTCAGCCCGATAGAACACCTTTGGGATAAATTAGTGTGGAGATTGCAAGCCAGGCCTTCTCATCCAACATCCGTGCCTTACCTCACAAATGCAATCCTGGAAGAATGGTCAAACATTCCCATAGACACACTCCTAAACCTTGTGGACGGCCTTCCCAGAAGAGTTGAAGCTGTTATAGCTGCAAAGGGTGGGCCAACTCAATATTGAACCCTACGGACTAAGACTGGGATGCCATTAAAGGTCATGTGGGTGTAAATGCAGGCGTCACAATACTTTTGGTGATATAGTGTATATAGATATCTTTATTTTATGAATGGACCAGCAGTGGGGGAGCCCCACACTCTGTAGCATAGAGACTGCACAGATTTAAGGCGGAACTAACCCTTTAATAAACAAAAGCTATTACCAATCCCCTGCTGCTCTTGAACCCTAAAGTGGTTAGAAAGGATTACGTTTTTTTTTTTATGCTTAATGCATTCTCTGATCTCGATCCAGCGATGTGCACAAGAGCAGCGTCTCTCTCCCTCCTCATTGGCTCAGATACTGAAGCGGCAGTGGGAGCCATCGGCTGCTGTCAATCACAGCCAGTGAGGAGGGGGAGGGTGGGGCTGAGCCAAACTGTGTGTGTCTATGGACAGGCAGAGCCAGCTCAGGAGCAAATCCACACAAGTGCCCCTGTGACAAGAGGCTTGCTATGATGGGCACTTGGTGGGCGGGCCAAGAATGCCAGTGGGGAACCCAAGAAGCGGAGGATCAGAGCAGCTCTGTGCAAAGCATGACATGGAGCAGTATGACACGTTTGTTATTTAAAGAAAAAAGAAGACATACGTTTACAATCACTTAAGAGTTCTATAAACCTCATCAGTAGTTCTGAGTGGTGTCAGTGCTGCTTGCAGCATCAATATACTAGGAATGAGGGACACTGTGTGGACACCCCCTTCATGGGCAGGCTATGATGCCCTGTATTCATGGTCTTCCAGCCGGAAAGGCACTGGACGTCATTCAAACCAGAAGATTTGAGGACATCCTGTGGCAGAAAATTAGTACTGCATGGGACATCTCTGGGTTAAAGGTAGGTATTGTGGTTTTACTCAAGTGTAGTGCTTGTCATTAAGTCCAAGCCAGCAGGGGAATACGGTTCCAGGGTTTTGTCCCAATTTTATTAAAAAAGAACACTTCTGAACCCTATCAGGTCCTCCAGAACATCTCACAGAGTTCAGACTCTGCATCTCATTCGCAGCTTCCTGCTGCGCTGGTCCACACCCTGTCCTCTGGGCAGGGGACCTCCTGTTTTCCAGGCGGGGCCCTGAATTACCGCCAGCGCCTTTGTTAAAAAGTCTGAGCACACCTGCCCACCCAGACTGCTGGTCTCCAGTAAGCTGTGGACACCAGGTTAGCGGCTTCATCCCTCCCAAGACTCTTCAAAGTCTCTGGACTCCAGAACCAAATCCAGCATTTACCTGTCCTGGAAAAAAACTGTAAAACCAGCTTTCTCCACTCAGCACAGCCATCCCTCATTTACAAGTCTGTGCACACCTGCCTACCCAGACTGCTGGTCTCCAGTAAGCTGTGGACACCAGGTTAGAGGCTTCATCCCTCCCAAGACTCTTCAAAGTCTCTGGACTCCAGAACCCAATCCAGCATTTACCTGTCCTGGAAAAAACTGTAAAACCAGCTTTCTCCACTCAGCATAGCCATCCCTCCTTAAAAAGTCTGTGCACACCTGCCCACCCAGACTGCTGGTCACCAGTAAGCTGTGGACACCAGGTTAGAGGCTTCATCCCTCCCAAGACTCTTCAAAGTCTCTGGACTCCAGAACTCAATCCAGCATTTACCTGTCCTGGAAAAAAACTGTAAAACCAGCTTTCTCCACTCAGCATAGCCATCCTGGAGCCCCTCAACCTGCATTATTAGGAACCCTGTGTGACATGCAACTCCCGTCTCATTGGCTTACCTTTAAAAAGGCCACCTTGCAAACCGTTCTGTGTCTGCTACCCCTCTTTGCCAATCCCTCCATTGGCTGCCACCCAACCAACAAATTAAATTCAGTGTAAGAGAAAAGTTTGTTGGGCGCCTCCACTGGGAAATGGGTCCCCAATATAAGAGTCTTGATGGGAGAGAGGCAACCGGACCGATACTGTAGACGGACTTCTGGGGTGCACAGATGCACCACGCTGACACCGAGGGCAGCTCTTACAGGCAGAAGCAAAATCCAGCTGGCAGGCAAGGAAAGAAAATAAGCGCCGCTGAGTGTAGCTGATGTAACTTTATTACATGACAACATAGACTTACATGAGGGATGGTGTGTATCCTCGTGGCTCTGGGGTCCCTTCCTGGTCCGCTGTGATTCCGTCCTCTAGTTGACCGGCAGCCGGGAGATGACACTACAGAGAGGACCAATTGGAGGGACTGGATCAAACCGAGGCAGCGGTGGAACACTAGCCTCACAGATGGACCACATGAGCGTGGAGGGGGCGGTAACTCATTTCGGAGCATGCGTAGAAGTGCTCCTTCCTCAGACCGTTCAGCCGGTCTGCTCAGTCGATTAATCGGTCTGAGGAAGGAGCACTTCTGCGCTGCCTCGATTTGATCCAGTCCCTCCAATTGGTCCTCTCTGTAGTGTCAGCTAGAGGACGGAACCACCGTGGACCTGGAAGGGACCCCAGAGCCACGAGGATACACACCATCCCTCGTGTAAGTCTATTTTGTTGTCATGTAATAAAGTTACATCAGCTACACTCAGTGGCGCCTATTTTCTTTCTTAACTAATTAAATTCAAGTTACTAACCATAACTTACAAAGCCATCCATAACTTGGCGCCCAGCTACATCACTAAGCTGGTCTCAAAATACCAACCAACTCGTTCTCTTTGTTCCTCCCAGGACCTCCTTCTCTCTAGCTCCCATGCTCCCCTCCAGGACTTCTCCTGAGCCTCTCCCATCCTCTGGAATGCTCTACCCCAATCTGTCCAACTATCTTCTACTTTGTCTACTTTCAGACGATCCCTGAAAACACATCTCTTCAGAGAAACCTACCTGTCCCCCACCTAACAACTGTACTTTTTTTTCCCTCCATCAGCCCATCTCCCACAGTTATTACCTCTTGTATCTCTTGACCCTCCCTCTTAGATTGAAAGCTCTAACGAGCAGGGCCCTCTGATTCCTACTGTATTAAAGTGTATTGTATTTGCACTAAGCCCTTAAGTTGTATTTGCCCTTAAGTTGTAAAGCGCTGCGTAAACTGTCGGCGCTATATAGTTCCTGTATAATAATGATAATCCTAACTATGGATCGACCAATTATCGGCAACACTGATATATCGAGGGCCGATCTGCACTTTCCCCGATATTTCAGAATCGGCCCCTGAGGTTACCGATATTGCCGATATTTCAGCTGCAGCTAGAGGCATCACCCCGGTACCGGCGTCCATAGCCGACGGTCGGCTGTCTTGTAATGACAACTGATGTGGCTGAGAAGCCGCTCGGCTGTCAGTACAAGGAGCGGGAGGGGACGCCCCTCCCACCGCCTTCCGCGGCTCGCCCAGGTCTCCCGTCCCACAAGGAGACCCGGCATCCTTCCTGCACGGCCGCCGAAGAGAAGACCCGATCAAAGCCGCATTCGGTTCTGATCGGGTCTCCATATAAAAACCCGGAAGTGATGTCATGACATCACTTCCGGGTACTCGGCGGCAAATTCAAAAAAATGCGAGCATTCAAAACAGCCAAACTTAGCGCTTTGAATGCTTTTAACCAATTTACCACCGGAGGATTTTGCTGTCTTACGTCCAGGCCACTTTTTGCGATTTGGCACTGTGCGACTTTAACTGACAATTGCGCGGTCATGTGACTTTGTACTCAAATGAAATTTACATCCTTTTTTTTACCACAAACAGAGCTTTCTTTTGGTGGTATTTGATTACCTGTGCGATTTTTATTTTTTGCGCTATAAACAAAAAAAGAGCGTAAATTTTGAAAAAATAACAACATTTTTCACATTTTTTTTATATGAAATTCTCCCCAAAAAAATGTAAAAATCAAAATGTTTTTAAATTTTTGGCCAATTTGTTTTCTGCAACCTATGTTTGGTAAAAAAATCACAATAAGCGTATTTTGATTGGTTTGCGCAAAAGTTATTGCGTTTACTAACTAAGGGAAAGATTTCTGTCATTTTTGGTGTTTTTTTTTTTAACGAGTAATGGCGGCGATCTGCGATTTTTTTTTTTTTTTTGCGGGACTGCAACATTGCGGCGGACAATTGACTGACATTTTTGACACTTTTGGGGGTACCAGTGACATTACTACAGTAATCAGTGCTATACATATGCACTGTTACTGTAAAAATGACACTGGCAGGGAAGGGGTTAATTTTATTGAAGATGGAGGGGTTAATGTATGCCTGGTGCTTACTGACGTGTGTGGGGGGAGGGGATTGTGTGACACAGGGACAGATCTCAGGTTGAGCTATGCTGAATCCTGCAATCTGACCCTGTCTGTCACTTAGGAGGTGTTTACACAAGCAGGCGGATCTCCACACTCGATTCCCCGACTATCGGGGAAGAGCGGCGGTGATCACCGCAAGGGGAGGAGTCCAGCGACGTTTCTTTACGTCACTGGACGGGAACGAGCCACTTTGCCGCAGTACAGTCAACGTGACTGGTCGGCAAGTGGTTAAGTGCAGAGGAGGGGTTTGGGGTCTTTTGACCCCCAGATCCCACCCCCAAAACTATACCTGTGAAAAAATTTTTTTTTTTTTAAATGTCCGAAAATACCGTCTGATATCTGATGACCAAAATATCGGTATCCAAAGAAGCAAAGAAACAAATCGCCGCTCAAAGTGCTGACAGCTGGGCCAGTAGGATTCCCAAGTAAACTGTAGTAGTCCTGCAAGACTGGGTGCTCACCAAGGTCAGCAATGAATAAGCACATGGTGTGAAACGCGTTTGCTGCTATCCTGTTTGTCTTGCACATGACGATGTTGGACTTTTTGATTTGAAGAAATAAAACTCAAGTTTCTACTTTCCTGAGACCGGAAGTGCCACTTTCTTTCTACATGCATACAAAATATCGGTATCGGCATTAAAAAAACAATATCGGTTGATCACTACTTCTAACACAGTGGCTTGGCCCCGCACTGTCACAGTTTTTTATTCATTTGAAGAAAAAAAGAAAGGGAATTAGGCATTCAAGTTGGTCTTGAAGTATCTAACAAGAAATGCAGGACCTAAGCTCTTCTAACCCTCTAAAGTATGAAAGATGCCTTCAGCCTAACTTCTTCATTGTATTCCTCTCCTTTGCTAGCCTAGCACAGCTATTAATTATAATGCATTCAGTGCAGCTCTTGTTCTTGAGTAATATTTCTTTATTACGGTGTGGAAATGCAGCCGAACAATTTAACCTTGTCTGTAAAAGCCGTACTCGATCCTTGTATGATAATAAACAGCATTAATAGCAATTGTTGTTCCAGCTCCAATTATCATGTAATGCTTGACTGGGTCTTCCTTCCTCCGCAGCCCAAACCCCCATCCTGATTATTGCATGGGAGGTGCAGAGGCCTTTTCTGTTCCATTAGAAAAATCATTAAATACACAAATGGAATCTTGTTTAATGTACGAGCGCAATTTAGCTTAATAAAAACGTCAACGCTCTCCTAAAGCGCATCCGTCACCGGCACTTCAGTTGTTTGCATTAGTAAAGGGACGGGGTTGACGTAAATCAGAGATACAAGGTGAAGAAGCTTCTAAGGGTTCCTTTTATATCTTTGAGTTGTAGTAGCAGATAGAAACGCACATTGCATGCTTGATGGGTCATTCTGAATGGCACCTCAATACACCTTGCCAACAGATGTGTATTGCACCAACTCACTAACGTGTGGTCCGGTGCACTGCCATAAATGATGCATTGGCAGCCGATTACTTTCTATGGGCTGTCCTAACACAACGCACTGCAGAGCTGTAAATGGGCTCTCACCCTGAATAGCAGGGACCTCCAGGTCAGGATTGCTTATAGAGTTCCCCGGAACCTTGGATACTGAGATGATGTGATCAACAAATAGTGACCACCTACTCACTACTTCCAGCACCTCATTATCGGACCATCATTGTGGTAGAGCAAAGAAGGCTTCGATCTGTATAAGGTTTTATAGCTGTCTTTACCCTCACTGGGGAAATTTCCATTTACTTACATAGTTACATAGTAGGTGAGGTTGAATAAAGACAATAGTCCATCCAGTTCAACCTGTGTAGGTGTGTGTGGCTGTAATCATCTCACATACCCCTGAATGGTCGGATCCTTGAGATGTACGTCTAAGAGTCTTTTGAAAGCCACCATACTTCCCGCAGAAACCACCTCTTGTGGTAGAAACTTCCACAATCTTGTTGCCCTAACAGTAAAGAATCCCCCACGTTGCCTGAGGTTAAAACGCTTCTCCTCTAATCGCATTGTATGCCCTCGAGTCCTCATGCAATCCTTTCGACTGAATAGCTTTTTTTCTATGCTGAGATCACCATTGAGATATTTGTAAATTGCTATCATGTCCCCTCTCAGGCATCTCTTCTCCAGGGAGAATAAATCAAGCGATTGCAGACGCTCCTCATAATTAAGGTCCTCCAATCCCCTAATCAGTTTAGTTGCCCTTCTCTGGACTCTCTCCAGCTCCAACACATCCCTCCTGAGGACTGGCGACCAGAACTGGACAGAATACTCCAGATGCGGTCGGAGTTTTATAAAGTGGAAGGATTATAGTCTTATCTCTGGAATACATCCCTTTCTTTATGCATGCTAATATTCTGCCGGCTTTGGCTGCTGCTGCTTGACATTGCATGCTATTGCCTAGTCTATCATCAACCAAGACTCCCAGATCTTTCTCCATTTTTGATTCCCCCAAAGTTCCCCTCCTAACGTGTATTGTGTTTTTATGTTTTTAGTCCCCAAGTGCAAAACCTTACACTTCTCCACGTTAAACCTCATTTGCCATGTCGTTGCCCACTCTGTTATTTTGTCCAGGTCATTCTGTAGGATATCTGCTTCATGCTTCTTGTGTGGTCATGAGGAGAAGACCTCCCGCTCTGGAACCACTCAGTTATTAGTCTGAGCCCAGTGATGGGGAACCTTGGCACCCCAGATGTTTTGGAACTACATTTCCCATGATGCTCATGTAGTTGGTTCGCCATCACTGGCCTAGGGCAATGGCAATGGACCTTGCTTTGTGCAATGGTGCATAGTCATGTTGGTGGAGAGGGGATTATGGTGTGGGGGTTGTTTTTCAGGGGTTGGGCTTGGCCCCCTTAGTTCCAGTGAAGGGAATTCTTAAGGCGTCAGCATACCAAGACATTTTGGACAATTTCATGCTCCCAACTTTGTGGGAGGAGTTTGGGGATGGCCCCTTTCTGTTCCAACATGACTGCCCACCAGTGCACAAAGCAAGGTCCATAAAGACATGGATGAGCGAGTTTGGGGTGGAGGAACTTGACTGACCTCAACCCGATAGAACACCTTTGGGATTAATTAGAGTGGAGACTGCGAGCCAGACCAACACAAGACAGAGGGGAGGAGCTGCTGGGGCTTGTCTTCACTTGACAATAGCGTAGGGCTGACAACGCTTAAAGTGTGAAGGGGATTTGGGGGCTTGTCTTCACTTGGCACATTGCAGACTCCACAACACAAGCTGGTGGGGGGTTCTGCTGGGTCTCGTCTTCACTGGGCACAGCACAGGCTGACAACGCATGGCGAAGGGGAGGGGCTTGTTTTCACTTGACACATTGCTGATCCCACAATACAAGTCCGAGGGAAGGGGCTGCCTGGTCTTGTCTTCAAATGGCAAAGTGTAGGGATGACAAAACAGTCAATTTCAGTGGCTGCTAGAATGCGTTGTTGGCACTCCACCAGAAATGTAATGAACAACTGGAAACGATCAATGGGCATTTACAAAGGGATGTAAAACATGGCTATAATATCTGCATATAGTAGAGGTGATATACTGTGTACATACGTTTTTTTTGGGGGGGGGGGCTGGACAAATACTTTAAGTGTAATGGCTGGATGATGTCTCTGCTATCCACTGCATACAGACCCCCCCCCCCCTTTTCTTTACATTAAACTCCTAGTGCCCAGCCTATGGCCGGAGGGCCCCCTGGGGCCTTTTAGTACTTGCTGTGAAGCCCTTTGCAGAACCCGGTAGTGGAAACATTAATTTGTAAAGCAGCTATAACAACAGTGATCTCTAACAGTCTCATGTTTCAGGCTCTGAGTGGTGTGTCTTCAGTCTCCTAGAACCCCTGTAATGTGTCTGCAGTCTCCAGTTGTCTTCTCTGGTATATCTGCAGTCAGAGCCGTCATTAGAAATCAGGGAGCACCATACAACCTACCTGACCGGCCTCCCCCATGTACCTACTGTTGGTGGTCCTGAGCCCTTCCCAATACTCTGTACTCCCTGCACCCCCCACTACCCCACACACACTGCACTCCTCTTACACCTTACTCTACACCCCTGGCATTTCCCATTACCCAGCACTATGCACCACATGCATCTCCTATTTCTTTATCTGTACTTATATTACACCTCACTTGTACCCTTGCCCCCTCCCCCACTACCCCAAACTCTGCATTCCCATTACTCCACATTCTGCATCTCTTATTACCCCGCACCTCCTGAATCTCCATTATACCTCATTCTGAATCCCTCATTACCTTTCTCTCTGCATTCCCCATTACCCTACACCACCTGAAATGCCTCATTATGCACTCCTGCATCCCCCATTACCCTACACCCTTGAAATGCCTCATTATGTATCCCTCATTACCCTACACCCCCTTAAATGCCTCATTGTGCACCCCTGCATCCCCCATTACCCTGCACCCCCTGAAATGCTATATTATGCATCCCCCATTACCCTACACCCCTGAAATGCCTCATTATGCATCCCCCATTACCCTACACCATTGAAATGTGTCATTATGCATCCCCCTTTACCCTGCACCCCCTGAAATGCCTCATTATTCACCCCTGCATCCCCCATTACCCTACACTCCTGAAATGCCTCATTATGCACCCCTGCATCCCCCATTACCCTACACCTCTGACATGCCTCATTATGCACCCCTGCATCCCCCATTACCCTACACCCCCTGAAATGTCTCATTATGCATTACCCTACACCCCTGACATGCCTCATTATGCAACCCTGTATCCCCCATTACCCCACAACCCCTGAAATGCCCCATTATGCACCCCAGAATCCCCCATTACCCTGTACTCTTGAAATTACTCATTATGTACCACTGCATCCCCCATTACCCTACACCCCTTGAAATTTCTCATAATGCATCCCTCAATCCCCCCTTATCCTTTACCCCTGAAATGCCTCATTGTGCATCCCCCATTACTCTACACCCCTGAAATGCCTTATTGTGCATCCCTGCATCCCCATTACTCTACACCCCTTGAAATGTCTCATTATGCATCGCTGAATCCCCCATTATCCTTTACCCCTGAAATGCCTCATTGTGCATCCCTGCATCCCTTATTACTCTATACCCCTGAAATGCCTCACTATGCACCCCTGCATCCCCCATTACTCTACACCCCCTGCAATGCCTCATTATGCACCCCTTTATCCCCCTGATACACAGCATTCTTTGCCCACCTATTTTTGGCTTTTCCTGTCTTCAGGATATAGAATGGAGTTTCATCTGGAAAGGGTGCGCCCACTGGCCCTCAGGGCCCCATCTGTAGCATTGTTGCACCTTCTGCACAGCTCACAGCAGACACTCTAACATTTCCATGCAGAGAGCTTCCCCTTCTTTGCCAGGCGTGGAGGATTCTGGGTGTTGTACCCAGGGATAAGTAGGGAAGAAGGGTGGCACCCAAAGTTAAGAAGATTGGGGACTGTAAGGTGCCCACAAACACCCCCTGCTGTCTTAATTGGGCCCAATTGTACCCCCCTATCTGTGGCCATGTCTGCAGTCTCTGACCAATTGACCACAATTGAGCCCCACCCCCCCAACCCCACACACACACCTTATAGGTTGGCAGTCACTGGTCGACTTGCTCTGATAGTTTCGGGATTTTTATCAATTGGCCTGGCGATATAATGACAAATTGTTTCATCTTGACAAATCACCCCCGGATCATTGCAGACTGATCTGATCTTTGAACTCCCACATATACACAGTCAGATGCCCAAACCATTTAGAACTGGCAGCTTCCTAGTGAATCCCATACCGGTGCATTGGCATCTCTATTGGTTTTCGAGAGCCACAGGTTTTCCCGGTCCCTCTCTCGTTTTCTCTTTCTGCTCCGTATGACAGCGTAAGGAGTTAATCCGGTCTCATTGTCTTCTCCAATCTCTGCAGACTTTCCGAGAACATATTATTAGCCTGACTGAATGCTGAGAGGAGAATATACCCGGGAGGCCAAACTCTAAATCAATGTTTTTACTACAGAAATTAAATCGAGGAGTCGGCAGCCGAGATAGAGGAGATAAAGGTTTAGTTACAATGCAGTTTTATTTAAGAAAACGAGCCGAGCATAAATGTATCCCTCTTATGCAATTTGCCAAAAGAGCTGACCGCTGAGATGGTTGGATTTCCGAAATTTTGTTTTATGATCTTTTCGGCAGTCCTGCAGTGGACAGCGCAGCTTAAACCCCCAACTGGATGGCATTTACTTTGTGGTATGTCAGAAACAATTGCAGAGTGTTTTCACCTTTTGCATCGCTTTGTTGCATCTCAGTTCTGCTGATCTCCTGCATTGCCACGCCTACTGTCTACATCAGGGGTCCTCAAACTTTTTAAACAGGGGGCCAGTTCACGGTCCTTCAGACACTGTTGGGGGCTGGACTATAGTTTGAAAAAAAATATGAACGAATTCCAATGCGGATATTTTATTTGTAGTGCACAAAAAAACAGGAAAAACAATACAATATTTATTGTTTTATATATATATATATATATATATACAGTATATATGACCACAGCGTGCCCCCTTTCAATGCCAGAGTGACCACAGCGTGCCCCCTTTCAATGCCAGAGTGACCACAGCGTGCCCCCTTTCAATGCCAGAATGACCACAGCAAGCCCCCTTTCAATGCCAGAGTGACCACAGCGTGCCCCCTTTCAATGCAGAGTAACCACAGCGTGCCCCCTTTCAATGCCAGAGTGACCACAGCGTGCCCCCTTTCAATGCAGAGTAACCACAGCGTGCCCCCTTTCAATGCCAGAGTGACCACAGCGTGCCCCCATTCAATGCAGACTGAGCACAGCGTGCCCTCTTTCAATACCAAAGTGACCACAGCGTGCCCTCTTTCAATGCCAAAGTGACCAGCGTGCAGAGAGACCAGTCAGTGCACTTATCTGCTGCGGCGGCGTCTCCTTGAGTCCTCCCGCCTCCTCCTCGGCCAATGGCATGGGTTCGCCTTTCGGCCAGTCAGGAAGCGGGTCTCAGACCCGCTTCCTAATTGGCCAGGAGGAGGATCCATGTGACAATAGCGAATTTTCCTTCGCTATTGTCACACAAATGGGTGGGCTAGGGCGCAGTGCTCTGCGCCCCGGGTCCACCCTTTCCTGAAGCACATTAGAGCTTCATTGAGTGACAGGCAGTCAGCCCTATGCCGATTCCGGCCGGCGGGCCGGGTTCAGGACCCTGGCGCGCTGTAGTTTGAGGACCCCTGGTCTACATGCACTTCAGTGATGGCCCCATGGCATTTCACAGGGTGGGTTCCCTCATGGTGACATGTCTGTGTACCTGGCCATTTGTAGTCTCCATTGGAAGCCCACGTGAGAGGGTGACAACACAGGAGCAACAATTGGGAGATGAAGCAAAGCAATTGTCACCCTATAACAGGTAGTGCCTGAAGAAAGACCTGCAAGGCAGGATAATCAGGGAGGAAAGCTACATAATGCACTTTTATCTTTTTTGCCCCTTCCCCTGACCTAACCTTCGTTCATTAAAAATTGTTTTAAGGAGGGAAAATGCATTTCTAAATGTATTGTTGATTTACATTTGATGTCAAATGAATAACCTCCAATATTCCAATAGCATGAAGGTAGGGAGGTTTGTCCTCTCTCAAACCCCCCCCCCCCCCCCCCCCCCATGACCAGGCCATTTTTTGAGATACGGCACTGCATTATATTAAATTATTATTATATATATTAATTTAAAGTTGCACGGTCTTGTGACGGTGTACCCAAATAAAATGTACCGTATTTTCCGGCGTATAAGACGACTGGTCGTATAAGACGACCCCCCTAATTTTCATCTACCGGTAATACTTATACTTAGGTTACCTTGGAGATATTATACTCGGCGTATAAGACGACCCCCCCATTTTTGGGGGATTTTTTTGAGGTTCAAAAGTAGTCTTATACGCCAGAAAATACAGAATGTCCTTTTTTTTCCCCACAAATAGCTTTCTTTTTGTAGTATTTGATCACCTGTGGGGTATTTATTTTTTGCGCTATAAACAAAATTTTTTTACTTTCTGCTATAAAACATCCAATAAAAAAATGTAAAAAATCGAATGTCTTCATCATTTTAAGCCACTTTGTATTCTGCTACATATTTTTGGTAAAAGAAAATTCAGATAAGTGTGTATTGATTGGTTTGCGCAAAAGATATCGTGTCTACAAATGATGGGATATACTGTATGTATATTTATGTAATTTTAAAAAATGTTTTAAAATGTTTTTTTTACTAGTAATAGCAGCGATCAGCGACTTATTGTGGGACTGCGACATTGCGGCGGACAAATCGGACACCTAACTGACACTTTTGACACACTTTTGGGGACCAGTGACACCAATACAAAAAAATATGCACTGTTACTGTACTAATGATACCGGCAGAGAAGGGGTTAATATCAGGGGCGATCAAAGGTTTAAATGTGTTCCCTGGGAGTACTTTATAACTATGTGTGGGGGAGGAGCTCTGACTGGCGGAAGACTGATATCAGTGTTCCTGCTTAGCAGAAACACAAGATCTGTGTCTTCCTCACTGTCACTGCCTTGTTTACACGCCGTTCTGTGTGTCTCTGTAACGATCGCGGGGGGGGCCTGCGGACATGCGCTGATTGGCTCCCCTTGTAGCCAATCAGCACGTGGTCGCGCCCCCGGCAGCATGTGCACGTGCCCCCTGCAGCCCCGGCACGAAACGACGTACAGGTATGTGATTTTGCGCAGGGGAGCCGACTTGCCGCAGTAAAAGTACATTAGGCGGTCCGCAAGTGGTTAAAGGCTAAGTGCACATTAAACCAAAATGCTTTTATCCCTGACCCATCCTCCCCCTCCACTGATAAATGTATACCTCAATCTAATGGCCCCCAGCCTCCGGTGTTTACATCCAGTGATGCAATTCTCACTGTCCCAACAAGATGTGACTCCTGATGACGTCAGATGTTTGCTGACGAAACGCGTCAAGTATAGGGGCGCCGCTAAGTAATTTCCGGTCGGTGGAACGCAGAAGTACATTCTGGTTCCTGCTTGAGTGAACGTTTGTTATTCCACCTCGCTGATTCTATTATATGGATATTTCTATGAATGGACTGCTGTGACCAGCTACAAGGAAATATACAAGGGGCATTCATTATCTGGTTCTGAGGGGATCGCTGTGGTGATTGATTAACATCTACTGCAATTATCCTAGAAGCATCTGGTAAGTGGGCTGTGCATGTGGTGTCGGTGGAGGAGCGCACAAACCCACGACTGAAGTAGTGGCCTTGAGCTAAGGGGACCCACCACACTCACTCCTAGGAGTTGTTTGGCACAAATATTTGTGGACTCGATATTCACTTACTATTCACAGGCTTATTGGTTTTGAGCGCGGTCTTTATCACTTTTGGTCACATTACAGCCCAACAGACTTCTGTAGGAACCTCACCAATTGTCTCCAGACTCGGGACACGGCCCCATTGGAGTCTATGGAGCTGTGATGCACAGGCGTGGCCAGGACAGTGAGATTGATATCACTGGATGTAAACAAAATGCATAGTCATGGCTGTCAGATGGCGGTAAGTGTTCACCTGTGGAGGGGGGGGGGGGTGTAGGCAAAAAGGATAAATGCATTTATTTTTACACTGCACTTATCCTTCAAGTACGTTACTACAGAAGGTTTCTAACCCCAGGTCATGTTTCCTCTCTACTTCCATGCACTGACATCACCCAACTAATTCAACCAATTAAGGACCGGGCCTATTTCTGACACCCGTTGCTAACAAGTTAGAATCAGTATTTTTAGCTATAAAATTACTTAAAACCACCAAACATTATATATATTTTGGGGAAAAAATGGCGGTCGTTGCAATATTTTGTGTCATGCGGTATTTGCTCAGCCTTCTTTCAAACTCAATTTTTGGGGGAAAAAAATACATTTCACTGCATTTAAAAAAAAAAACCCAAACAGTAAAATGAGCCCATTTTTTTTTTGCATATTGTGAAAGATGATGTCACGCCGAGTAAATAGATACCGAACATGTTACGGTTTAAAATTGCGCACACCCGCGGAATGGCAACAAACTACAGTACGTAAAAATCTCCATAGGCGATGCTTTAAAATTTTTTAAAAGTTACTAGTTTAGAGTTACAACGTAGTTCTTTTTTTTTTTTTTTAATTATTGCTCTCACGCTGGCGATCGCGGCGATACCTCACATGTGTGGTTTGAACACCGTTTTCATTTGTGGGCACGATTAACGTATGCATTTTCTTTTGTGCGCGAGCTCACGTCAACGGAGCGCTTTAAAATATTTTTTTTTTCCTATTTATTTTATTTAATTATTTTTAGCACTGTTTTAAAAATAAAAATAAAAAATCTGATCACTTTTATTGCTGTGAGAAGGAATGTATACATCCCTTGTGACAGTAATAGGCAGAGACAGGTATTTGTTATGGAGGGATCGGGGGTCTAAAAGACCCCAAAACCCTTCACTGCACTTCAAAGTAATTAAAATGCTGAAATCGTAATTTTTGAATACTGACAGTTTTTTAAATTTGGCGCCGTTAGCAGCCGAGTAAACCGGAAGTGACGTCATGGCGCTGCTTCCGGGTTACTACATCAGAGACCCGATCAAAGCCGAATCCGGCTTTGTTCGGGACTCCAACCAGCCAGCAGACGTGGCCACTGGTTGCCCGGGTCTCCCGATGGGAGATCCAGGCAGAGCCGCGGGAGGGGGGGAGGTCCCCTCCCACTCGTTGGGATAATGGCTGAGCGGCTCTCGAGCTGCATCGGTTGTTATCTTCTGAAAGTCAACCGCCGGCTCTAAAGAACGGTACCGGGATGACGTCTGCAGCTGCAGATCATCCCGCTACAACTACTTCTCTTAGCTGATGTACAGGTACGTTGATTCGCGGGAAGTAGTTAATTAATTTTCCTTCTTAACTTCTTCATATCCGCGCTATAGCCGAAGTATGGCTACAGCGCGGACTCACATTTCCGGGAGGCCGTCTTTAAACGGCCTCCCAGAGACAGGCTCCCCGCGCGCTCCCGCGAGCACGCATCGGGGAAAATCTGTGTCGGCCGTGTCCCTTGGACACAGCCAATCACAGATCGTGGTAAATGGCCAATCACAGCAGCCATTTACCACATGATCGGACCGTCCAATGAGAGATGATCTCATATGTAAACATATGAAGTCATCTCTCATCGCCAGCTCTCCTTCCTCACACAGAGACTGCAGTGTGAGGAAGAGGAGAGCCGATCAGCCGTTCGGGGACAAAGAAAAATGTAATCAGGGCACTGATCACCAGTGCCCTGATTACAACAAAGGTAAATAAAATAAAATGTGCCCACCATCAGTGCCCACAATCAGTGCCCATAGTGCTGCCAGTCAGTGCCCATCAGTGCCTGCTCATCTAGGCACCGATGAGCACTGACTGGCAGCACTGTGGGCACTGATGGTGCTACTCATCAGTGCCACCCATCAGTGTCCATCAGTGCCACCCATCAGTGCCGCCCGTCAGTGCCGCCTCTCAGTGCCCAGCAGTGCCACCTCTCAGTGCCCAGCAGTGCCGCCTATCAGTGCTCATCAGTGCGACATATTAGTACCTCCTCATCAGTGCCACCTCATCAGTGCCCATAAGTGCCACCTCATCAGTGCCACCTCATCAGTGCCCATCAGTGCAGCCTATCAGTGCCGCCTCATCAGCGCACATCAGTGAAGGAGAAAAATGTATTTATTTTCAAAATTTAGTCGCAGAAAATAAGAAAAACTTTTTTTTTTTCAAAATTTTCTGTCTTTTTTCTTTTTTTTTTGTAAGAAATAAAAAACCCAGAGGTGATTAAATACCACCAAGAGAAAGCTCTATTTGTATGAAAAAAATGATAAAAATTTCATGAGTATAGTGTAGCATGACCGCGCAATTGTCATTCAAAGTGTGAGAGCGCTGAAAGCTGAAAATTGGCCTGGATGGGAAGGGGGTGAAAGTGCACGGTAGGCAAGTAGTTAAAACTAATTTTTCGTGAGCGTGAGTTTAAAAATAAATAAAAAGTGGCTGCCATTTAACATAGACATACAGTGGAATGATACTGGCACAAGCTGTTAATCACTAATAATGAGGGGGGACCATCGGACTAAGGGTAGGTGGTCAGTGGGTGAATAGTGGGAGAGGGAAGTCTTTGCTATGGAACAACAGATGATGATGGTGCAGTGGTGGGACACAGTTCAAAACCTAAGGCAAGCCTCTTGAAAGAAGTAGAAGCACACTCCAGAGACATATAAAAGACAGAAGCAGAGGCACCTCTTAAGTAAAACTGTGTAACATCCCATGAATCAAGAGTCACTTCCTAGGTATAAGAAGGCAATGACGTCAGGCGCACAGGCTCCATCCGACACGTTTCGTCATAACTGACGTCGTCTGGGTCTTAAAATCATATTTTCTATGTTGATCGGCAAAAGACCGAAGCAGAGGCGCCTCTTAAGTAAAGCTGTGTAACATTTATTAAAACAATGAATAAAAGCACTTACATCTAGGTAAGTGAAGTAAGGCACATCAGGGAGGTCCTGTGTGGTGAGTCTCTATGCTCGCTGGAATGCTGCTGAGAGTGATCCGTCCTGCCTGGTCTCCTGCAATGCCAGCCGTCTGCACAGTGTGTAATTGGAACAGGGTGGAGGGCTGGAATGCACATGGACCACAGCGGCGGGCGTCTGACGTCACCAGAAATTATGCAATGCGTTTCTGAGCATGCACTCTGCCAATGGAAGTGACAGGTGCGCTCCTTTTTCAAGCTCCTCCTGCTAGCTTGTTAGAGACTCACCACACAGGACTCTGATGTTCCTTTCTTCACTTACCCAGATGTAAGTGCTTTTATTCATTGTTTTAATAAATGTTACATACAGCTGCAAGAAAAAGTATGTGAACCCTTTGGAATGCTATGGATTTCTGCACAAATCGGTCATAAAATGTGATCTGATCATCATCTATGTCACAACAATAGACAATCACAGTCTGCTTAAACTAATAACACACAAACAATGAAATGTTGCCATGTTTTTATTGAACACGCCATGTAAACATTCACAGTGCAGGTGGAAAAAGTATGTGAACCCCTAGACTAATGACATCTCCAAGAGCTAATTGGAGTGAGATGTCAGCCAACTGGAGTCCAATCAATGAGATGAGAGTGGAGGTGTTGGTTACAGCTGCCCTGCCCTATAAAAAACACACACCAGTTCTGGGTTTGCTTTTCACAAGAAGCATTGCCTGATGTGAATGAAGCCTCTCACAAAAGAGCTCTCAGAAGACATACAGTTAAGAATTGTTGACTTGCATAAAGCTGGAAAGGGTTATAAAAGTATCTCCTAAAGCACAGGTGTCAAACACAAGGCCCTGGGGCCGAATCCGGCCCTCCAGTCCATTTCATGTGGCCCTCGCACCTCTCCTGCAGCTGCGGCAACCCCTTCATTGTTGCCCCCACCTTGTCTTAGCAGTCAGCAGCAGAGAGGAGGACAGAACTCTTCCACCAGATCCTGCACTTCTCCATGCAGCCACAGAGAGGCTCCTATCTAGCCCCCCCCCCCTTCACTGTCTCAGCAGTCTGCAACAAAGAGGAAGACAGAACTCCTCCTACAAATCCAGTGCCTCTCTGTGCAGCACCTCATCTCCACTTCCCCTGGTCTTAGCAGTCAGTAGACTCCAGCCCTCCTCTGGTTCTCCTCTAGACTCTGCACTTTGTGCTTCATAGCTCCACCCCAGCTTCTTCCAGGCAGCAGCACAAGGTAAGGGGGTGCACTGTGATGTAAGTAAGGGTGAGGGACTCTTGACTTCTGATGATGAGGAAAGGGGGGTTGCTCTTGAAACCTGATGTAAGGGGGGTGGGGTTCTCTGGACATCTAGTCTTACGGATAAAACTGGCCCTTTGAGGGCAATTATAATGCTGATTCGGCCCCCCCATGGAATTGAGTTTGACACCCCTGTCCTAAAGCCTTGCTGTTCATCAGTCCACGGTAAGACAAATTGTTTATAAATGGAGAAAGTTCAGCACTGCTGCTCCTCCCCCTAGGAGTGGCCGTCCTGTAAAGATGACTGCAAGAGCACAGCGCAGATGGCTCAATGAGGTGAAGAAGAATCCTAGAGTGTCAGCTAAAGACTTACAAAAAGTCACCGGCAAATGCTAACATCCCTGTTAGCGAATCTACAATACGTAAAACACTAAACAAGAATGGATTTCATGGGAGGAGACCACAGAGGAAGCCACTGCTGTCCAAACAAAACATTGCTGCACCTTTAGAGTTTGCACAAGAGCACCCGGATGTTCCACAGCAGTACTGGCAAAATATTCTGTGGACAGATGAAACCAAAGTTGAGTTGTTTGGAAAAAACACAACACTATGTGTGGCGAAAAAGAGACACAGCACACCAACATCAAAACCTCATCCCAACTGTGAAGTATGGTGGTGGGGGCATCATGGTTTAGGGCTGCTTTGCTGCGTCAGGGCCTGGACGGATTGCTATCATCGAAGAAAAATGAATTCCCAAGTTTATCAAGACATTTTGCAGGAGAACTTAAGGCCATCTGTCTACCAGCTGAAGCTCAACAAAAGATGGGTGTTGCAACAGGGCAATGACTCAAAGCATAGAAGTAAATCAACAACAGAATGGCTTAAACAGAAGAAAATACGCCTTCTGAAGTGGCCCAGTCAGAGTCCTGACCTCAACCCGATTGAGATGCTGTGGCATGACCTCAAGAAAGCGATTCACACCGGACATCCCAAGAATATTGCTGAACTGAAACAGTTCTGTAAAGAGGAATGTTGAAGAATTACTCCTGACCGTTGTGCACATCTGATCTGCAACTACAGGAAACGTTTGGTTGAAGTTATTGCTGCCAAAGGAGGTTCAACCAGTTATTAAATCCAAGGATTCCCATACTTTTTCTACCTGCACTGTGAATGTTTACAGGGTGTGTTCAATAAAAACATGGCGGCAACATTTCATTCTTTGTGTGTTGTTAGTTGAAGCAGACTGTGATTGTCTATTGTTGTGACTAAGATGATGATCAGATCGCATTTTATGACCAATTTGTGCAGAAATCCATATCATTCCAAAGGGTTCACATACTTTTTCTTGCAGCTTTAGTTTTACTTAAGAGGTGCCTCTGCTTCTGTCTTTTGCCAATCAACGTAGAAAATACAATTTTAAGGACCCAGACGACGTCAGTTATGACGAAGCGCATCAGCTGGAGCCTGTGCTCGTGATGTCATTGCGTTCTTATACCTAGGAAGTGACTCTTTTGAGTCCCGAGACGGATGTTTTATACAAGCGCTGTTATTCATCATAATCTGTGAGTGTTATTCCTTTGCTTTAATAAAATGTATCTGGCAGTTTTACACAATGTGGCATTGTTTAATGAATGGGATGCTGAGTTGCGACCGGCCATGAGTGTATATGTGGAACTCTATTGGAGAACTTTATCCGGCCAGTGGGATCCTATTGAAGATGTGTTTATCCCTTTGAGTGGTGGTTTATACCTACACAAGCGTGTCTGACTGTTCTTATGGTATGAGAGTCCATTAACTTGTGCATGTTTTTTCTGTGGAGGATCACTGGATAATCGGGTGTATCACGGATTAGCCTATGGTGACCTTTGACGTTTGTCACTGTGTCTTTTTTGTTGTTGACACTTTGGGCTTTCTATTTATTACCGAATATTCTGTTTTTTCAATATTATGTACTTCTATCCATTTTATGTCTATTTAAGCGCCGGTTCACACTACCGCGACGCTACTTCCCGGGGCGACCTCCGAGATCGCGGTGCGAGCAGTGTGCCGCGACCTCGGAGCGGCCGCCACGGACTTCATAACATTGAAGTCTATGGCGGTCACCTCCTGGTCGCCCCAAAGAAGCTCCGGACCCTTTTTCTAGGTCGGAGCGACTTGTGTCGCTCCTATTAGAACGGGTCCGCAGCTTCCCTATGGGAGGCGACCTGTGAGGCGGCCAGGTCGCCTCACAGGTCGCCCTAGTGTGAACTGAGGCTAAAGCGCTGCACTGTTTTTTCATAGAAAATACGATTGGCAGTGAACAGCACTTTGCAAATGATTGGAATGTATCCAAGATCTTTGCATGCCTCAGTTTAATCTAATAGATATGTATGCTATGTACACAAGTCTTGAAGTGCTGTTGAAGAATTACCCAAGAAAAGCACATTCTGCTCGATAAAGTCACGACCAGGAGTAAATCTTCTTCTTTTCCCCTTTTATATTCATTCTCACTATGAAAGCGCTTCTTCCTTTGATTTACAACTCACCAGACATCCTGGACACCCAATCGGACCACCACAAAATGACACCTTATGGGGAGGATCTTCTTTTATTTCTTTCATACCCCAAATCTACTCTCCCCTTGCTTATTATGGCCTAACTTCAGATGTTCGGTCAGCTATCCTATACAAGATGAACTACCACAAATCCATGGTCCTGGTGATTTTCATCCCAAATTGGACCAATACTTTAGGGTCAGTTTTCTCCTCTAACGATATCTGGAGACCATTATCTCCGCGGATCTTCACAAAGTCTTTGAACTCAATTTTAATCTTCGGTTACAGACCATTAAACATGATCTTGCCAAAATGACATCAAGGAATATCCACTTTGGTTTGGCCATATAAGAATCCTGAAAATGATTATCTTCTCAAGACTGGTATATCTTTAACAGACATTGCCTCATCTCCTCACATTCACACTTTCTCAGGGACTTTCCTACTTTTTCTAAGGGCCAAGAAAGACCAGATTCAATTGTCAGCTTCTCAATCTATCCAAACGACAGTGGTATAGGCTTTTCAGATCCCCCCTGGTACTTTGGTGCCACCTATCTGGCTGGAATACTTGATTGCTGCACCTCCCATTCCCACAAACCCTGGGTCATAATAGAACAAGACTTTAATCCTCTCCTCCTTAGGGGACTGCCATGGATTTCTGGATTTCCATGGATTAACTCCTTCCACCAGAACTCAGACACCATCCTCTGATAGAACACAATTCAACGAATGCTTCAAAAGCAAAATAATTTTGAAAAAAATTCAAATTTTCTATGGCCAGCTTTACACACCTATGTAATGGCTCAGTTTGTAGTTTCAGCCAGACAAAGCCAGCCACAAAGCTAGCAGCAGCTACTCCTTTGGTCCTTTACATAACTTATCAGGTACTTTGGTAGGAGCCTGAATTGACAAGTTTGGCCTCTCTTGTATCTCCAGCCCAGGCTCCACTGAAGGTGGAACACATGGAGCCAATGGACAGGAGGAACACGAGTGCCAGCAGGTGTTGATTGCAGAACTTGCAACTGGAGTTGTTGACTTGGTGGGTCAAGCAGAGCATCAGGTCAGGAACAGAGGTGATGCAGAGTAGATCAGCCGAGGTTAAAGGGACATTCCACCTGGATTTGCAGGTTCTGGATGTGTGGCTTGCCGGAGCTCCCACCAGGTTTGAGACAGGAGCACAACATGGCAACCGGAGCTGGGTTGAGGGGTGGCCAGAGCAGGCACTCAGAAGTAACGTGGAGCCAACCTGAAGACAGAAGGATAGCCGGGGTCAGCAACAAGCAGGCAATGAAGTACTGAAACATCATACAGGGCCAAGGTCAGGATCCGATGAGCAGAAGCATAAACAGGATCCAAGGTCGGGTCAATAACAAGCCAGGTCAGCAACGGATACCATACAGGATACAAGTAGGGCACAAGAGAACAGCTGGAGACCAGTCAGCACTGAGCATGAATCTGAGTATCCTTTAAATAGGCCGTTTGGCACCAATAGACACTGCGTACATGCTCACGTGTGTGCGCGCCTGGATACAGTTCTATGGGCAATACCATGCGCATGCGCCTGACGTGTCACAGCAGATGCCTGACATAACCAGCACAGCTCTTAGAACTCTTTGTGATGTTTTTTTTGTAAAACCGATCACATGTACGATGTATAATTATTGTACAGATCAAAATCTATGGATCTTGATATGTTAAGGGGATCACCCAGCTATAGCTCTGATTTAGTATTAATTCATTGTTCATACATAACCGTAAAAAAAAAAAAAAAACTGTATATGAACGTTTAAAAACTTTCAACAAAACCAAAAATCGACCCAAAACCTTTCATATCTTTTAGCATCGGCTCCAAAGATATAATTTGTCTTCCAGGCTGCCATTTTGGACAGCAATCACATGGCTGAAAATAACAATCCTTATGGCTAATTGTCGGGTGTAGGAGGGAGCGGTGAGAAATCTCCCCACCGGAGACACAGACTGCATCTAATACTTTGAGATTTTTTGTAATGTTAGAAGCACTCGTGTATTATCATGAGAAATAGTTTTAAAGAGGAAAATGTATTTCTAATTTTATGGTTGAATGACGTTTGACCTAAAATGAATGAACTTCTAACAGCATAGAAGTAGACAAGTAAATATGACCTGCATTTAGAAACCTTGTGTAATAAGGAAGTGCACTTTAAAAACAAAATGCATTTATCCTTTTTACCCCCTTCCTCCGACCTAAACAAACCCTTCCCCCTTCACAGATGCATACTTACCTTCATCCATTAGGTTCAGCCTCGGATGTCCTCACTGTCCTGGCTACACCTGCGAATTAGTACCCCATAGTCTTCTATGGTACGATCCAATCACCTCTGGCCCCGGGACACCGCTCCAGAGAAGTCTATAGCAATGTTTCTCAACCCTCCATAAGTATCCGGAGTGTGCCCACCCCCCCCCCCCCCCCCCAGTCCCCATTATCAATGGGAAACCTGAGCCTGGGACAATGCAAGCATCCACCTTATTGAAATGAAAGGAGGTCAGAGGCCCCCCATCACACCAGAGATCCCCATCAGACATCACATCAGTCTCCTCTTCACATTAAAACCTCTATCACAATAGAGGCCCTACTATACACAAGAGCCCCCTATCACGTCAGAGGTAACATAAGTGGTTCCCCCTTCAAATCAGAGTGTCCCCTCCATGTCAGAGACTCTCTATAAATGAAAGCCCCCCCATCACACCAGAACCTCCATATGACCACAAGGCCTCCAAGCTCTCAGTCTCTCATCACAGTGCTCCACAATCACACAGTCATTGGAGGCCCCTATACATGAGACCCTTATGACAGAGTTGCCCCTGAACATCAGAGGCCCACTTTACATGAATTAACCACCATATTAGAGCCTCCCCTTTTTTTCAGAGGCCCACTATGCATGAGTTCCCCAATGACACAGTCCTCCATCACAAAGCCCCCCCAATCACACAGTGCTCCATCACACAGCCCCCACTCAGTCCTCCCTCACAGCGCTCTCATCAATCACACTATTCTCCATCATACAGCCTCCACTTACAGCCCACCCTCACAGCATCCCCCCATTTACGAAGTCCCTTCTTCACATCGGAGACCTACTTGGCTCCAGCACTGCAGCAAAGGATGAGAGATGGAGGAGGCAGACTTCCATCTTCTCCTGAATGCTGTGGGTGGCCCTGCATTCCACCTTCCCTGGATCAAAGCTATATGTTACCATGGTACAGGTGAGCAGGCTGCTATCACTATAGCAATGAATGATGCCACGTGTCCGACCCTAGATCCCAGTGGTTGGTATGGTGCTGGCAGCCGGCCTGTCCTCACCATAGCAACTCATGAGACTGACCTGGGCTTACTGGGTCCCGTGCTTTCACCACCCGGGGTAAGCCCAAATGGTACCCTGGTTAAGAAACTCTTGTCTATGGGGCTGTAATGTGCAGATGTGGCCAGGACAGAGAGATTTGCAGTGCTGGACTTAAACAGTACCAGAATCATGGCCATTGGCTGGAGTAAATGTTCATCTAAAGGGGGGCCTAAACAAATGGATAAAAGTACTTGGTTTTAAAGTGCACTTCTGCGTGAAGTACATTACTACAGAAGGTTTCTAAATCCACTTCCATGCTGTTGACGTCAAACGTCATTCATTGATAAATTTAGAAATGTTTTACCTCCTTAAAACTATTTTTCATAAATGGAGGTTTAAAAATGAGATATGAAAAAATAACCTGCCAATCAACGTAGAGAATACGACATCCAGTGAGGAGCACTTCGAAAATGCCTGAAACGCGTGTTAAAAATATCTGCAATGTTTGCGCTCTCCCGAATAAGTATTCTGTGTACACAAGCCTTGCCGCGCTCTTGAAGAACGACCCATGAAAAGCACATTCTGCTTGATTAAGACAAAAGACATGACCTGGGGTAAACATCTTCTATTGTACGCAGGGAACGTCCTTTGAGGGACACAGAAGACAAGAGGAAATTCAGCAGATTTTTGCCTCAAACTGCACACAGCTCGGAGATACGATGTGACACGGAGGAGCCGTCACAATGAGGATTTATTCCGGGCACAAGGATGGCGAAGAACGTCAGAAATTCACACTCGGCGCTCTTATTAAGTGTAGCTCCGGGGTTAACATGCTGCCACATATTAAACTGGATCTCGTCTTTTATATTTGTGAAGAAAGAATCAGAATATTCCAAAAATAAGAGATAAAACCTGAAAATTGAAGGTCGGGGAGGGGGGATTAAAGGCCTCCTTAGTGGTCTCCGGTCATTTACTCTGATTGCATACCCTTCAGCTTCAGTGGAGTGATTGGCAAAGAGAGGTGGGGAACACTGAGCGGGGGCCAGTGGAGCGATTGGCAGAGAGGGGTGGAGAACACAGAGTGATGGCCATTGGAGGGATCGGCAGAGAGGGGTGGAGAACACTAAGTGAAGGCTAATGGAAGGATTGAAAGCAAGTGGCAGAGGACACTCTGTGGAGGGATTGGCAGAGAGGGGTGGATGCCTGTGGAGGGATTGGCAGAGAGGGTGGAGAACCCTCGGAGGGATTGGCAGAAAGGGGTGGAGAACACTGAGCGGGGGGCCAGTGGAGCGATTGGCAGAGAGGGGTGGAGAACACAGAGTGATGGCCATTGGAGGGATTGACAGAGAGGGGTGGAGAACACTAAGTGAAGGCTAATGGAAGGATTGAAAGAGAGGGGCAGAGGACACTATGTGGAGGGATTGGCAGAGAGGTGTGGAGGCCAGTGGAGGGATTGGCAGAGAGGGGTGGAGAACCCTCAGTGGAGGGATTGGCAGAGAGGGGTGGAGAACCCTCAGTGGAGAGATTGACAAAGAGGAGTGGAGAACACTGAGTGGTGGCCAATGGAATGATTGGAAGAGAGGGGTGAAGATCACTGAATGATGGCCAGTTGGAGGAATTGGCATAGAGGGGCGGAGAACACCAAGTGAAGGTCAATAGAAGGATTAGAAAAGAGGGGTGGAGAACACTGAGTAGTGGCAAATGGAAGGATTGGAAGAGAGGGGGGTGGGGGTCATTGGAGGGATTGAGAGAGAGAGGGGTGGAGAACACTGAGTGGTGGAGGCAAATGGAAGGATTGGCAAAGAGGGTTGGGTGGATTGGAAGACACTGTGTGAAGGCCAGTAGAGGGATTGGCAAAGAGGGGTGGAGGACACTGAGCGGTTGGTAAGGTGGATGAGTCTGGCAGCAGCATTCAAGTTGGACTAAGGGTATGCGGCAATGACCACCTTTTAGTTTTGTGGATATCGGTCCTCCTTGATGAACACATGACTGTAGAAGAGAACATTCATCATCCAGTCTTGTCTCTGTTTGGTCTTGTATACCGGTCTGGCAGTCTGAAGTCAGAGGAAGCTCATCAATCTCACATTTCGCTGCCACTGAGAAGCCTCTGTTATGTCGTCGTTAGCACTCGTCTTAATTTGGAAAATTTGTATGAATATAATTACAAACCAATCATTACGAGAATAGCAGACGAGGGAGGAAATTGGCAGAATCTTGTACTCAGCGGGAGGAACGTCCTGATTAGTTCTGATCTCATTTACCCCATGTAAAAGTTCACTTTTCTAAAATTATATGCTTCTTAATTAAATCTTTCCTAATCAACTTTTTGCACTTTCTCTCTACCTTCCTACCATTCAGTCAAAGGCAGTTTATACTGTGCAGAATGCTGTGGGCTACGGGAAGGGGGATGGGGGTGGGGGATGGGTATTGGCCGTATTTGGGGATTTCCTAGAGTGCAGACATTCAGTGATCAGAACATATTTGTATATCAGGGAAAGTCTGAAAAGAGAGTCAGGGGGTGAAGGGTCCCAGGATGGAAGCCAATGTTGGCTGGAAAGCGTTAGACTCCCAGTGGTTGCTCTTTAACTTCAACTTAACACTCAACCTTAAAGTTTTACCCAAGAACAATGATGTCACATATTACCAGTTCTTAATCCAGCATTAGTTTTCTTTTATTTTGACCTGGTGATCCTGCCGTAAACCCACTTCCTGTCCTAGGGTGACAACCCTAACCCTACTGTATTTATAGCACTCTCTGTCTGTCCTGTAAATAACGGCGGACACATGTGAGCGCCTCTCTCCTGTCGCCGGAGTCTCCTCCAGACAAACACACGGCATTTTCCCGGCTGATTATAGCTGCAGTTTGGTTTATGGGGCCGGCTGTATGGCTGCTTCCCACTATGAGGATTTAGTGTCCGCCTTTATATTCTCCCTACATCTCTATTTGTTTCACTTTTTCTGCTATTTTACTTTTCCCAGCCGCTTCCAGAGCTGAAAATCAATTCAATCGAGGAAACATTTCTCCGGATGTGTCCGGCACGAGCGGCAATACAAACAACCGAGAGAGCGCTCCATATTCCATTCCTCAGGGTTTATTGGGGGATTTAATGATTCTTTATTATTAATTCTGGTTCACACAGGATACTAATACGGCGATGGTAACAATAGATGATGGGACATTGGTGGACAATGATAACAATGGGTGGTGGCACATTGGTGGGCGGTGATGGTAACAATAGATGATGGCACATTGGTGGACAGTGATAACAATGGGTGGTGGCACATTGGTGGGCGGTGATGTTAACAATAGATGATGGCACATTGGTTGACAGTGATGGTAATAATAGTTGATGGCACATTGGTTGACGGTGATGGTAACAATAGATGATGGCACATCGGTGGACGGTGATAGTAACAATATATGATGGCACATTGGTGGATGGTGATGGTAACAATAGATAATGGGACTTTGGTGGACGGCGATGGTAACAATATATGATGGCACATTGGTGGATGGTGATGGTAACAATATATGATGGCACATTGGTGGATGGTGATGGTAACAATAGGTGATGGGACATTGGGGGAGGGTGATGGTAACAATAGGTAATGGGACTTCGGTGGACGGTGATGGTAACAATAGTTAATGGGACATTGGTGGACGGTGATGGTAACAATAGATGATGGCTCATTGGTTGACGGTGATGGTAATAATAGATGATGGCACATTGGTTGACGGTGATGGTAACAATAGATGATGGCACATTGGTGGATGGTGATGGTAACAATAGGTAAAGGGACATTGGTGGAGGGTGATGGTAACAATAGATAATGGGACTTCGGTGGACGGTGATGGTAACAATATATGAGGCACATTGGTGGATGGTGATGGTAACAATAGGTGATGGGACATTGGTGGAGGGTGATGGTAACAATAGGTAATGGGACTTCGGTGGACGGTGATGGTAACAATAGTTAATGGGACATTGGTGGACAGTGATAACAATAGGTAATGGGACATTGGTGGACGGTGATGGTAACAATAGGTAATGGGACATTGTTGGAGGGTGATGGTAACAATAGATGATGGCACATTGGTGGACAGTGATGGTAACAATAGGTGATGGGACATTGGTGGACAGTGATGGTAACAATAGGTGATGGGACGTTGGTGGACGGTGATGGTAACAATAGGTAATGGGACATTGTTGGAGGGTGATGGTAACAATAGGTAATGGGACATTGTTGGAGGGTGATGGTAACAATAGATGATGGCACATTGGTGGACGGTGATTGTAACAATAGATAATGGCACATTGGTGGAGGGTGATGGTAACAATAGGTGATGGGACATTGGTGGACAGTGATGGTAACAATAGGTGATGGGACGTTGGTGGACGGTGATGGTAACAATAGGTAATTGGACATTGGTGGATGGTGATGGTAACAATAGGTAATGGGACATTGGTGGACGGTGATGGTAACAATAGGTGATGGCACATTGGGGGACGGTGATGGTAACAATAGGTGATGGCACATTGGTGGACAGTGATGGTAACAATAGGTGATGGGACGTTGGTGGACGGTGATGGTAACAATAGGTGATTGGACATTGGTGGACGGTGATGGTAACAATAGGTAATGGGACATTGGTGGACGGTGATGGTAACAATAGGTGATGGCACATTGGTGGACGGTGATGGTAACAATAGGTGATGGCACATTGGGGGACGGTGATGGTAACAATAGGTGATGGCACATTGGTGGACGGTGATGGTAACAATAGATGATGGCACATTGGTGAACGGTGATGGTAACAATAGGTAATGGGACATTGGTGGACGGTGATGGTAACAATAGGTGATGGGACATTGGTGGACGGTGATGGTAACAATAGGTGATGGCACATTGGGGGACGGTGATGGTAACAATAGGTGATGGCACATTGGTGGACGGTGATGGTAACAATAGATGATGGCACATTGGTGGACGGTGATGGTAACAATAGGTGGTGGGACATTGGTGGATGGTAATGGTAACAATAGGTGGTGGGACATTGGTGGATGGTAATGGTAACAATAGGTGGTGGGACATTGGTGGACAATGATAACAATGGGTGGTGGCACATTGGTGGGCGGTGATGGTAACAATAGATGATGGCACATTGGTGGACAGTGATAACAATGGGTGGTGGCACATTGGTGGGCGGTGATGTTAACAATAGATGATGGCACATTGGTTGACAGTGATGGTAATAATAGTTGATGGCACATTGGTTGACGGTGATGGTAACAATAGATGATGGCACATCGGTGGACGGTGATAGTAACAATATATGATGGCACATTGGTGGATGGTGATGGTAACAATAGATAATGGGACTTTGGTGGACGGCGATGGTAACAATATATGATGGCACATTGGTGGATGGTGATGGTAACAATATATGATGGCACATTGGTGGATGGTGATGGTAACAATAGGTGATGGGACATTGGTGGAGGGTGATGGTAACAATAGGTAATGGGACTTCGGTGGACGGTGATGGTAACAATAGTTAATGGGACATTGGTGGACGGTGATGGTAACAATAGATGATGGCTCATTGGTTGACGGTGATGGTAATAATAGATGATGGCACATTGGTTGACGGTGATGGTAACAATAGATGATGGCACATTGGTGGATGGTGATGGTAACAATAGGTAAAGGGACATTGGTGGAGGGTGATGGTAACAATAGATAATGGGACTTCGGTGGACGGTGATGGTAACAATATATGAGGCACATTGGTGGATGGTGATGGTAACAATAGGTGATGGGACATTGGTGGAGGGTGATGGTAACAATAGGTAATGGGACTTCGGTGGACGGTGATGGTAACAATAGTTAATGGGACATTGGTGGACAGTGATAACAATAGGTAATGGGACATTGGTGGACGGTGATGGTAACAATAGGTAATGGGACATTGTTGGAGGGTGATGGTAACAATAGATGATGGCACATTGGTGGACAGTGATGGTAACAATAGGTGATGGGACATTGGTGGACAGTGATGGTAACAATAGGTGATGGGACGTTGGTGGACGGTGATGGTAACAATAGGTAATGGGACATTGTTGGAGGGTGATGGTAACAATAGGTAATGGGACATTGTTGGAGGGTGATGGTAACAATAGATGATGGCACATTGGTGGACGGTGATTGTAACAATAGATAATGGCACATTGGTGGAGGGTGATGGTAACAATAGGTGATGGGACATTGGTGGACAGTGATGGTAACAATAGGTGATGGGACGTTGGTGGACGGTGATGGTAACAATAGGTAATTGGACATTGGTGGA
The DNA here is from genome assembly GCF_965119305.1 of Pelophylax lessonae. Taxonomy (NCBI): domain Eukaryota; kingdom Metazoa; phylum Chordata; class Amphibia; order Anura; family Ranidae; genus Pelophylax; species Pelophylax lessonae. The sequence continues at coordinate 2,340,461 of NC_138772.1, read as the reverse complement.
TGGTGATGGTAACAATAGGTAATGGGACATTGGTGGACGGTGATGGTAACAATAGGTGATGGCACATTGGGGGACGGTGATGGTAACAATAGGTGATGGCACATTGGTGGACAGTGATGGTAACAATAGGTGATGGGACGTTGGTGGACGGTGATGGTAACAATAGGTGATTGGACATTGGTGGACGGTGATGGTAACAATAGGTAATGGGACATTGGTGGACGGTGATGGTAACAATAGGTGATGGCACATTGGTGGACGGTGATGGTAACAATAGGTGATGGCACATTGGGGGACGGTGATGGTAACAATAGGTGATGGCACATTGGTGGACGGTGATGGTAACAATAGATGATGGCACATTGGTGAACGGTGATGGTAACAATAGGTAATGGGACATTGGTGGACGGTGATGGTAACAATAGGTGATGGGACATTGGTGGACGGTGATGGTAACAATAGGTGATGGCACATTGGGGGACGGTGATGGTAACAATAGGTGATGGCACATTGGTGGACGGTGATGGTAACAATAGATGATGGCACATTGGTGGACGGTGATGGTAACAATAGGTGGTGGGACATTGGTGGATGGTAATGGTAACAATAGGTGGTGGGACATTGGTGGATGGTAATGGTAACAATAGGTGGTGGGACATTGGTGGACAATGATAACAATGGGTGGTGGCACATTGGTGGGCGGTGATGGTAACAATAGATGATGGCACATTGGTGGACAGTGATAACAATGGGTGGTGGCACATTGGTGGGCGGTGATGTTAACAATAGATGATGGCACATTGGTTGACAGTGATGGTAATAATAGTTGATGGCACATTGGTTGACGGTGATGGTAACAATAGATGATGGCACATCGGTGGACGGTGATAGTAACAATATATGATGGCACATTGGTGGATGGTGATGGTAACAATAGATAATGGGACTTTGGTGGACGGCGATGGTAACAATATATGATGGCACATTGGTGGATGGTGATGGTAACAATATATGATGGCACATTGGTGGATGGTGATGGTAACAATAGGTGATGGGACATTGGTGGAGGGTGATGGTAACAATAGGTAATGGGACTTCGGTGGACGGTGATGGTAACAATAGTTAATGGGACATTGGTGGACGGTGATGGTAACAATAGATGATGGCTCATTGGTTGACGGTGATGGTAATAATAGATGATGGCACATTGGTTGACGGTGATGGTAACAATAGATGATGGCACATTGGTGGATGGTGATGGTAACAATAGGTAAAGGGACATTGGTGGAGGGTGATGGTAACAATAGATAATGGGACTTCGGTGGACGGTGATGGTAACAATATATGAGGCACATTGGTGGATGGTGATGGTAACAATAGGTGATGGGACATTGGTGGAGGGTGATGGTAACAATAGGTAATGGGACTTCGGTGGATGGTGATGGTAACAATAGTTAATGGGACATTGGTGGACAGTGATAACAATAGGTAATGGGACATTGGTGGACGGTGATGGTAACAATAGGTAATGGGACATTGTTGGAGGGTGATGGTAACAATAGATGATGGCACATTGGTGGACAGTGATGGTAACAATAGGTGATGGGACATTGGTGGACAGTGATGGTAACAATAGGTGATGGGACATTGGTGGACAGTGATGGTAACAATAGGTGATGGGACGTTGGTGGACGGTGATGGTAACAATAGGTAATGGGACATTGTTGGAGGGTGATGGTAACAATAGGTAATGGGACATTGTTGGAGGGTGATGGTAACAATAGATGATGGCACATTGGTGGACGGTGATTGTAACAATAGATAATGGCACATTGGTGGAGGGTGATGGTAACAATAGGTGATGGGACATTGGTGGACAGTGATGGTAACAATAGGTGATGGGACGTTGGTGGACGGTGATGGTAACAATAGGTAATTGGACATTGGTGGACGGTGATGGTAACAATAGGTAATGGGACATTGGTGGACGGTGATGGTAACAATAGGTGATGGCACATTGGGGGACGGTGATGGTAACAATAGGTGATGGCACATTGGTGGACAGTGATGGTAACAATAGGTGATGGGACGTTGGTGGACGGTGATGGTAACAATAGGTGATTGGACATTGGTGGACGGTGATGGTAACAATAGGTAATGGGACATTGGTGGACGGTGATGGTAACAATAGGTGATGGCACATTGGTGGACGGTGATGGTAACAATAGGTGATGGCACATTGGGGGACGGTGATGGTAACAATAGGTGATGGCACATTGGTGGACGGTGATGGTAACAATAGATGATGGCACATTGGTGAACGGTGATGGTAACAATAGGTAATGGGACATTGGTGGACGGTGATGGTAACAATAGGTGATGGGACATTGGTGGACGGTGATGGTAACAATAGGTGATGGCACATTGGGGGACGGTGATGGTAACAATAGGTGATGGCACATTGGTGGACGGTGATGGTAACAATAGATGATGGCACATTGGTGAACGGTGATGGTAACAATAGGTAATGGGACATTGGTGGACGGTGATGGTAACAATAGGTGATGGGACATTGGTGGACGGTGATGGTAACAATAGGTGATGGCACATTGGTGGATGGTGATGGTAACAATAGGTGGTGGGACATTGGTGGATGGTCATGGTAACAATAGGTTATGGGACATTGGTGGATGGTCATGGTAACAATAGGTGGTGGGACATTGGTGGATGGTAATGGTAACAATAGGTGGTGGGACATTGGTGGATGGTCATGGTAACAATAGGTTATGGGACATTGGTGGACAGTGATAACAATAGGTGATGGTAACAATAGATGATGGCACATTGGTGGATGGTAATGATAACAATAGGTTATGGGACATTGGTGGACAGTGATAACAATAGGTGATGGTAACAATAGATGATGGCACATTAGTGGACGGTGATAGTAACATTAGGTGATGGGACATTGGTGGACGGTGATAGTAACATTAGGTGATGGGACATTGGTGGACAATTAGTTCTCGAACATACTTGGGGGACAGATTAAATAATAATGTAACAACAATGTGTCCATTAGATGTATAGACCACTTGTATAGCAGTCAGCTGTGGTAGATAGCATTGTATCCCATTGAGTGGTGTCCATTATTAGTGAAGTGGGTATAGGATGGGGAAAGGTGAGTGGCTGCTGCTTAGGATGTAGCATACTCTACTGTCTTGTGCAATGTACAGTAACTGGCACGGTGTTTCGGCAGGAGTACCGGAGGTTTCGTCTTTATTACCAGATAGAGAGAGAGTTGCCTGTACCCAATCTCCAATGTTTAGGAGAAGCCTTGTCTTTTTTTTTTTATGAATTTAAGGCTTCCTCTGATTGGCTGAGGTAGAGACACTGACATCATTTGCCTACCTCTTCACCTCTACTAATCAGAGGAAGCCTTGTATTCGTAAAAAATATATACTAGACTTCTCCTTAATGGGGGAGATGCGGTACGACCAACTCTATATCCGGTATCCGGTCCGGCAAGTGGTTAAAATGTATCTAAAGCCAATTTTTTTTAGTTATTTTTTTTAGCAGGGGCACTGACCCCCCCCCCCCCCCCCGTCCTGCAGTCAATGCCCCTGCTGGGGAGATCCACCCTCCCTACTTGTCTTGGTGACCAGTTTTAATCAGGACAGTTAGTAATGGAAAAAACCTGTTGCCATAGAAACAGGGACAGCCAAACAAAAAGTGACCGGTGTTTTACCTATTCCAGGCTTTGTCCAGGACTACTGTTATTTTGTGACATATCACAGCATGGATCTCATCCCACACCTGGCTCTCATTAGTGGGTTTTAATTGTAACCATTGCCGGAATATATTTGGGTGTGTAATGTGTCTGTGCTGGTCCAGCTCTCTGCATGACATTGCTCATGCTGAAAGGCCAGCCATACTGTATGTATATATTCATAGGAAGCTCGGATTGGATGTGCCTACAGTTATATACAGAATTTATATTACGGGAATATTATCTACTTTGCTGTTAGGGAACCTTTATGCTTGGAAAGCTGGAGATAAAACTCCCCATCCGCTGACTGCTAGAGCTGCCATATGTGGAATGTTAATGTCTGAGTGTGACCAGGAAGGCGATACAATGGATCTGTACTTTGCCTAATACAGACCTTCCCTATGTAAGCTACAAGAGTCCCTCTGCTGATTGGCCCAGGGCTGTCATCTGGGTGAGTCACATGCTCCATCATACACACAAGAATCTAATTTTGGTAGCGGTGGGGTAGGGGTGACAATGTGTATGTCGGGGGAAAATAAAGAAAATCAGTGGGAGGAATAGTGTCCCATCATTGGTGTCAGTGGGAGGAATAGTGTCCCATCATTGGTGTCAGTGGGAGGAATAGTGTCCCATCATTGGTGTCAGTGGGAGGAATAGTGCCCCATCATTGGTGTCAGTGGGAGGAATAGTGCCCCATCATTGGTGTCAGTGGGAGGAATAGTGCCCCATCATTGGTGTCAGTTGGAGGAATAGTGCCCCATCATTGGTGTCAGTGGAAGGAATCGTTTTTGGAAGGGATGTTTTTGTGTATATGGATTAGCTAAGCAGATGATCACCATATAGGTGTAAATAATAGGGGCTATATTATACCGGGCTCTACAGGCTTTATATGTACTTTGTTTTTCTCTATATATCTGTATACTCACTGACTGGTTTGCATATGAACATCATCTACTCGGGCTCAATAGACTTTTATTGGCTTTTTATATTCTTAGTACATATTTTTTATTCATGGTTTAACCACTTGACCTCCGAAATGTTTTACCCTCTTCCCCTCTTCATGACCAGGCCATTTTTTTGCTGTTCAGCACTGCGCTACTTTAACCACTTTAGCCCCGGAAGATTTTGCTGCTCAATGACCAGGCAACTTTTTTTCAACTTGGCACTGCACGACTTTACCCAAACGAAATTGACGTCTTTTTATTCCCCACAAACAGAGCTTTCTTTTGGTGGTATTTGATCACCTCTGCGATTTTTATTTTTTGCGATATTAATAAAAAAAAGAGCGAAAATTTTGCGAAAAATTGACATTTTCTACTTTGACAGTTAAAAAATATCCAATATATTCAATTTTTGTCATATATTTAGGCCGAAATGTATTTAGCTACATAAAACAAGGAGCAGTAAAACCACTAAATGAATAGTTGTCCAAGTCCTACTCACCCAGCGCTGTATATTATAATATAAAAGCCATAGACCATATAGGTCAAAGCTGCTGCTATAAATCACAAATAAATAAATAAAAAGGTGACAGATTCACTGATACAGGAAGATCTGTAACACTAGCAGCGCTAAAAAAAACTTGGCATAAAAAAATAACCAATATTCATACATACAAGTGTCTGTAAATAATATTATAAAGACATAAATAAATAAAAAGTGATAATAAAAATGGTGCCCACAGAGAAGTAACCGCATGCAATCAATGGAAGTCCCAAATGTACAACAACCAAATGATATGCGTATTCGAGTCCAAATTCAAGTGCAAATGCCAGACATTGGTGAAGTAGATGTGCAAAATATCTGTATAAGCCAGTGCGCCTCCACCATCAAGCTGTGCCACCCCCGTCAGAATGGACACTCACCAGACAGACGATGAATATAAGCCTGTATAAACAGGGTGTAATCTCCACCTGTGGACATATGCACTGCTGCGACTTGGCTCCAAAGAACTCTGTGTCTCCAAATGCAATCAGCTCACGCCGACCATATCATGCAAGTAAAAACATATAGCGGGGACACATAGCGTAATTCCGTACACTTTATTGCAAAAAAAAAAATGGTTTAAAACATAGTTCCCCGCTCCCATCAGAATGCTACTCACAAAGTCAGAAGAAATTAAGGCATTGCGAATGCATAGTAAGCTGTTAATCCACCGCTGTTCCTGTAAGCCAGCCGCTCAGTACCTCAGCAGGCCGGAACTACCAGCGTGGCGTCTATTGTTGCTATGGCGACCGCGTATTCACGCCCTTACGCGTTTTGTCATCACGGAGAAGACCCTAGCTGGTAGGTACACTAACTGGCAACAATAGTGACACTAATCCAGTGATCAGATCTAATGCTGTGTATTGACACTGTAATAATGACACCGGCTAGCAATGTGTAATGTCTTCTGCTTTTACCAACAGATCTGGCTGTTTTGCAGGGAGAAGAATCAGCCAGATCGCTGCTCTCTGCACAGAGTCCTGTATGTTTAGTCTTAGCCGATAATCATTGGCTGATACCTGCTGACAAAATCGCGCTGTGTCCAACCACAGCTCAGGTCAGCAGGGAGTGTGCCAATGCGTGCCCCAAATCAGGAGGCAACCCGGCAATGTTTATTTACAGCTGTCCCCCGGTCGCAGGAAATCTGTTGTGACCGAGCGTTAAAGTGGTTGTAAACCCACTGGAAATACTTTTACCTATAGGTGATCCTATGATAAGGCTTACCTATAAGTGATCCTATGATAAGACTTACCTATAAGTGATCCTATGATAAGGCTTACCTATAAGTGATCCTATGATAAGACTTACCTATAAGTGATCCTATGATAAGACTTACCTATAAGTGATCCTATGATAAGGCTTACCTATAAGTGATCCTATGATAAGACTTACCTATAAGTGATCCTATGATAAGGCTTACCTATAGGTGATCCTATGATAAGGCTTACCTATAAGTGATCCTATGATAAGACTCCCCTATAGATGATCCTATGATAAGGCTTACCTATAAGTGATCCTATGATAAGACTTACCTATAGATGATCCTATGATAAGACCTACCTATAGGTGATCCTATGATAAAACCTACGTATAGGTGATCCTATGATAAGATTTACCTATAGATGATCCTATGATATGGCTTACCTATAGGTGATCCTATGATAAGACTCCCCTATAGATGATCCTATGATAAGACTTACCTATAGATGATCCTATGATAAGGCTTACCTATAGGTGACCCTATGATAAGACTCCCCTATAGGTGATCCTATGATAAGACTCCCCTATAGGTGATCCTATGATAAGACTCCCCTATAGATGATCCTATGATAAGACTTACCTATAGATGATCCTATGATAAGACTTACCTATAGATGATCCTATGATAAGGCTTACCTATAGGTGATCCTATGATAAGACTTACCTATAGATGATCCTATGATAGGGCTTACCTATAGGTGATCCTATGATAAGACTCCCCTATAGATGATCCTATGATAAGACTTACCTATAGATGATCCTATGATAAGGCTTACCTATAGATGATCCTATGATAAGACTCCCCTATAGGTGATCCTATGATAAGACTTACCTATAGATGATCCTATGATAAGACTCCCCTATAGATGATCCTATGATAACATTTACCTATAGGTGATCCTATGATAAGACTCCCCTATAGATGATCCTATGATAAGACATACCTATAGATGATCCTATAATAAGACTCCCCTATAGATGATCCTATAATAAGACTTACCTATAGATGATCCTATGATAAGACTTACCTATAGATGATCCTATGATAAGACTCCCCTATAGATGATCCTATGATAAGACTTACCTATAGGTGATCCTATGATAAGACTCCCCTATAGATGATCCTATGATAAGACATACCTATAGATGATCCTATAATAAGACTCCCCTATAGATGATCCTATGATAAGACTTACCTATAGATGATCCTATGATAAGACTTACCTATAGATGATCCTATGATAAGGCTTACCTATAGGTGACCCTATGATAAGACTCCCCTATAGGTGATCCTATGATAAGACTCCCCTATAGGTGATCCTATGATAAGACTCCCCTATAGATGATCCTATGATAAGACTTACCTATAGATGATCCTATGATAAGACTTACCTATAGATGATCCTATGATAAGGCTTACCTATAGGTGATCCTATGATAAGACTCTCCTATAGGTGATCCTATGATAAGACTTACCTATAGATGATCCTATGATAGGGCTTACCTATAGGTGATCCTATGATAAGACTCCCCTATAGATGATCCTATGATAAGACTTACCTATAGATGATCCTATGATAAGGCTTACCTATAGATGATCCTATGATAAGACTCCCCTATAGGTGATCCTATGATAAGACTCCCCTATAGATGATCCTATGATAAGACTTACCTATAGGTGATCCTATGATAAGACTCCCCTATAGATGATCCTATGATAAGACATACCTATAGATGATCCTATAATAAGACTCCCCTATAGATGATCCTATAATAAGACTTACCTATAGATGATCCTATGATAAGACTTACCTATAGGTGATCCTATGATAAGACTCCCCTATAGATGATCCTATGATAAGACTTACCTATAGGTGATCCTACGATAAGACTCCCCTATAGATGATCCTATGATAAGGCTTACCTATAGATGATCCTATGATAAGGCTTACCTATAGGTGCTATAAATATCTCCTAAACATGTACCGTTTATTTACAGTGCATGCAGCCGATAACGTCATCGGCGCATGCGCTCTGAAGGAACGGCCACCCGTGCCGTTCCTTCAGAGCCCTGTGCCGTGGATGCGGGAGTGATGTCATCGCGCCTCCGGCCAATCAGATGGCCGGAGGACGCGAACCGGGAAGCATGTCGGCCGTCCTGTCGCTGAGCGTGCGGCACTGCGGGGGCTTCGTTTTTAGGTAAGTATTTCATAATGAGCCTAGTATGCCATGCATACCACACATTATACCTTTGTCTTTACAGGGTTTTATTATATTTTTTTAGGAGGGTTTACTTCCTCTTTAAAGTGATTGTAAACTCTCGTTTTTTTTTTTTTTTCAATAAAAATAACAAACGTTACACTTCCCTCCTCTGAGCAGCTGGATTTGCACAGAGCAGCCCGGCTCCTCCTCTTCTTGGGTCCCTCTACTGTGCTCCTGGCCCCTCCCTCCTTCTGAGTGCCCCCACAGCAAGCAACTTGCTATGGGGTCACCCGAGCTGAGACACAGCTCCCTATAGAGACATAGAGCTGCAGCCTGGCCCCGCCCCCTCTCTCTCCTGATTGGCTGACTGCGTTTGACAGCAGTGGGAGCCAATGGAGCCACTGCTGTGTCTCAGCCAATCAAGAGAGAGAGTCTGGGACAGCAGAAACACTCATGGACATCGCTGGACAGAGAGAGACCTCAAGGAAGTATTAGGGGTGCTGGGTGGACTACTACACACAGAAGGCTTTTTATCTTAATGCATAGAATGCAACTTCTGCCTTTATAACCCCTTTTAGTAGTTAATGAAAACTTTCATTTTTTTTTTTTCTCTTTTACATCAGCAAAGACAGGAGATAGAGAGATACAAAGTAACATTGTTTATAAACATTGATCAGACGGGAGATAGAGAGATACAAAGTAACATTGTTTATAAATATTGATCAGACGGAGATAGAGAGATACAAAGTAACATTGTTTATAAATATTGATCAGACAGGAGATAGAGAGATACAAAGTAACATTGTTTATAAACATTGATCAGACAGGAGATAGAGAGATACAAAGTAACATTGTTTATAAACATTGATCAGACGGGAGATAGAGAGATACAAAGTAACATTGTTTATAAACATTGATCAGACGGGAGATAGAGAGATACAAAGTAACATTGTTTATAAATATTGATCAGACGGAGATAGAGAGATACAAAGTAACATTGTTTATAAATATTGATCAGACGGGAGATAGAGAGATACAAAGTAACATTGTTTATAAACATTGATCAGACAGGAGATAGAGAGATACAAAGTAACATTGTTTATAAACATTGATCAGACGGGAGATAGAGAGATACAAAGTAACATTGTTTATAAACATTGATCAGACGGGAGATAGAGAGATACAAAGTAACATTGTTTATAAACATTGATCAGACGGGAGATAGAGAGATACAAAGTAACATTGTTTATAAACATTGATCAGACGGGAGATAGAGAGATACAAAGTAACATTGTTTATAAACATTGATCAGACAGGAGATAGAGAGATACAAAGTAACATTGTTTATAAACATTGATCAGACAGGAGATAGAGAGATACATTGTTGTATTTGTATTTACTCTGTTGTGCTTCTGTTTGTGATGTCAGTAAAGCCATGTAATGAATGCATTGATTTGATTTGTTTTGCTGTGCACACAGAGGGTGGTGTACCCCCGGCTCCTCGCTGATGCTCTGCCCCCTGTATGGTGCTGAATTGCCCACAGTCTGGTTTGCAAAAAAACAAATAATAATTGCCCCCATTTGTTATGCAGATATCGGGGCAGTTATTGTTGTAAAAGGTGGACTTCGCCTTTAAGTGATGACAAATCTATCTGGCCGGTAGCAGACAGGTACATTGCTCTATGGGGGGGTGTACGGGGGGGGGAGCTGAACCCGGTTCGGTATATTTATATTGGGAGTGTTGTAATCCTCTCCTGGCTCTGGGGTCGGATTTGCGGTTTTCCATGTTGTACATAAGCTGGAAATTGGCCCTTTTGAAGCGTTGTTTAGCCGGGGCCCGGAGATGTAATTCTCAAGCTGTTTGTGAATGGGATCTAGCGGGCAATTAAGTGCCGTCCGGTGAGCTGCTGTTTATTCTTGAAGGGAGAGGGGAGACCCCGGACATTTGCTGATTGTAAGGAACACTTGATTTTCCATTAAGATAAAGCTATAGAAAGCCGTCTTATAACCCCCCCCCTCCCCCCCACCCAAATGGCTTCACCTCGACAAGCCGTCTTTTCTGTCGCCAGGACCAAACACAATAATTACAGGAGGTCGGAATGTTGAAGCTTTCACGCCGAGTGACCTATACAGCCGTCAGACGTCAGCCGCCCATACAACGCGGATTTGTGCGTTCATGTTAAACGCAGAAGGGCCACAAAGGTTGATTGCGCTTTTCCACAATCCAAATCAGCTGCCACTTCACATGATGGTTATACAGGCAGGAAGCAGGCGGCCAGTGTGATAGAATAACCCTTCAATCCCCCTAAAGAGGAACCGCCATGGAAACACAAGCCGTCCTCCGAGCCGCGCCAATCTCTAAATATAAACTATAACAAATATCCAGGAGAAAGAATCACCAACACTCCACAAGAGGAATCGCCACCATTTATAGTGATTACATCGAGCCGCCGGCATCAGACGGCCAGGACAACTCTCCGGGGGCCCTGCGGAGTCCCTCCATATAACACATAGTACAGTGTAACCCTGCCCCCATCCCCAGTGATGTCATATTCCCACCATATAACACATATATAGTTCAGTGCAACCCCTCCCCCCATCCCCAGTGATGTCATATTCCCACCATATAACACATATATAGTTCAGTGCAACCCCTCCCCCCATCCCCAGTGATGTCATATTCCCACCATATAACACATATATAGTTCAGTGCAACCCCTCCCCCCATCCCCAGTGATGTCATATTCCCACCATATAACACATATATAGTTCAGTGCAACCCCTCCCCCCATCCCCAGTGATGTCATATTCCCACCATATAACACATATATAGTTCAGTGTAACCCCGCCCCCATCTCCAGTGATGTCATATTCCCACCATATAACACATAGTACAGTGTAACCCCGCCCCCATCCCCAGTGATGTCATATTCCCTCCATATAACACATATATAGTTCAGTGTAACCCCGCCCCCCATCCCCAGTGATGTCATATTCCCACCATATAACACATATATAGTTCAATGTAACCCCGCCCCCCATCCCCAGTGATGTCATATTCCCACCATATAACACATATATATAGTTCAATGTAACCCCGCCCCCCCTCCCCAGTGATGTCATATTCCCACCATATAACACATATATAGTTCAGTGTAACCCCGCCCCCCCTCCCCAGTGATGTCATATTCCCACCATATAACACATATATAGTTCAGTGTAACCCCGCCCCCCATCCCCAGTGATGTCATATTCCCATCATATAACACATATATAGTTCAGTGTAACCCCACCCCCCATCCCCAGTGATGTCATATTGCCACCATATTATCAAATATATAGTTCAGTGTAACCCCGCCCCCCATCCCCAGTGATGTCATATTCCCACCATATAACACATATATAGTTCAGGTGCCTTGTAAAAGTGACATTGCCACTTTGTTGTATATAATCTACAAAAAACATACACAGAAAAGTTGGACTTGAAGCGCCACAAAAGGAGGGATGATCACAATTGTATAAATCATTTTATTACATCCATGAAGTATAAAAATCATTTACATAAAACAGAAAATGACCATAATAAAATATATTCCTCAAGGGAATATTATAAATACAAAAAGGTCCCTGCTTAGAATGTAGATCTTCAAATCCGACGCGTTTCGCCACAGGCTTCTTCAGGGCTGAACAGACCTTACAGTACTTATCTGACCACTAATGCTGCATGCGCCAGGACCATTTGGGCAGGAAGGACCATTGGTGTTAGTGACAAGGTACTCCTACAATGGTAAAACCTTCCAAGAGGGGCAGCAGATCCAATATGTGCCTTCGATGCACTTCATCACCTATTATCAGACTATATAAAGATCATCCCGGTGCTCTCCAATACAGACCCCAGACAGGCGAATGTTCCCTCTCCATTTTCCTGGCTCTAGACTCAAATATCGAGATCCACTATCCACCCTTGTCACATATCTGTTGTCACCCTTGGTCATTGTATATAATCTGTGCAAAGAGCAGAGCTGTGGGAGGGACTCAGCAGGCCCCACCCACAACAGGCTGCCTGTAGAAAACTACAGGAGGGGGCAGAGACAAGACCAGTCACCCTGCACAAGGAAAGAGAGTAGAGGTGCCAGCAGGCTCCACCCACTACAGGAGGGGGCGGAGACCAGACCAGCCCCCCTGCAGAAGGAGAGAGAGCAGAGCTGTGGGAGGGACTCAGCAGGCCCCACCCACAACAGGCTGCCTGTAGAAAACTACAGGAGGGGGCAGAGACAAGACCAGTCACCCTGCACAAGGAAAGAGAGTAGAGGTGCCAGCAGGCTCCACCCACTACAGGAGGGGGCGGAGACCAGACCAGCCCCCCTGCAGAAGGAGAGAGAGCAGAGCTGTGGGAGGGAGACAGCAGGCCCCACCCACTACAGGCTGCCTGTTCCTGTAGAAAACTACAGTAGGGGGCGGAGACAAGACCAGTCACCCTGCACAGAGAGATAGCAGAGATGTAGGAAGTGCCCAGCGGGCTCCACCCACTACAGGAGGGGGCGGAGACCAGACCAGCCCCCCTGCAGAAGGAGAGAGAGCAGAGCTGTGGGAGGGAGACAGCAGGCCCCACCCACTACAGGCTGCCTGTTCCTGTAGAAAACTACAGTAGGGGGCGGAGACAAGACCAGTCACCCTGCACAGAGAGATAGCAGAGATGTAGGAAGTGCCCAGCGGGCTCCACCCACTACAGGAGGGGGCGGAGACCAGACCAGCACTCCTGCTGAAGGAAAGCGAGCAGCACTATGAGAGGGACTCAGCAGGCCCCACCCACTACAGGCTGCCTACAGAAAACTACAGGAGGGGGAGGAGACAAGACCAGTCACCCTGCACAAGGAGAGAGAGCAGAGATGTAGGAGGTGCCCAGCGGGCTCCACCCACTACAGGAGGGGGCGGAGACCAGACCAGCCCTCCTGCTGAAGGAAAGAGAGCAGCGCTGTGAGAGGGAATCAGCAGGCCCCACCCACTACAGGCTGCCTGTAGAAAACTACAGGAGGGGACGGAGACAAGACCAGTCACCCTGCACAAGGAAAGAGAGGGCAGCAGTGGGCGGTCTTTATTACAGAAAATCTCACACTGGGTTACCACGCAGATTCCGTCTATGCAAACAAGGCAAAATCGAATGTTCTCAGACTACATTCTCTGCAGTTTGAATGTGAAAAATTCTGTAATATCTCAACTAGATGCTGCTGGGGAGCCCATTAATTCCCTATACTTGTCAGCACCATCTAGTGGCCATAATGTAATATTTCCAGCATTTACACATTCGGATTGCAGAGCTTATAGCCTGAGAACATACGATTTTGTCGCTATTCTCATGCAGTTTCTATGCGCATACAGCTATGTGATTTATTTATTTATTCTAACTTCACCCTGAATGGTGTCTCTTGTATATTCGCTGATTCCGGATTTCAGCTCTCAGCCCGGATTGGGCGCCGATCTCCATTTTTCTTGGCAATTGTATTTTGTGTTTTTTTTTGTTTTGCGACGTTCGCTTTTTGTTGGTTTGTTTTTGTTTCATTGTATTCAATAATTATATAGTTGTTGAAATTTCTATGAGGAGAGTTGCTGTGATTGGATATCGCTGACCTCGGGGAGGCGTTGGGCTCCAGGTGAGAAGTGCGCGTAGAATTTCCCTCCCCTCCCCCCTTCTCAGAGCCGCACTCTCATTTACAAGGCTGACATATTTCCCAAGTTGCGCCGGTGAACGATTATGTGCGTCACGTGCCGGTGACAAGTGGCGTTTTATGTGTAAATGGTGGGGGGGGGACACAAATAGGTTTTTATTTCCTTAGGAATGAATGGAGCGGGGGAGGTTGGGGATAAAATTGATTTTCATATCCAGAAACGTTCGACTCCTTATCGCCCTCGCAGCCTTGTCGCTGCCCTGTCTCCAATTATATTCCTTTGTAAGCATGTCATTCCCATCAGCATTCCGCCATTTCCAATTACAGCTCAGGCGCGGAATGCCATGTGCCCAGGAAGGGGGGAGGGGGGGTCCCGTGTTTTTTTGTGCGGCGGTCTTTATGATGGATTATGGCGTTCGGCGGTGACAAGCTCCGACGTTCTGCCCTTTTCTGTCACTGCGTCCCTCTGTCTGCGCTCCACTAAGCACCAACCAATGTCTTCCCAGAGATCGCTGCGCAGGAAGATTTATTTACTGACCGGCCGCAGTCCGGCTCCCCGGATTGGAGGGGGGAGAATCGCCGCCGCGGATCTGACATTTTTATTTACTTCTTTTATATTGAAGAACCAAGAAGAGGACAGGAGGCCAAACAGATACAAAGTAACAAAAACAATCACAAAGTAACAAAATCTCCAATACTAACACATCGCACTCTGCTACATCAGGAATATGTATATAATAAACTCCGCCCCCTCCCCTCCAGTCCTGCACAGGTGTACCGCCCCTCTCCTGGACTGAAACGGCTTCCTCTCATTTCACTGCACACTGTGAGCTTCTCACTATGTGCATTAGAAGCTGCAGCAAGTCAGAGCCCCACCTCATTTCCTGGCTTTCCTCCCCAGCCTGACTGCCCTGGCCCCACCCCTTTCCTCCATATCCTGGCCCCACCCCTTTCCTCCCAAAGCCTGACTGTTCCTTGTCCCACCCCTTTCCTCTGTCTCCTGACTATTCCTGGCCCCACCTAATTTCCTGGCTGAAGGACACCCAGCATCCCCAGCCTGACTGCCCCTGGCCCCATCCCTTTTTCTCTATATCCTGGCCCCACCCCTTTCCTCCCAAAGCCTGACTGTTCCTGGCCCCACCCCTTTCCTCTGTATCCTGACTATTCCTGGCCCCACCCCTTTCCTCCCGACCCTGACTGTCCCTGGCCCCACCCCGTTCCTCCCCAGCCTGACTTCCCTGGCACCACCCCTTTCCTCCCCAGCCTGACTGTCCCTGGCCAGTGGCCCCACCCCTTTTCTCCCCAGCCGGACTGCCCCTGGCCACACCCTTTCATTCCCCGCCTGACTGTCCCTGGCCCCACCCCTTTGCTCCATAGCCTGACTGTTTCTGGCCCCACCCCTTTCCTCCATATCCTGACTGTTCCTGGCCCCACCCTTTCCTCCATATCCTGACTGTTCCTGGCCCCACCCCTTTCCTCCATATCCTGACTGTTCCTGGCCCCACCCTTTTCCTCCATATCCTAATTGTCCCTGGCCCCACCCCTTTCCTCCATATCCTGACTGTTCCTGGCCCCACCCTTTTCCTCCATATCCTGACTGTTCCTGGCCCCTCCTCTTTCCTCCATATACTAACTGTTCTTGGACCCACCCCTTTCCTTCATAGCCTGACTATTCCTGGCCCCACCCCATTCCTTCACAGCCTGACTGTTCCTGGCCCCACCCCTTTCCTCTGTATCCTGACTATTCCTGGCCCCACCCCTTTCCCCCAGCCTGACTGTCACTGGCCCCACCCCTTACCTCCAAATCCTGACCTTGGCCCAACCCCTTTCCTCCCCAGCCTAACTGTCCTTAGTCTCCACCCCATTGCTCCATATCCCGACTGTCCCTGGCCCCACCCCTTCCTCCATATCCTGACTGTCTCTGTCTCCTCCCCTTTCCTCCATATCCTGACTGTCCATGGCCCCTCCCCTTTCCTCCATATCCTGACTGTCCATGGCCCCTCCCCTTTCCTCCATATCCTGACTGTCCATGGCCCCTCCTCTTTCCTCCATATCCTGACTGTCCATGGCCCCTCCCCTTTCCTCCATATCCTGACTGTTCCTGGCCCCACCCATGTTCTCCATATTCTGCCTGTTCCTGGCTCCGCCCCTTTCCTCTGTATCCTGACTGTTCTTGGCCCCACCCCTTTCCTCCATAAATAAAGAAAGCCTAACAACACCCACTCCTCCAGACTAACACCCACCCAGCTCCCAACTCCTCCCAAAGCTTGTATCCAGACTGAGGGCTCTGGAGAGGAATACTGGGGCGGGGTGCTGTGATGTTTCCAGGAAGCTATGCACGCCCCCTGCCAGCCCCTCCCACAAGCCATGATCTGCCTGCATTGCATAGAGAAGCGCAGAGAAAATAAGATATGTAATAAAAATGGAAAGGTTTTATTTATTTATTTTTTAATCATAATCGTTTTGATGAGGGAGGGGGGTAAAATATAATCAGATTAAACGTCATCTTTTACCTAAATCCAAAAAAATGTAAAGTGAACCCTTTTTCTTCTGTTTGTGGTAGAGTGTGGAAGGGTTAGACCCTCTGTAATGCTGTCTGGGAGTTCACCTGTCTCTTAGTGACTATTCTTCCTGATCATGTGACCACGGTGACAGCCAATCATAGTGTGTGTGTGGAGTCAGGTCTATATTGCTGTGAGTTGGGTAGAGTTGGGTCTGTGGGCACCGGCTGGAAGTCTTTGGAAAGCGATGGTCACCTTGTTGACTGACAGCACAGAGATCTCTCATGCTGAGGAAGAAGAAATATCTCCGAGAGGCCTTCAGTTCCACAGAAATAGTTGTAATTCTTCTGAAAGGTCGGCCGGGTTATACAAAGCCATTTCTGGATTCACATTTTGCTGAATATGGAACTTTTTGGCTTTGTAAGAAAATAAATGTTCTTTAGCTTGTTTTTGTGTTGGCTTTTATACATAAAACATTTGTGAACACCTGACCATCACAACTACAGCCTAACCTATGTGACCCCCCTCCAGCTGATGGAGGTCAGGTGTCTCCAGTGAAGGGTCCTGGTAATTCTCCATCATACAAATACATTGGAGACCATTGTTGCTCTTCCAACCTTGTGCTAAAGGTTTGGTGAGGACCCTTTTCTGTTCCAGCATGACTGTGCCCCCCCCCCCCCCCTGTGTACAAAGACAACTGAAAATGATGATAATGAGCTCCATAAAGACATGGTGTGACCAGTTTGGTTTGGAGGATCTCGGGTGTCCTGCACAGAGCCCTGACCTCAACCCTACTGATCACCTCTGAACTGAATTTGACCACCAATGGTGAGCCAGGTGTTCTCATCCAAAATCAGTTCCAGTGGGCACAAATTACCACAGATACCCTCCAATATCTTGTGGAAAGCCTTCTCATAATAGTGGAGGATGTTGTAGCTAAAAAGGAGGGGCATCTCCATTTTAATAGCCATGAATTTCCAAGATATCCAACAAGCTCATAAAGGTGGGATAGGTGGTGGGGCTCAAGTGTCCCGTACAGAGCCCTGGCCTCAACCCAACTAACTGAACACCTTTAGGATGAATTGGAACACTTCATGGAACAATGATGTTGAGCCAGATCTTCTCATCCAACATCAGTACCTGACCTCACAAATTCACACAATCTTATGAAAAGCCTTCCCAGAAGATTAGAGGGTGTTATAGCCACAAAAAGGACAGCTCCATATTATTAGCCTTTTGTTCTCTATAATGATGCTCATGGTTTTGGACCCACCCTCCAAAATCTTGTGGAAAATTGAAGAATGTTATAACCACAAGGGAGGGGGCAACTGCATAATAATGGCCATACGGGGAAGAGGAAACTCTAAAATAAGGGCCATGGTTTTTGTAATGAGCTCCATAAAGACAAGGTTTGACCAGTTTGGTTTGGAGGAACTCAAATGTCCGGCACAGAGCCCTGACTTCAACCCTACTGATCACCTTTGGGATGAACTTGACCACCATTGGTCTTCTTATCCAAAATCAGTTCCAGTGGGCACAAATTACCACAGATACCCTCCAATATCTTGTGGAAAGCCTTCTCATAAGAGTGGAGAATGTTGTAGCTAAAAAGGGGGGGGGGGGGATCTCCATTTTAATATATAAACAATGTAACCATATAAAATCTGTATATGAAAACGTATAAAATAAATCATCAAGTTATATAAATTAAACATAAATGAACACTTTGCAAACAAACACAATCAATAACTGTGAAGAAGGTGAAGTGAGTGATATCATCCAAAATTTCCAAACAATGATAGTGAAAATAAGATAAAAGTCCAGGTAGTATCATCCAGAGTTACCAAACATTCATGAAAATGAGGTGAAAAGTCCAAAAGTGACCACGCCCCCTGGACACCCGCTTTGATTGTGATCGCAGGACAATCGGCTACATTGTCACGATATGCCTGCTTCTTTTTTACTCATGGAAGTGGAACTTTTAATAAAAAGGGTTTGATTTAGAGACAGTATTACACTATGTGTGTCTCTCATCTCCTCTCCGCATTTATGGTCCATTAATCCCAGTATTGCCGATATCATGAGGACTAAGTACTGGTGATCATTAGGAACTAAGTACTGGTGATCATGAGGACTAAGTACCGGTGATCATGAGGACTAAGTACCAGTGATCATTAGGAACTAAGTACTGGTGATCATGAGGACTAAGTACTGGTGATCATGAGGACTAAGTAATGGTGATCATGAGGACTAAGTAATGGTGATCATGAGGACTAAGTACCGGTGATCATGAGGACTAAGTACTGGTGATCATGAGGACTAAGTACTGGTGATCATGAGGACTAAGTACTGGTGATCATGAGGACTAAGTACCGGTGATCATGAGGACTAAGTACCAGTGATCATTAGGAACTAAGTACTGGTGATCATGAGGACTAAGTACCAGTGATCATGAGGACTAAGTACTGGTGATCATGAGGACTAAGTACTGGTGATCATGAGGACTAAGTAATGGTGATCATGAGGACTAAGTACTGGTGATCATGAGGACTAAGTAATGGTGATCATGAGGACTAAGTAATGGTGATCATGAGGACTAAGTACTGGTGATCATGAGGACTAAGTACCGGTGATCATGAGGACTAAGTAATGGTGATCATGAGGACTAAGTAATGGTGATCATGAGGACTAAGTACCGGTGATCATGAGGACTAAGTACTGGTGATCATGAGGACTAAGTACTGGTGATCATGAGGACTAAGTAATGGTGATCATGAGGACTAAGTACTGGTGATCATGAGGACTAAGTAATGGTGATCATGAGGACTAAGTAATGGTGATCATGAGGACTAAGTACCGGTGATCATGAGGACTAAGTACTGGTGATCATGAGGACTAAGTACTGGTGATCATGAGGACTAAGTACTGGTGATCATGAGGACTAAGTACCGGTGATCATGAGGACTAAGTACCAGTGATCATTAGGAACTAAGTACTGGTGATCATGAGGACTAAGTACCAGTGATCATGAGGACTAAGTACTGGTGATCATGAGGACTAAGTACTGGTGATCATGAGGACTAAGTAATGGTGATCATGAGGACTAAGTACTGGTGATCATGAGGACTAAGTAATGGTGATCATGAGGACTAAGTAATGGTGATCATGAGGACTAAGTACTGGTGATCATGAGGACTAAGTACCGGTGATCATGAGGACTAAGTAATGGTGATCATGAGGACTAAGTAATGGTGATCATGAGGACTAAGTACTGGTGATCATGAGGACTAAGTAATGGGGATCATGAGGACTAAGTACCGGTGATCATGAGGACTAAGTAATGGTGATCATGAGGACTAAGTAATGGTGATCATGAGGACTAAGTACCGGTGATCTTCTATCAGCTCGTTT
The DNA here is from genome assembly GCF_965119305.1 of Pelophylax lessonae. Lineage (NCBI taxonomy): Eukaryota > Metazoa > Chordata > Amphibia > Anura > Ranidae > Pelophylax > Pelophylax lessonae. The sequence continues at coordinate 2,320,170 of NC_138772.1, read as the reverse complement.
GCTTTCCTAAAGTGTACATGGTAAACCCATTAGGTTGGGGGGTCCTGTTTCCCTGGTAAGCAGCCATCCATTTGTTTTCTATTCACGGGTGATATTTTCTTCTATTCAAGCTGGGAAGAGGCCTCCTACCATATTCCTGCTGGGACTTGTGGTTCCTTTTTATTCTTAGCGCTGTGGTGTATAGGGTCCTTAAGAATTTTATTTTGGCTTCACTGACTTTTTACCTCATTTTCATGAATGTTTGGTAACTCTGGATGATACTACCTGGACTTTTATCTTATTTTCACTATCATTGTTTGGATGATATCACTCACTTCACCTTCTTCACAGTTATTGGTTGTGTTTGTTTGCAAAGTGTTCATTTATATTTAATTTATATAACTTGATGATTTATTTTATATGTTTTCATATACAGATTTTATTTAGCTAGCGCTACACATTGTTTATACATTTGTTCATTGATTTTTTTCCTATTGATCAGTGTATTGCAGCTGCCTTTTGCACATTTTTTTCTATCACTATTCTTAGCGCAGAAAATTCCTTTTTTTTTATCTCCATTTTAATGGCCATGAATTTCTAGGATATCCAATAAGCTCATGTAGGTGGGATAGGTGGTGGAGCTCAAGTGTCCTGCGCACAGCCCTGACCTCAACCCAACTGAACACCCTTGAGGTGGATTGGATTGCCAATTGTATGTTAGATCTTCTCATCCAACATCAGTACCTGACCTCACAAATGGGCACAAATTCCCACAGACACTCTGGTGGAAAGTCTTCCCAGAGTAATGATATAGCTTCAGATAGAACAGACATTTCAGAAAACAGATTTCCTATTCGTACACTGACTACAGTCCCAATGACCAACAGGTCTAGAACTGCTAAAGCCCTGAAAAAGGAGAGTCTCAATCCCCGGAAACACGGTGGTGATACTTATGTCATACACCAAATAAGTGACCATTGTTCTCAAACCAGCTGGAGTTTTCAATAATTTTTATTCACTTGTGGCGCTCCTCGCCTACCCCCACAATCCCCCCCCCCCCCACACACACACACTGAAAACCTTTGGGATGAATCGGAATGCTGATGGTGAGCTACATCTTCTCACCCAACAGCAGTACCTATCCTCACAAATGGCAGATCTCTTACAGACACCCTCCAAAATCTTGTGGGAAGGGGGGCAACTTCATATTAACAGCCATGGTTTTATAGGATATCCAACAAGCTCATATAGGCATGATGAGTGGAGGAACTCAAATGTCCTGCACAGAGTCCTGATCTCATCCTTACTGAACACCTTTGGGATGAATTGGAACATGGATGGTGAGCAAGGTCTTTCATCCAACATCATTACCTGGCATTATAAATGGACACAAACATCTACAGCCAAAAAGGGGGGTGGTAACTTTATATTAACAGCCATGGTTATAAAGGATATCCAACAAGCTCATATAGGCATGATGAGTGGAGGAACTCAAGTTGCCTGCACAGAGTCCTGATCTCATCCCTACTGAACACCTTTGGGATGAATGGGAACACGGATGGTGAGCAAGGTCTTCTAGTCCAACATCAGTACCTGACCTCACGAATGGAAAGAAACATCTACAGACACCCTCCAAAATCTTGTGGGAAGTCTTCTCGGGAAAAAAGTAGAAGATGTTATTGCCAAAAAGGGGGCAAATGTATATTATCAGCCATAGTTTTGGAATAGGGTGTCCAGGAAGCCCATATAGGTGTGATGGTCAGACCTCCCCAGACTGTTGACCATAAAATGTGCTTGGCTGTAAAAATGTGGAAATTGTTCACAATGAAGAAAAGTGAGATAAAATTCTAATCCTGGGGAAGAAGTTTCCTTGTACACTGCTGACTTCCTGTCACTAACCAAATTTAGACACTTAGGTTACCGTTTGTTGGCAGTCCTCTGGCCTGTAACAGACGATGGACAGCAGTGACCTATGCTTTGTTTGTCCATGACTATATAACCTTGAGACGTGTTGGTGATCGATCGAAGTACGCTTTATAAATGGTGTGATTTACAGCACGTCCCGGGGTCACTATTGGGGTCCAGTCTTCGGTTTAATCTCAGTTGTAGGTCACTTTTGACTTTGAAGAACCCAGCTTGGCAAATACACATTTCTTCACGGCTTTGGTGGAAGGTATTCATTTTATAAAGGGGAACTAATGACCTCCTCTTCCAAGACCCGATGCCCTCAAAAATCTTATGTCTGCACCCACTGCATCATCCTGACCAGCAGCACGGATTATACAGAGTAGAGGAGGGAAATCCCCTCTTTCCTCCCGGAAGTAGAACATTTTTTTTTTTTCTTCCTATTTTAGCGACCTGGTAAGCCGTGAGAGAGAGGAATGGTTTACATCAAAGCATATTCATGTGTTGAAATATTTTTCAGGTCCCAGTGAACCCCTCGAAAAACCACTTCACTGGTGGTCATTGTGGAAAAAGGCCCTTCAAGTTGGTGGCCAGTGAGAAAAATGCCCCCTTTACAAAGATCATTGGTGACCTGCAGCTGGCTTTGCCAAGTAGCGCTGGCTTCTGAACGACATACAGCGCCTTGAAAAAGTATTCACACCCCTTGAAATTTTCCACATTTTCTCATGTTGCAACCAAAAACATAAATGTATTTTATGTGATAGACCGACACAAAGTGGCCATAATTGTGAAGGGGAAGGAAAATGATACAACAAAATCTGTGAAATGTGTGGCTGCATTTGTATTCACCCCCCCCCCCCCCCCCCAGAGTCAATACTTTGTAGAACCGCCTTTCCCTGCAATTACAGCTGCAAGTCTTTTTGGGGAAGTCTCTACCAACTTTCCACATCTAGAGAGGACATTTCTGCCCATTCTTCTTTGCAGAATATCTCATCTCTATCAGATTGGATGGAGAGCGTCTGTGAGCAGCAATTTTCAAGTCTTGCCACAGATTCTCAATGTGATTTAGGTCTGGACTGTGACTGGGCCATTCTAACACATGAATATGCTTTGATGTAAACCATTCCATTGTAGCTCTGGCTGGATGTTTCGGGTCGTTGTCCTGCTGGAAGGTGAACCTCCACCCCAGTCTCAAGTCTTTTCTTCTAAGATTGTCCTGTATTTGGCTCCATCCATCTTCCCATCAACTCTGACCAGCTTCCCTGTCCCTGCTGAAGAAAAGCATCCCCACACCATGATGCTGCCACCACCATGTTTCACAGTCGGGATGGTGTGTTCAGGGTGATGTGCAGTGTTAGTTTCCCCCCACACATAGCGTTTTGCTTTTAGGCCAAAAAGTTAAATTTAGGTCTCATCTGAGCAGAGCTCCTTCCACATGTTTGCTGTGTCCCCCGCATGGCTTCTCACAAACTGCAAACAGGACTTCTTATGGCTTTCTTCCACCAATGCCTTTCTTCTTCTCACTCTTCCATAAAGGGCAGATTTGTGGAGCGCACGACTAATAGTTGTCCTGTGGACAGATTCTCCCACCTGAGCTGTGGATCTCTGCAGCTCCTCCAGAGTTCCCATGAGCCTCTTGGCTGCTTCTCTGATGAATGCTCTCCTTGCCTGGCCGGTCAGTTTAGGTGGATGGCCATGTCTTGGTAGGGATATAAAAGTAAATAACCGCGCTAAGCCAAAGAAATAAGCAGCAGCTGTAGTGGGAGTCACTAGATAGATTATGTATAGGAAGAGCTGCGCTAGATTGATAATAGGCTAGGATCAACCAGCATACAAACAAAGTAAATTATATCAGTATACTAGCATATATATAATGATTAGGTGGTCATACATCCTGCAAGCATAAAAAATCAACATCAGCAGTGATCATATGGTTGTATATCTTGCAGGCATAGATTAAAGTCCATCAAATAAAGTCCATAAAGGAATAAGGGGGTGTCCAGTGAGAAGAGGAAACACACACCACTTCAACGTGCCTATTCCACAAACGGTGCCGCATGCATAGAGCTCAAGTTAGGCTTACCAGAGCTCACAGGATTATGAGTATAATATATATATATGCACTAATCGGCCGACCAGTCTCCAACGTGTTGTACCGCACTGCCACCACTGTATTGCTGAACAGATGACCCCGAGCAGATGTAAGAGCCCCTCAGCGTTCCACGTCCCAATAAAGAGAAGGGAGCAATAGTGTAGTACGTACACACAGTTTATTTTTACAACGGTTAAAATCACTTACATAGGTAATGGTAACAAGCGCTTGTATGTCTCTCGCTGCCGCCCCGGCTTCCGTGTTGCGTCGTGGTGACGTCAGCACGCCTTCCCTACGCGTTTCGTGATAGGTCACGTCTTCTTGGGGATGCGGGCGGCGCGCTGACGCACCACTTAAATAACACACAACGGACCGCCTCCTCCGGTATCACCCGGAACAAGCGCCGCCATCTTAACTGCTGGTCTGCCAATACCTCTAAGGATTAGCATCCTGGGCATGGCAGAAGAAAAACAAAACACTAAAGCGCTTGTTCCGGGTGATACCGGAGGAGGCTGTCCGTTGTGTGTTATTTAAGTGGTGCGTCAGCGCGCCGCCCGCATCCCCAAGAAGACGTGACCTATCACGAAACGCGTAGGGAAGGCGTGCTGACGTCACCACGACGCAACCCGGAAGCCGGGCGGCAGCGAGAGACATACAAGCGCTTGTTACCATTACCTATGTAAGTGATTTTAACCGTTGTAAAAATAAACTGTGTGTACGTACTACACTATTGCTCCCTTCTCTTTATTGGGACGTGGAACGCTGAGGGGCTCTTACATCTGCTCGGGGTCATCTGTTCAGCAATACAGTGGTGGCAGTGCGGTACAACACGTTGGAGACTGGTCGGCCGATTAGTGGATATATATTTGTATTATGCTCATAATCCAGTGAGCTCTGGTAAGCCTAACTTGAGCTCTATGCATGCGGCACCGTTTGTGGAATAGGCACGTTGAAGTGGTGTGTGTTTCCTCTTCTCACTGGACACCCCCTTATTCATTTATGGACTTTATTTGATGGACTTTAATCTATGCCTGCAAGATATACAACCATATGATCACTGCTGATGTTGATTTTTTATGCTTGCAGGATGTATGACCACCTAATCATTATATATATGCTAGTATACTGATATAATTTACTTTGTTTGTATGCTGGTTGATCCTAGCCTATTATCAATCTAGCGCAGCTCTTCCTATACATGTCTTGGTAGGGGCCCGGATGGTCAGTTTAGGTGGACGGCCATGTCTTGGTAGGGGCCCGGCTGGTCAGTTTAGGTGGACGGCCATGTCTTGGTAGGGTTGCAGTTGTGCCATACTCTTTCCATTTTCCCATGATGGATTGAGCAGCGCTCCGTGAGATGGTCAAAGCTTGGGAGATTTTTTTATAACCTAACCCTGCTTTTCTCTAGCGCTCATCGACAAACGTAGTCCTCGGTGATACACCACCTTCGGGTTATGTTACCTCCGCAGGAGCAGGACTAGACAGGAAATTAAAAAGCTCTGGCCACACCCTAGGGGCAGTCCCAGAGGGTATATCCTCTCTCTCTCTGCCTCAGCAAATCAGTTATTTTCTGTCTAGTTAGGAGTAAGGACCTAGATACCTTGCTGGGATCTTAGGTCCTGGCAAGAAATTTTTTTCTAAAAGGATTTTTGGACAGCTTTTTTTCTCCAGTGTTCCTGTGAGATCTTCAAGCAAGAAAGCTGAACTGGGCGACGGGCTGGATGTTGAGATCCGGTGGTCACCCCAGTTCAGCCTACGAGCGCGTGCAGGCCATAGCTCCGCGCTGAGTCGGCCGCGACAAAGTCCCATTAAAGGACTGAACCCGCGAGTTAAACGTCTCGCTGAAACGCCAAAGACCATGAGTCACGGCGTCTGTATCGGTCGACAGCCCTCCCGCCCCGGTGGAGAGGGGTACTGTCAGGAGTTGGTGCCCGCCTGGTTCCGGTATGGTGAGTAGTATGTTCCCCCTGTTTTCCCTGACGGGTTTTGTGGTGAACGCGGGCCCCTCTCTGTATGGTAAGAAAGAGTTTTCTTTCTATCCTATAACATGTCACAAATCCTCCTACTTTGAGTGTGATTTTATGTGTGCAAAAGCCAGGAGGCTTGGTTTGGGAGCTAACAATCTATTGTATACATGTTTTAAAGATGTAATCTGTGGCATTCTGGGAATCTTATGGGTTAAGTATAAGCTACCTACCAGTCAGAAGCCATGGACATGTAGACTGCCTTCCAAGTCAGATCTCCAGCTAATAGCAGGCCTCCCGAACGGCCATGCGGTCCGCCAGGGCCGGTACCGCCAAACACGCCATATCCCCATGCAGAGAGAGTGTTGTGTGCCTGCAGCACACCGCTAGTCAGCACAGGCCGCCGCCATTTTTTTTTTTTGCTGGATCGCACGAGCCGCCATTTTGGCGTAGCCTCGTGTCTCCAGCATGGGGGCGGCCATGTTTTAGGTGATTCTACACCTCGTGGAGCTTGGGGGAGGCGCCGGAAGGCGTACAGAGGGGCGGAGCCGCCTCCTTTCTTCCTGGGCAGCCAGCCAAAAGACTTCCTGTTTGTCTAAGACAGCGCTGTAAGCTGTTGCAGTTCAACTCTGAACATCAAGTGGTGAGCCTGGGGGTCTATCTCTCTCTCTCTCGATCGATAGGGATCCCTAGCAGGTAACACTAAGGGGTTTTTTGTGGCGCTGAGGGTCAAAAAAAAAAAAAAAAAAAGTTTTTCTTTACTTTGAATTATATCATCCAGGAAGTAACTGGAGTTATTATGGACCCTGCCACACAGATTCCCCCACCTGTTTCCCTCGAGGGGGCCTCGGGACCCGCCGGTGTACAGAGTATAGAGTCATTTACAGCAATTTTGGAGTCTATGGTGGCTCGGGTGGAGGCGGCCTGTCAGGGACGGGGGTCAAGGAAGCGACCCCCGCCTACCCCTATACTATCTGACACCTCTGACTCTGATTCAGAGATGGTCACTGCAGTTGCAGGTTCCTCTGCAAGGGCTGCTATCCCAGGTAAAGCCCCCTCAGACAGTGAGGAGGACGCTTCTTCTCCTGCTATAATTCAGGAAGAAGCATTGGTGGACGCACTAGTTGTGGCAGTGCAAGAAACCTTAAAACTTGAGGCTTTACCGGCAGAGGCAACTGAAACAGAGAGGCCTTTTGGGACTAATAAGCCCATCAAGACGGCAAAGGCTTTTCCTGTACCTAAATGTTTTGGAAATCAGATTAAAGGAGAATGGGAACATTCTAAACGTACCTTTACTATTTCCAAGCGTATTGCTAGACGCTATCCGTTTGAGGAATCCATCATTAAGAAATGGACGGTACCACCAGTCGTGGATCCGCCTATTTCCAGGCTGAATAAAGCCACGGTTATTCCAGTGGAGGACACTTCGTCCTTTAAGGATCCGGTGGATCGAAAGATAGAAGCGGAGTCCCGCACTATCTTTTCTCTGATAGGGTCAGCATTTAGACCAGTAATTGTTATTGGTCTAGTTTCCCAGACACTTACAGAATGGGCGAAGATGGTACGCCAAGATCTTAGGGGAAAAGATATTCCCCAGGAGACATCTGATTTGATAGAACAGATCATACAAGGGCTACGGTTTATCTGTGACGCAGCCTTGGACACCACTCCCTTGTTAGGGCATGCATCTAAGTTAGCAGTGATCCTCAGACGTGTTCTGTGGTTAAAATGCTGGTCAGCTGACCTAGGTTCCAAAAAGACTTTGACCAATCTCCCTTTCCAGGGGAATCGTCTATTTGGAGCCAACCTAGATGAAATCATTAAGGATGCCACCGGGGGCAAGAGTACTTTTTTGCCACAGGCTGCAAAAGCTAAGGAACCTCGCAACAAGCGAGGACCTTTCTTTACCGCCCATAAAGGACGCCCGGCTGGTACTTCCGGGAAAGGCAAGACTCCTCCAGGAGGGTTCAAGAAGGGCTGGTCGGACAAGCAGAGGACCAACCCAGCCAAACCCGAAGTAAAGGAGTACACAGCCTGAAGGTGCGCCCCCACCCAATTTCAGGGTGGGGGGACGTTTTCACCGGTATTCAGGACATTAGATCGAGCATCAACCACTACTACCGGTGCGATTCTTCCCTTCCAACATTTAAGTACAGGAAGCGGTAGTTACCGTTCCCTGTATAGATCTTTTCCTTTACCTTTTCCTAAGATTAGTCCCGATACCTCACAGGAATCGGATCTGATTGACCAGATAGGCCAAGTAGCCTCTAGTCGGGTGACTTCGGTCCCTGAGGTTCAACCAGAAAAGATCACCTTGCCTGATAACTATCAGGTATCTGATAAATGTGTGGGAACAGAAAACGACCAGACTTTCTCGGATGGTCGGGGCCAGATACCTCTAGGGACGCCTGGTTCAGATCCAATCAGCGCCAGTGGTCCTAGAAATTCTAGGCTGGCCTCTTCAAGGCGGCCTGGCCGACTTGGACAGGTTAGTCGCAGACGTTCCGTGGGAACTTCGTCTCAGGGAGTGTCTGTAGTCTCAAGGACCTATTTACCTTCGTGCTTTACAGTCGCTGGTTTTAATGGCCTGGCCATTGAGACCCAAGTACTGAAGGACAGAGGTTTGTCTACTTCTGTCATTCCTACCCTTATTAAAGCAAGGAAAGCGACTTCCAGCAAAGTCTATTATCACACATGGAAGACTTATATTGCGTGGTGCGAATCTTTAGGATTTCCTCCACGTACCTATTCGGTGTCTCGAATATTGGCCTTTTTGCAACAAGGGGTTGAGCAGAAGCTAGCCTTGAGCACCATCAAGGGTCAAGTTTCAGCATTAGCAATCTTCTTTCAGAAACCTTTAGCTACCAAATCCTTGGTGCGGAATTTCATCCAGGGGGTGCGGCACCTGGCTCCTCCAGTCCGCGCGCCCTTACCGCCCTGGGATCTTAATTTGGTTTTGTCGGTTCTACAGAAACCTCCCTTTGAAAACATCAGGGAGATTCCCTTGCTTACTTTATCCCAGAAGGTGGTCTTCTTGGTGGCTATTACTTCTGCTCGCAGGGTGTCAGAACTGGCTGCATTATCATGCCAGTCCCCATACCTAGTGATTCATAGGGATAAGGTAGTACTTCATCCTAAGCCATCTTTTCTTCCTAAGGTGGTTTCAGATTTTCATCTGAATGAAGATATTGTACTACCTTCCTTGTGTCCTCAGCCCAAGCATCATCGGGAACATGCGTTGCATTCCTTGGATGTGGTTCGGGCAATCAGGGTATACCTGAAAGCTACGGAATCATTCCGTAAGACGGATTCACTTTTTGTGATCACGGATGGCCCCAGAAAGGGTTTGCCTGCATCTGCCGCGACCATTGCCAAATGGATTAGACAAACGGTGGTACAGGCTTATTCTATTAAGGGTCAGAGTCCTCCGTTCCCTGTTAGGGCGCACTCCACTCGAGCGCTCAGTACTTCCTGGGCCTTTCGCCATCAGGCGTCAGTGGTCCAGGTATGTAAGGCGGCCACTTGGTCGTCGGTACATACCTTTACTAAATTCTATAAAATTGATGTGACGGCATCGGCGGATGCCTCATTTGGCCGCAAGGTTTTGCAGGCCGCAATTTGAGGAGACCGGTGGTCTACCTCGAGGGTTTTTTTCTGTTTGAAAAATTTTTTTTGTTGAGTCTCATCATTAAGGATGAGCATTGTAAACTTCTAGTTGGCACCGGTTGGGCCTTCTAGATTGGGATTTGATTTCCATTTTCCCACCCCTCAGTTGTGATACTGCTCTGGGACGTCCCGAAGGTGGTGTATCACCGAGGACTACGTCTGTCGATGAGCGCTAGAGAAAAATGGATTTTTGTAAAATCTTACCGTAAAATCCTTTTCTCTTAGCTCATCGACAGACGTAGTCCCCGCCCCTCTGTTTTGGAGTTGGGTTGGGTTAAATTCTCTAAGCACTGCTTTTTCACATAACTGATTTGCTGAGGCAGAGAGAGAGAGGATATACCCTCTGGGACTGCCCCTAGGGTGTGGCCAGAGCTTTTTAATTTCCTGTCTAGTCCTGCTCCTGCGGAGGTAACATAACCCGAAGGTGGTGTATCACCGAGGACTACGTCTGTCGATGAGCTAAGAGAAAAGGATTTTACGGTAAGATTTTACAAAAATCCATTTTTCACTTCTCCACAACTTTATCCCTGACCTGTCTGGTGTGTTCCTTGGCTTTCATGATGCTGTTTGTTCACTAAGGTTCTCTAACAAACCTCTGAGGGCTTCACAGAACAGCTGTATTTATACTGAGATTAAATGACACACAGGTGGACTCTATTTACTAATTAGGTGACTTCTGAAGGCAATTGTTTCCACTAGATTTTAGTTAGGGGTATCAGAGTGAAGGAGGGTGAATACAAATGCCCCCCACACTTTTCACAGATTTATTTGTATCATTTATCATTTTCCTTCCACTTCACAATTATGGCCACTTTGTGGCGGTCTATCACATAAAATACATTTACGTTTTTGGTTGTAACATGACAAAATGTGGAAAATTTAAAGGGGTGTGAATACTTTTTTAAGGCATCGTAGGCACAGTCAGATGGGAGGTCAATCAATCACAGCTCAAGGAACCCCTAGCAACCTGTGAAGGAACCCTAGGGTTCCACAGAACCTTGGTTGACAATGGCTGCACTGGGGCAAAGGATAAAGTTCTACCAGCCGGTAAAAATGGACAGCTGATTCATGTTTTTACCGCTCCCAGATCACCTACTTTCAAATTTACATGATGGCCACTCAGGTCTGTACAGATTTCTGTGGCCACGATACTTTGCTTCCTGGTGCGGCATATTTAACTTGGCATGTCGTGTTGGGCAGGTGTTGCCACTTTACAAATGGCAAATTAAGTTAATGGGACTGTACCGCAACCGCATATTGCCACACAGTATTTCAATGTAAAATCCACCTTGGAATAAAAAAATAAGAAAATATTTAGGAGGTGGCAGTATCTACAGAACTCCTGAAAACCGTCACTCAACTACCTCTGAAAATCGATTCACCACAGATAACTTTTCAGAGAGGCATTAAAGACTGCCAACCATGTATAAAGGGCCGAACCCGCTAAGCAGAAAGTAATTTGTAGATCTGGATGAGGTTGGGAGCTTTAGAAGGAACTTTTTCTGAGTTAAAAGCATATACAGTACAGTGGTAGGAAAAAGTATTCCGATTCAGAATACTTTATTAATCCCAAAAGGAATTTACTAAAATGACTAAAGTATGTGAATCCCAAGAGAGGCTCCACCGACCAGCTTGATAAGTGTCCAAGCAGGTTACTCTGGTGGGAGACATGGACTCACTTGAGTTTCAGGGTCCAAGGACTGTTCACCAGAGCTCCTGATAGCAGGGAGCTCTGTACCAGGTCGCGGTCCTCAGGATTGCACCACCTGCAGGTGAGCAAGACGGGGTCCAGTAGAAGATGTAGCAGGTAGGGATCAAGCAGAAGCAAAGTCAGTAAAAAAGCCAAAGATTGGAAACAAGTGGCTGCAGGTTGGAATCAAGCGGAAATTATACAAGCAGGTCACCCTGGTGGATGACGTGGGCTCATCCGAGGTGTGGGGTCTAAGCATTAACCAGTGTTCACCAGAGCTCCTGATAGTGTGTTAGTACCAGGTCGCTGTCCTCAGGATCGCCCGCATAGGAGGTGATCAAGTCTGGGTCCAGTAGCAGATATAGCAGGTAGGAATCAAGAAGAACCGTAGTCAGTAAACAAGCCAAAGGTCAGTAACAAGATAGTGCAGGTTGGGATCAAGGAGAAACATAGTCGAGGAACACACCAAAGGTCGGTAACATGTGATTACAGGTTGGGTGCAAGCAGAAGCATAGTCGAGGAACACACCAAAGGTCGGTAAGGAGTGGTAGTGAAGATACGGACGGAGTGCCAAGAGCAATATATTGGCTGGAGAGAGCACAATAATCTGACAAACAGGAAGTGCAGAGACATTGCTTCAATCAGGAGGTTCATGGGAAGAGCAAAGAGTTCAAGGTTCACAAAAAACAAGACCTAATGCAGGGCTGTCTAAGTAATCAGGCAGGAAGCTGCCCAGCATCTCAGGTGGCTCTGCGAGAAGAGTTACTGCCAGATATAGCAGAGGTCCCAGGTTCAGGTGCTGATCCTGGCACAATTCTAATCTATTGTGTCTTTATTGAACACAACCATTAAACAAGTGCTGGATGAAAAAGTAAGTGAACCCATATACATCAACAAAACTAAGTGTCAGTAGTTTGGAGTCCAATCAATGAAATGGTACTCAAATATTTTAAGATTGCTGTTCATATAAGAAGCATCAGCTGCTGTGGACCATACCTTGCAAAAAGGAGCTCTCTGAAGACATACGATCAAGAGTAGTTGATCTGCATTAGGCTGTAAAGGGATTCAAAGCAAGCTCAAAGTGTTCAAGCATCCGTCAGTAGATAGACACATTGTTTATAAATGGAGACAGCTTTATGCTGTGACTACTCTTCGTAGAAGTGGGAGCACATCCAAGATGACTCCCAATGCACAACAGTGAATCCTGGATGAGGTCCCCATCCCCAAACTCCTCCCACAAAGTTGGGATCATGAAATTGTCCAAAATGTCTTGGTATGCTGACACCTTAAGAGTTCCCTTCACTGGGACTAAGGGGCCAAGCCCAAACCCTGAAAACGCAACCCCCACACCATAATCCCCCCTCCACCAAATGATTTGGACCAGTGCACAAAGCAAAGTCCATAAAAAACATGAATGAGCGAGTTTGGGGTGGCCACTTCCTTTTCCAACATGATTGCGCACCAGTGCACAAAGCAAGGTCAATAAAGACATGGATGAGTGAGTTTGGGGTGGAGGAACTTGACTGGCCTGCACAGAGTCCTGACCTCAACACGATAGAACACCGTTGGGATGAATTAGAGCAGAGACTGCGAGCCAGGCCTTCTCATCTAACATCAGTGCCTGACCTCACAAATGTGCTTCTGGAAGAATGGTGAAACATTCCCATAGACACTCCTAAACCTTGTGGACAGCCTTCCCAGAAGAGTTGAAGCTGTTATAGCTGCAAAGGGTGGGCCAACTCAATATTGAACCCTACAGACTAAGACTGGGATGCCATTAAAGTTCATGTGTGTGTAAAGGCAGGTGTCCCAATACTTTTGGTAGTATAGTAAGTAAGTAGCTAAGGGATAGGACTCAGGAGGGCAATAAATTAGAATGGGTGGTGCACATACTGACAGCAGTGTGCAGAATTACAGATCTCCGCCCCTTCCCATTCTGAGCCACAGTGACAGTCTTTTCTCCACAATAGTGCTCCCTTCAGTCCACTCAAGTCCCACTCCAAGCTTGCCTTGCTCCCATCCCGCACACACACACACGAGTATCCGCCTGCTCCGATCATCCCTTACACCATGAATGCATGCAACACTCTCAGGCACTGCCTATGCCAGACTTGCCCCCCCCCCCACCGGCACTGCCCAAACATACTGTAGAAGGCACTCAGATGATCTCCGCTGGCTCCAGACCGAACCGCACATGTGCAGTTCCAAGCCGAGCGTCCCAACTATATTTTTTACTGGTGACCTTTTCCTGTTACTGGCAGAAGGAAAGTGTCCATTTTTTACTGACTACCAGTAAAAATACTGACGGCTGTTGCCCCTGCCTCCATGTGTTGGTGACTGTATGTAGCCCCTGTCAGCCATGCTGTACTCAGCCGATGTGTTGGCTGTGTAATATTGTAGCTCCATATAATGTCAGAGGGTGATATTGTCTGGAAGTCGTATTTTATACCCGTCTTGGTCAGTTTCATGGCTCGCCCCACAAGTTATAAATTATGAGTGAAGTAGATCTCTTCATCCCAGCATGTTTTATCGCTAATCTTTCATCCAGGGACAAAAACAAAACTCGGTTAGTCTGTTCTGCGGACATGAGCCGTAATTTTCCCAGTGCGGTGACTGCGCCCCGCGGTTGGGGACAAGTCCTCCTAGCTGTGCTGAGGTTATACGGTTTATTATTTTCCTTTTCTAGTCTGATGACAATGAATCTTTTCTCTGGATGTGCCGCTATGCAGCGCTGAGTGGCTCGGGCCGCCATTGTGGGGTACGTACAGGCGTACGCTAACAGAAATACCGAGAGGAACATCTTTACTTAGGAGCCATAAAGGAACCTTTCCGGGGCCATGAATACATTTATGTCTCTGCAATTTCAGATCCTGAGTTGTCCCAGAAATGGCACAAAGGAGCAGCTTCGCCAGGCAGGTTCTGCATTCAGAGTCCCTTCTTTATCAATTTCCCGTTCTCGACTTGTACAACTCCGCTTCCATTCACTCTACAAACAATGGATCAGAGAGGAACTTAAAGTGCATGTACATCCAAAAACCAAAATGTCATAGGTTGCAGCATACCAGTCTTGAGATGTGAGAGCTGCATTTCTTCGTTTTCAACTGGTGATCCTGCCAGTAACACACTTTGTGCTAGGGACACAACGCTCATTTATTGAACCATATGGAGGAGCAGCTTTGCCACCCCGTGGAGAGGTTAGTGTTGAATGAACCAATAGATTTACATAAGTGAATAACAAATAAAGCCGCACTCCAGATAACACTTTTTTTCAGTCCAGTTTGACCTTTTTTCTGTTCCCCCAAGCTGGTCCCTTAAGCTGCTTGTTTCTCCTGGCTTCCTGTTCTTGTGTCCAGGCACTGCTGTTTGTCGCAAAAAGGAAAAACATATCCCGATCACATTTCTTCTAATGTCTACTTTCCTGAAAGAGATCGGTGACCAGTGATGTAACTTCCTTCTGTGGATGGGTATAGTTATACAGCCCCTGGTCAGGACCCACCCACAGCTATTTAAACAACCCTGAGAAAAGGCCACTGAACCACCTACACCAGTGTACAACCCTAAGCAAAGGCCACCAAACCACCTAAAGCCAGTGTACATCCCTAAGCAAAGGCCACCAAACCACCTAAAGCCAGTGAACAACCCTAAGCAAAGGCCACCAAACCACCTACAGGCAGTGAACAGACCCACGCAAAGGCCACCAAACCACCCACAGCCAGCAAACAACCCCACGCAAAGGCCACCAAACCTCCTACAGCCAGTGAACAACCCTACGCAAAGGCCACTAAACCTCCTACAGCCAGTGAACAATTCTACACAAAGGCCACCAAACTGCCTATGGCCAGAGAATAACCCCAAGCAAAGGTTACCTAACCATGTACGGTAAGTGAACAATCCTAAGCTAAAGCCACCAAACCGCCTACAGCCAGTGAACAACCCTAAGCAAAGGCCACCAAACCACCTACAGCCAGTGAACAGACCCACGCAAAGGCCACCAAACCACCCACATCCAGCGAACAACCCTACGCAAAGATCACCAAACAACCTAAAGCCAGTGAACAACCCTAAGCAAAGGCCACCAAACCACCTACAGCCAGTGAACAGACCCACGCAAAGGCCACCAAACCTCCTACAGCCAGTGAACAACCCTACGCAAAGGCCACCAAACCACCCACAGCGAGCGAACAACCCTAACCAAAGGCCACTAAACCTCCTACAGCCAGTGAACAATTCTACACAAAGGCCACCAAACTGCCTACGGCCAGAGAATAACCCCAAGCAAAGGTTACCTAACCATGTACGGTAAGTGAACAATCCTAAGCTAAAGCCACCAAACCGCCTACAGCCAGTGAACAACCCTAAGCAAAGGCCACCAAACCACCTACAGCCAGTGAACAGACCCACGCAAAGGCCACCAAACCACCCACATCCAGCGAACAACCCTACGCAAAGACCACCAAACAACCTAAAGCCAGTGAACAACCCTAAGCAAAAGCCACCAAACCACCTACAGCCAGTGAACAGACCCACGCAAAGGCCACCAAACCTCCTACAGCCAGTGAACAACCCTACGCAAAGGCCACCAAACCACCCACAGCGAGCGAACAACCCTACGCAAAGGCCACTAAACCTCCTACAGCCAGTGAACAATTCTACACAAAGGCCACCAAACTGCCTACGGCCAGAGAATAACCCCAAGCAAAGGTTACCTAACCATGTACGGTAAGTGAACAATCCTAAGCTAAAGCCACCAAACCGCCTACAGCCAGTGAACAACCCTAAGCAAAAGCCACCAAACCGCCTACAGCCAATAAATAACCCTAAGCAAAAGCCACCAAACTGCCTACAGCCAGTGAATAACCCTACGCAAAGGCTACCAAACCACCTACAGCCAGTGAACAAACCTACACAAAAGCCATCAAACTGCTTACAGCCAGTGAACAACCTTAAGCAAAGGCCACCAATCCACCTACAGCCAGTGATCAACCCTAAGCAAAGGCCACTAAACCGCCCACACCCAGTGAACAACCCTACAACCAGTGAACAACCCTAACCAAAGGCCACCAAACCACCTACAGCCAGTGAACAATTCTACACAAACACCACTAAACCGCCTACAGCCAGTAAACAACCCTAGACAAAGACTACCAAACAGCCTACAACCAGTGAACAACTCTAAGCAAAAGCCACCAAACCACCTACAACCAGTGAACAACCCTACACAAAGGCCACCAAACCACCTACAGCCATTGAACAACCCTACACAAAGACCACCAAACTGCCTACCGCTAGTGAACAACCCTACACAAAGACCACCAAACTGCCTACCGCTAGTGAACAACCCTAAGCAATGCCTGCTTACAAGCACACCAAATGCAAGTGAATGCACAGGAAAATAAAATATTTTAAATGCTCACTTGCAGTGTTTTTCCTTTCATAAATCATTTTTTAGGCACTTGCAATGTGCTTTTGAACTTGCAAGAAAATTTGAGCAGATCTTACTCCGTTCCTCTTCTGTGCTGGCCCAGCGCCTCTGCCCCTCCTACTAACATAAGGGGAATACTATAGTGTCACTTGAATTTGCTGTCTTCACATCCAAGATGGCGGAAACCATCAGCAGTCTCTGGGCTTTTGGATGTCTACACAAGAGAGGATTTAACAGGTAAGTAACATGCAAAAAATATGTTATGTACATATCATCTTATGGCATGATTTTGTTAAAATTAATGGTCCTGCATTAATGGACGGTGACCCAAGGGCTGCATGCACCCTTTGGTATATAATGTGCGCCCCCTGGACCTTAGCAGTCTGTTTTGGGAAGAATGATTAGGGTAATAGCATTGATCTCTACTTACCTCATGTAACATGTTCCCAGCTTCATATTGTCTTCTGCAGCATCTCCCCAGCCATCAATGTATCCTGTTCTCACTCTGTGACCCTCATTTCCTCTATAAGGTCTGCCGTCTCTGACCCTCATTTAGGTCTGCCGTCTCTGACCCTCATTTAGGTCTGCAGTCTCTTAACCTCATTTAGGTCTTACAGTCCTCCCCAGCAATACATATATTGAACATTATGTGCGGCCCTTTGGTGATGTCAGGGGCCACATTTGAGGCTTCCTATAGCTCATAAGT
Source organism: Pelophylax lessonae (assembly GCF_965119305.1). Classification (NCBI taxonomy): domain Eukaryota; kingdom Metazoa; phylum Chordata; class Amphibia; order Anura; family Ranidae; genus Pelophylax; species Pelophylax lessonae. The sequence continues at coordinate 2,302,746 of NC_138772.1, read as the reverse complement.
TGACAACCACTGGTCTAGTGACAGGGTCTCTTTAAGGACTTAGGATGTAGATTATAAGTCTTGGAGTCCTCTTAGGCTTGGTTCACATTTGTATGTGTGAAAACGTGATTCATCGGACCAGACCACCTTCTTCCAATGCTCTGTGCTCCAGTTCTGATGCTCGCGTGCCCATTGGAAGCACTTTTGGCTGTGGAACGCGGGTCAGCATGAACACCCTGACCGGTCGTCAGGTAAACAGCCCCATACACCACAAACTGTGTTGCCCATTTTTTCTGCTTTCAAATATCAACTTCAGGGATATGTTCACTTGCTGCCTAATATATCCCACCAACATTCAGGTGCCATTGTAAGGAGATAATCAGTGGTATTCACTTTACCTGTCAGTGGTGGATATATACACTCACCGGACACTTTATTGGGTCCACCTTCTAGTAGCAGCCTCTTATCGGCATAGATACAACAAGGTGTTCAAAACATTTCTCTGAGATTTTGTTCCATAGTGACATGATAGCATCACGCAGTTGCTGCAGATTTGTCAGCTGCACATCCATGGTGCTTGGATGAGATGTGGTGAGTGTGGAGGCCATTGGAGGACAGTGACCTCATTGTCATGGTGAAGAAACCAGTGGTGAGATGATTGGAGCTTTGTGACATGGTGCATTATCCTGCTGGGAGGAGCCATCAGAAGATGGGAGGAGCCATCAGAAGATGGGGACACTGCAGTCATAAAGGGATGGACATGGTCAGCAACAATACTCAGGTAGGCCATGGGGTTTATACCATGCTCAATTAATACTAAAGGGCCCAAAGTGTGCCAAGACACCACACCATTACACCACCACCACCAGCCTGAACCATTACCCCCACTCCTCCTCCACACCATTACACCACCAGCCTGAACCATTACCCCCCCCTCCTCCCCCACACCATTACACCACCACCACCAGCCTAAACTGGTGATACAAGGCAGGATGGATCCATGCACCAAATTCTTACCTTACCTTCTGAATGTCACAGCTAAAATCGAGTCTCATCAGACCAGCCAACGTTGTTCCAGTCTTCTGTTGTCCAATTTTGGTGAGCCGGTGCGAATTGTAGCCTCAGTTTCCTGTTCTTGGCTAAAAGGAGTGGCACCCGGTGTGATTTTCTGCTGCTGTAGCTTATTTGCTTCAAGATTGGATGTGTTGTGCGTTCAGAGATGGTATTCTGTATACCTTGGGTGTAATAATTGGTTATTTGAGTTACTGTTGTCTTTCTATCATCTGGAATCTATTGTCTGCCCATTCTCCTCTGACCTCAACAAGGCATTTTCCTCCACACAACTGCCGCTCACTGGATATTTTCTCTTTTTCCCACCATTCGCTGTAACCCAGAGAGATGGTTGTGTGTGAAAATCCCAGAAATACTCAGACCAGCCCGTCTGCCACCAACAACCATGTCACGTTCAAAGTCACTTCAATCCCCTTTCTTCCCTATTCTGATGCTCAGTTTGAACTTCAGCAAGTCTTCTTTATCACATCTATATGCCTAAACACATTGAGTTGCTGCCATGTGATTGGCTGATTAGCAATTTGTGTTACCAAGCAATTGAACTGGTGTACCTAATAAAGTAGCTGGTGAGTGTATATATACACAGTATCTCACAAAAGTGAGTACACCCCTCACATTTTTGTAAATATTTTATTCTATCTTTTCATGTGACAACACTGAAGAAATGACACTTTGCTACAATGTAAAGTAGTGAGTGTACAGCTTGTATAACAGTGTAAATTTACTGTCCCCTCAAAATAACTCAACACACAGCCATTAATGTCTAAACCGCTGGCAACAAAAGTCAGTACACCCCTAAGTGAAAGTGTCCACATTGGGCCCAATTAGCCATTTTCCCTCCCGGGTGTCATGTGACTCGTTAGTGTTACAAGGTCTCAGGTGTGAATGGGGAGCAGGTGTGTTAAATTTGGCATCATCGCTCTCACTCTCTCATACTGGTCACTGGAAGTTCAACATGGCATCTCATGGCAAAGAACTCTCTGAGGATCTGAAAAAAAGAATTGTTGCTCTACATAAAGATGGCCTAGGCTATAAGAAGATTGCCAAGACCCTGAAACTGAGCTGCAGTACGGTGGCCAAGACCATACAGCAGTTTAACAGGACAGGTTCCACTCAGAACAGGCCTCTCCATGGTCAACCAAAGAAGTTGAGTGCCGTGCTCAGCGTCATATCCAGAGGTTGTCTTTGGGAAATAGACGTATGAGTGCTGCCAGCATTGCTGTAGAGGTTTAAGGGGTGGGGGAGGGATCAGCCTGTCAGTGCTCAGACCATACGCCGCACACTGCATCAAATTGGTCTGCATGGCTGTCATCCCAGAAGGAAGCCTCTTCTAAAGATGATGGACAAGAAAGCCTGCAAACAGTTTGCTGAAGACAAGCAGACTAAGGACATGGATTACTGGAACCATCTCCTGTGCTCTGATGAGACCAAGATAAACTGGTTTGGTTCAGATGGTATCATGCGTGTGTGGGGGCAACCAGGTGAGGAGTACAAAGACAAGTGTGTCTTCCTACAGTCAAGCATGGTGGTGGGGGTGTCATGGTCTGGGGCTGCATGAGTGCTGCCGGCACTGGGGAGCTACAGATCATTGAGGGAACCATGAATGCCAACATGTACTGTGACATACTGAAGCAGAGCATGATCCCCTCCCTTCAGAGACTGGGCCACAGGGCAGTATTCCAACATAACGACCCCAAACACCTCCAAGATGACCACTGCCTTGCTAAAGAAGCTGAGGGTAAAGGTGATGGACTGACCAAGCATGTCTCCAGACCTAAACCCTATTGAGTATCTGTGGGGGATCCTCAAACAGAAGGTGGAGGAGCGCAAGGTCTCTAACATCCACCAGCTCTGTGATGTCATCATGGAGGAGGGGAAGAGGACTCCAGTGCCAACTTGTGAAGCTCTGGTGAACTCCATGCCCAAGAGGGTTAAGGCAGTGCTGGAAAATAATGGTGGCCACACAAAATATCGACACTTTGTGCTCAATGGGGGTGTACTCACTTTTGTTGCCAGCGGTTTAGACATTAATGGCTGTGTGTTGAGTTATTTTGAGGGGACAGCAAATTTACACTGTTATACAAGCTGTACACTCACTACTTTACATTGTAGCAAAGTCTCATTTCTTCAGTGTTGTCACATGAAAAGATAGAATAAAATATTTACAGAAAAATACTTTTGGTAATCTAATGTATATATCTAAAAAATAAAAATAAATCTTGTGTAGAAAGCAGCAAGCCTGCATTTGCCTACTTTGTGTCGGTGAACATTGGACGGACAGATAGGAGTCGGGCACTTCGCTCTGTTCTGGTGGTGATTTGACTTTTTTTATTTCTTCTTGTTGATGAAATGAAAGGTCTCTTTAGGATCTCTTTACCTTCTGAAAGTTCATGTTTGAAAAAGAGAAAGTTAATTTACGTATCAACACCTCAATCTCGGATTTCTGCGTAGGCTTAAATGGTACGTTGGTGTGGAATGGACATTGAAGTTTGTGGAATTTCCCTTCGTGACCGCCTCTCCTTTCATCCGCCTACTTTAGGTTTCTGATCTTTTGATGGAAGCGAAGGCATTGCAGCCGGTTCGGTCTCGGAATTAGGTATTTGTCCTACATAATTCCAATAGCTGGAAGGGATGGTATTTACATCAGACCTCTCCGCACGACAATGTAAACACCGAGCTTTGACGCACGTTCTTTGAAGGTTGCGTTTTATCTGGAACAGAAGGCGATAGCGTGAACAAGGCATGAAATGTTTTCCTTTTTTTTTTGTCTTCCATGTTTTGTTCTCGCGCTCTTAAATCATGCGGTGTGACAACAGCGCACAGCGGGGGGCATATTAAAGAGGGATTGAAAACACCTTAATGCACGGGCTGTAGTACATTTGTGTGTGCGCGGCTCAATAATACGGCAAATCTATTATCTAGCATAAAAGAGGCATTTTGAGCCTTTTTGCCGGCTCCCCACAGCCGCCCAGCGCTGGCTCGCTGTCTAGACCGCGCGTTTGGTGCACGAAGCTGAGAGACATCAGACGAGCCTGCATACAATGGAATCTGCACGGAGCAGATAATTACAGGCTGAAGCAATTTGGTTGCTGCGCTATGCCGGGTGTGAAGGTGCCACGAAGATCAGAAATGACAGCGATTAAGATTTTGTACATATCGTTATTTTTTATTTTTTTCATTTGAAATAATAAGCGCAGCATTGTAATTGAATCGTTAGAAATATGTATGTAGGAGTTATTCCTCGCAATTTTCACAAACCAGATGAACCGCTAAGCTTTCTAAGTAAACAATGTATAATACGTCAATTGTCCATTCAACAGACGCGCGGCGACAGATAAAATCAGCTTGGGGCTCTATTCAATACCATTGTTAAAGTTCTCTCATCAATGGCATCGTCCCTCCATAAAGGAAACCTCAGAGAGAAAATACTTTTCTTATTTTTTTTTTTTTTTGCAAAAAAATAACCTTTTTTGGCCCTGATGAAGGGGGCATTTAAAGCCCCTGGAAGGCGCTGGCTCTTATATTAGGAATAATAGTATGGCTCCCCATTTTCTTTTTGCCTCTTTGCAGAGAAGATACATAGGCTGCCATTACTCAACTCACTTTTCAAAAATGCTAATTAACCGGCTGTTAACTCACTGACTCCATACCCCCCTCTACTACTGAATCCATATTCAGTTCTACAACGTAAACCATAACTACCACTACTACTAAATCTATACCAGCCTCTGCAACTGGCTCCATACCCACCTCTACTACTGAACCCATATTTACCTCTACAACATAAACCATATCCACCTCTACAGCTAAATCGATACCAACGTCTACAACGTACTCCATACCCACCTCTACTACTGAACCCATATTCAGTTCTACAACGTAAACCATATCCACCACAACTAAATCTATGCCAACATCTACAACGTACTCCATACCCACCTCTACTACTGAACCCATATTCAGATCTACAACGTAAACCATATCCACCACAACTAAATCTATACCAACGTCTACAACTGGCTCCATACCCACCTCTACTGCTGAACCCATATTCAGTTCCACAATGTAAACCATATCCACCACAACTAAATCTATACCAACGTCTACAACTGGCTCCATACCCACCTCTACTACTGAACCCATATTCAGATCTACAACGTAAACCATATCCACCACAACTAAATCTATACCAACATCTACAACTGGATTCATAAGCCCCTCTACTACTGAACCCATATTCAGTTCTACAGCGTGAACCATATCCACCACCATAACTAAATCTATATCAACATCTACAATATTCTCCATACCCCCCTCTAGTACTAAAACCATATTCAGTTCTACAATGTAAACCATATTCACCACTACAACTAAATCTATACCAACCTCTACAACCGGCTTCATACCCACCTCTACTACAAAACCCATATTCAGTTCTACAACGTAAACCATATCCACCACTACAACTAAATCTATACCAACCTCTACAACCGGCTTCATAGCCACCTCTACTACAAAACCCATATTCAGTTCTACAACGTAAACCATATCCACCACTACAACGAAATCTATACCAACCTCTACAACCGGCTCCATACCCATCTCTTCTACTGAACCCATATTCAGTTCTACAATGTAAACCGTATCCACCTCTACAACTAAATCTATACCAACGTCTACAAGATACTCCATACCCACCTCTACTACTGAACCCATACCCCCTTTCTTATTGCTTTGCAGAAAATAACCATTTTTGGCCTTGATGAGGGGGGCTTTTGAAGCTCTTGGAAGGCGTTGGCTCTTATTATAGAAAAAATAGTATGGTTCTTCATTTTCTTTTTGCTTCTTTGCAGAGAAGACCTAGGATGCCATTGCTCAACTCACTTTTTAAACATGCTTCTTACCCGGCTGTTGCTCAACAACTGGCTCCATACCCCCTCACTACTACTGAACCCATATTCAGTCATGCAACATAAACCGTATCCACCACTACAGCTAAATCTATACCAGCATCTATAACTGGCTCCATACCCACCTACACTACTAAACCCATATTCAGTTTTACAACGTAAACCGTATCCACCACTACAGCTAAATTTATACCAATGTACTCCATACCCCCCTCTACTACTGAACCCATATTCAGTTCTACAACATAAACCAAATCCACCAATACAACTAAATCTATACCAACGTCTACAATATTCTCCATACCTACCTCTACTACTGAACCCATATTCAGTTCTACAACGTAAACCATATCTACCACTACAACTAAATCTATTCTAATGTCTACAACCATCTCCATACTCCCCTCTACTACTGAACCCACTTCCAGCTCTACAAACCATACGTAAACCATATCCACCACTACAACTAAATCTATACCAATGTCTACAACATACTCTACTACTACAAATCCCCCTCTACTACTGAACCCATATTAAGTTCTACAACATAAATCATATTCACCACTACAACTAAGTCTATTCCAATGTCTAGAACCAATGCCATAACTACCTCTACTATTGAACCCATATTCAGTTCTACAACTGACTTCATACCCATCTGTATGACTGAGCCCATACCTACCTATTCAACTCAGCTCATACTTACTGTAATTCAACAACTATACTCATGACTTCTTACCCATCTCTACAAATGAACCCAACCCAGTTCTACAACACAAACCATACCCACTGCTACAAATACATTTATATCCACCTCTACAACTGATTCCATTGCCCCCTCTACAGCTGACTCCATTCCCACCTCTACAACTGATTCCATTGCCCCCTCTACAGCTGACTCCATTCCCACCTCTACAGCTGACTCCATTCCAAACACTACAGCTGACTCCATTCCAAACTCTACAGCTGACTCTATTCCAAACTCTACAGCTGACTTCATTCCCATCTCTACAGCTGACTCCATTCCCAACTTTACAACTGACTCTATTCCCACCTCTACAGCTGACTCCATCCCCACCTCTACAGCTGACTCCATTCCCACCTCTACAGCTGACTCCATTCCCACCTCTACAGCTGACTCCATTCCCACCTCTACAACTGACTCCATTCCCACCTCTACAGCTGACTCCATTCCCACCTCTACATTTGACTCCATTCCCACCTCTACAACTGACTCCATTTCCAACTCTACAACTGACTGCATTCCAAACTCTACAGCTGACTCCATTCCAAACACTACAGCTGACTCCATTCCAAACACTACAGCTGACTCTATTCCAAACTCTACAGCTGACTCTATTCCAAACTCTACAGCTGACTTCATTCCCATCTCTACAGCTGACTCCATTCCCACCTCTACAGCTGACTCCGTTTCCACCTCTACAGCTGACTCCGTTTCCACCTCTACAGCTGACTCCATTCCCACCTCTACAGCTGACTCCATTCCCAACTTTACAACTGACTCTATTCCCACCTCTACAGCTGACTCCATCCCCACCTCTACAGCTGACTCCATTCCCACCTCTACAGCTGACTCCATTCCCACCTCTACAGCCTACTCCATTCCCACCTCTACAGCCTACTCCATTCCCACCTCTACATTTGACTCCATTCCCACCTCTACAACTGACTCCATTTCCAACTCTACAACTGACTCCATTCCCACCTCTACAGCTGACTCCATTCCCACCTCTACAGCTGACTCCATTCCTACCTCTACAACTGACTCCATTCCCACCTCTACAGCTGACTCCATTCCAAACTCTACAGCTGACTCTATTCCAAACTCTACAGCTGACTTCATCCCCATCTCTACAGCTGACTCCATTCCCAACTTTACAACTGACTCTATTCCCACCTCTACAGCTGACTCCATCCCCACCTCTACAGCTGACTCCATCCCCACCTCTACAGCTGACTCCATCCCCACCTCTACAGCTGACTCCATCCCCACCTCTACAGCTGACTCCATTCCCACCTCTACAGCTGACTCCATTCCCACCTCTACAGCTGACTCCATTCCCACCTCTACAGCTGACTCCATTCCCACCTCTGACTCCATTCCCACCTCTACAGCTGACTCCATTCCCACCTCTACAGCTGACTCCATTCCCACCTCTACAACTGACTCCATTCCCACCTCTACAGCTGACTCCATTCCCACCTCTACATTTGACTCCATTCCCACCTCTACAACTGACTCCATTTCCAACTCTACAACTGACTGCATTCCAAACTCTACAGCTGACTCCATTCCAAACACTACAGCTGACTCCATTCCAAACACTACAGCTGACTCTATTCCAAACTCTACAGCTGACTCTATTCCAAACTCTACAGCTGACTCCATTCCAAACACTACAGCTGACTCCATTCCAAACTCTACAGCTGACTCTATTCCAAACTCTACAGCTGACTTCATTCCCATCTCAACAGCTGACTCCATTCCCACCTCTACAGCTGACTCAGTTTCCACCTCTACAGCTGACTCCATTCCCACCTCTACAGCTGACTCCATTCCCAACTTTACAACTGACTCTATTCCCACCTCTACAGCTGACTCCATCCCCACCTCTACAGCTGACTCCATTCCCACCTCTACAGCTGACTCCATTCCCACCTCTACAGCCTACTCCATTCCCACCTCTACATTTGACTCCATTCCCACCTCTACAACTGACTCCATTTCCAACTCTACAACTGACTCCATTCCCACCTCTACAGCTGACTCCATTCCCACCTCTACAGCTGACTCCATTCCCACCTCTACAACTGACTCCATTCCCACCTCTACAGCTGACTCCATTCCCACCTCTACAACTGACTCCACTCCCACCTCTACAGCTGACTCTATTACCACCTCTACAACTGACTCCATTCCCACCTCTACAGCTGACTCCATTCCCACCTCTACAGCTGACTCCATTCCCACCTCTACAGCTGACTCCATTCCCACCTCTACAGCTGACTCCATTCCCAACTCTACAACTGACTCCATTCCCACCTCTATAACTGACTCCATTTCCAACTCTACAACTGACTCCATTCCCACCTCTACAACTGACTCCATTCCCACCTCTACAACTGACTCCATTTCCAACTCTACAGCTGACTGCATTCCAAACTCTACAGCTGACTCCGTATCTACATCCACAACTGAATCCATCATCAGAACAAACTAATCTATAACCACCTCTTTCTCTGAATATTTACTTAACTCTTCAACTGACTCCATACTAAACTCTGTCCCTACCCCCCCCCCCCCCCTCTACAACTGACCCTATGCCTGCCAATTTAACTTTGCTCATACTTAACCCAATAACTGAATTGTTACCACCATAACTGACTCCACACCCACATCTACAACTGACTTCTTACCCATCACTACAACTTGATGTGCCAAACCAATGGCTTCATTACTTCCTGACCTGGGACCAGAGTGCAGATTGGGAGTTTTGGGTAGCTGTGCATTTGCTCTTGGTTAGTAAAAAAAAAAAAAGCAATAATGCCAGAGGCAGCCAGGCAGTTGGCTTTTTCAGAATCATATTAGCAAAGGCTTATTCCTTATTTTCCTCAGTGTGTTTCCTTTAAAGGACAACAGCAACTAAAAATGATATTTCATTTCTAGAAGGAAATCTCAAAGACATTTGGTTCAGGCAGACAATTCCTACACATCCAATGTCCATTGCAGCCATTCTCAGCCAGGGTCCCTCCACAGTTTTCCAGGAGTTTCTTGAGCTGTGGCTGATAGACCTCTCATCTAATGGTGCCTTCATAGTGTGGGGGCCAACTCCACTTGGCCGAGCCATGGGCGTTATCCCAGTGATCTTTTTAAAGGTTAAGATTAAGAGGTTTGTATACCAATGCCAGAAGCCTGGCCAACAAGATGGGAGAGCTGGAGCTGCTGATGTTTGAGGAGGACTTAGATTTTGTGGGGATAACTGAGACTTGGTTCGACAGCTCCCATGACTGGATGGCGACCATTCAGGGGTATTCCCTTTATCGCAGAGATAGAGAAGGTAAAAAAGGGGGAGGGGTATGTCTGTATATTAAGAACAGTATACAGGTAAATATGAGGGATGATATTAATAATGGAGCTATGGACGAGGCAGAATCCCTATGGGTAGAGCTTCAAAGGGAAGGCACGGTGGGGAAGGTAATATTGGGTGTATGCTATAGGCCCCCCAACCAGAGGGAGGAGGGTGAGGCGGCCCTCCTTTTACAGATAGGATTGGCAGCAAGGATGGGAAATGTCATTATAATGGGGGACTTTAATTATCCATATATAGACTGGGCAGAAGGAACCGCGCATTCAGCCAAGGCTAGGCAGTTCCTAAATGTTTTGCAGGATAATTTCATGGGTCAGATGGTGAATGCACCGACAAGAAACAATGCGGTACTTGACCTACTGATTACCAACAATACAGACCTGCTCACGGATATATAAATACGGGGCAACTTAGGAAACAGTGACCATAGGTCAATTAGTTTCAGTATTAATTACAGTTATAGGAAGCAGAGGGGTAATATCAGGACGCTGAATTTCAAAAGAGCCAATTTCCCAAAACTGCGCTCGCTGCTAGAAAATATCAATTGGGATAGAACCCTGGGAACAAAGAACACGGAAGAAAAATGGGAGTGCTTCAAGAGCATACTTAACAAGGGGATTGACCAGTGCATTCCAAAGGGAAATAAATTTAAAAGAGCAAAATTAAACCCTGGGTGGCTAAACTCCAACATAAAAATGCATATTAGTGCTAAAGAAAAGGCCTTCAAAAAATACAAGACTGAGGGGTCATTGGCAGCATTCAAGCATTACAAAGAGTGTAATAAGAAATGTAAAGACGAAATCAGGACGGCTAAAATAAAACATGAGAGACATATAGCGGAGGAGAGTAAAAAGAACTCAAGAAATTCTTTAAGTATATAAACAGTAAGAAAGTGAGGTCAGAACACATTGGCCCCATAAAAGATGACAAAGGAAATATGGCCACTGAGGACAAAGAAAAGGCGGAAGTGTTAAATAATTTCTTCTCTTCAGTCTTCACAAAAGAATCGGGGGGCTACACGAACCTAGCTTGTAAGGCCGAACTAAACAACACACCTCAGGAAGTGCCGCCATGGCTAACAGAAGATAGACTTAGAGCTAAACTAGAGAAACTTAACATAAATAAATCACCGGGACCGGATGGCTTGCACCCAAGGGTTCTTAAAGAGCTCAGCCATGTGATTGCCAGACCATTATTCTTGATCTTTAAGGATAGTTTACAGACGGGTATGGTGCCAGCTGATTGGAAAAAAGCCAACGTGGTACCAATATTTAAAAAGGGGCCGAGGTGTATCCCGGGTAACTATAGGCCGGTCAGCCTAACATCTGTAGTCTGCAAGATTTTGGAGGGGATGATAAGGGACCACATACAAGACTTTAGTAATGAAAACGGTATTATTAGTAGTAATCAGCATGGATTCATGAAAAATCGTTCTTGCCAAACCAATCTATTAACCTTCTACGATGAAGTGAGCAGCCACCTAGATAAAGGTAAGCCGGTGGATGTGGTGTATCTGGACTTTGCAAAGGCCTTTGACACCGTTCCCCACAAACGCTTACTGTACAAACTAAGGAAGATAGGTATGGACCATAAGGTGAATATCTGGATAGAGAACTGGCTCCAGGGGAGAGTACAGAGGGTGGTGATTAATGGGGAGTACTCGGATTGGGCGGGTGTGGAAAGTGGGGTCCCCCAGGGTTCTGTCCTGGGACCAGTCCTGTTTAATTTATTCATAAATGATCTAGAGGAGGGGATATCGAGTACAATCTCAGTATTTGCAGATGATACTAAACTAAGCATGCCAATATCTTCTGGGCAGGATGTGGAAACCTTACAAGCGGACCTGAACAAAATAACGGGGGGGGGGCAACTACATGGCAGATGAGGTTTAATGTTGAAAAATGTAAAGTAATGCACTTGGGGGCCAGTAACCAGAAAGCAAGCTACTCACTAGGGGGGGAACCTCTGGGTGAGTCTAGGATGGAAAAGGACTTGGGGGTACAGGCTTGGCAGTGGCATGCAATGCCAAGCCGCTGCAAGCAAAGCAAACAGAATACTGGGATGTATAAAAAAGGGGATTCATTCCAGAAATAAAGAGATTATTCTCCCGCTCTACAAGACTCTGGTCCGGCCACATCTGGAGTATGCTGTCCAGTTCTGGGCACCGGTCCTCAGGAAGGATGTGCTGGAACTGGAGAAAGTCCAGAGAAGGGCAACAAAAATAATTAGGGGAATGGAGGACATCAGCTATGAGGAAAGACTACAAGCACTGAACTCATTCTCTCTGGAGAAGAGACGATTGGGGGGGGATATGATATCAATGTACAAATACTGTACTGGTGACCCTAGCATAAGGAACAAACTATTCAGAGTAAGGGAATACAATAAGACACGTGGCCACTCACTAAAACTAGAGGAAAGGCGGTTTAACCTTAAAATGCGTAAGGGTTCTTCACTGTAAGAGCGGTAAGGATGTGGAATTCTCTTCCACAAGCAGTGGTATCAGCAGGAAGCATTGATAGTTTCAAAAAACTATTAGATGGGCACCTTAGAGACCACAACATACAGGGGTATACAATGTACAACATACAGGGATATACAATGTACAACATACAGGGGTATACAATGTACAACATACAGGGGTATACAATGTACAACATACAGGGGTATACAATGTACAACATACAGGGGTATACAATGTACAACATACAGGGGTATACAATGTACAACATACAGGGGTATACAATGTACAACATACAGGGGTATACAATGTACGGTTAACAGCAAACACATGCGCGCATCATAGGTTGAACTGGATGGACTGATGTCTTTTTTCAACCTCACTAACTATGTAACTATGTAAGGTCTGTGGGGGAGGGCATTCTTCCCTCTGACCTCTAATGTAAGGAGCATTCTTCCCACTGACCACCAATGTAAGGAGCATTCTTAGTAGGGCCTGTAGCAGAAGTGTAATGCTTGCTGTGGTCTGTAGGGGGTGTACAGGGGTGAGAGTTGATCTGGTAATTATATGTTAATATTTCTCCCTATTGTAGCTCTGGAATTTGTGTCCTTGTTTAGCCTATCACAGCAGCTGCCAATATCTATGTACTAAATGGATGATTTTTGCTATTCATGGTCAGGGATTGGCTTCGTTGATTGGTGTTGATAGGACAGGCGTGTGCGGGGTTAATCCAGCCCGGGTATTTTTTTTTTTTTCAGAAATCCTTGAACTGGTAATTTTTTTTCTCGTGGACTTGCGAAGCGCGTCGAGCAATTTATTAATGTCAATCTGTTCTCTGGCGGAGACCTTTATCCCCGAAACTCTTACACTGTAAATAACGCCGTTTTCATAAAAGATTTTTATTGTCACACAGAAAGGCGGCGGGCGCTTCTCAGAAATGCCGACTCATCGATCCATTGTGTCAGTGACATCTCCCTCCCTGTAATGAATACATCTTTTACATTATCATATGTGTTAGAGACGGACGGAGGGAGCGATGATTAATATACCTTGTCTGCGCTAAACAAACACAACATGGGCCCCGCAATCCTGGGACCGCTTCATTACAAGAACAATCCCAGCCCCCGCTACAGAGCAGAACCTTCTGTGTGCAGACATTGGGACCGCTATGGGGGCGCAGCGGATTAGTGGCCAGCTCTGCAGCCAGCAGCATCGAGGGCCTGAATTAATTCCCCGCCAGGACTCACAATATGTCTGTCAATTGTCTTACAATGAACAAACATCGAGAAAAACCCATCTCAGAAATGTAGATACAAAATAACATTGTTTATAAACATTGATCAGACAGGAGACAGAGAGATACAAAGTAACATTGTTTATAACCATTGATCAGACGGGAGATAGAGAGATACAAAGTAACATTGTTTATAAACATTGATCAGACGGGCGATAGAGAGATACAAAGTAACATTGTTTATAAACATTGATCAGACGGGAGATAGAGAGATACAAAGTAACATTGTTTATAAACATTGATCAGACGGGCGATAGAGAGATACAAAGTAACATTGTTTATAAACATTGATCAGACGGGAGATGGAGAGATACAAAGTAACATTGTTTACAAACGTTAATCGGACGGGAGATAGAGAGATACAAAGTAACATTGTTTATAAACAAATTATCAGACGGAGATAGAGAGATACAAAGTAACATTGTTTACAAACATTGATCAGACGGGAGACAGAGAGATACAAAGTAACATTGTTTATAAACAAATTATCAGACGGAGATAGAGAGATACAAAGTAACATTGTTTACAAACATTGATCAGACGGGAGACAGAGAGATACACAGTAACATTGTTTATAAACATTGATCAGACAGGAGATAGAGAGATACAAAGTAACATTGTTTATAAACATTGATCAGACGGGAGATAGAGAGATACAAAGTAACATTGTTTATAAACATTGATCAGATGGGAGATAGAGAGATACAAAGTAACATTGTTTACAAACATTGATCAGACGGGAGACAGAGAGATACAAAGTAACATTGTTTATAAACATTGATCAGACAGGAGATAGAGAGATACAAAGTAACATTGTTTATAAACATTGATCAGACTGGAGATAGAGAGATACAAAGTAACATTGTTTATAAACATTGATCAGAAGGGAGATAGAGAGATACAAAGTAACATTGTTTATAAACATTGATCAGACGGGAGATAGAGAGATACAAAGTAACATTGTTTATAAACATTGATCAGACGGGAGATAGAGAGATGCAAAGTAACATTGTTTATAAACATTGATCAGATGGGATATACAGTGAATCCGGAAAGTATTTACAGCGCTTCACTTCTTCCACATTTTGTTATATTACAGCATTATTCCAAAATTGATTAAATTCATTATTTTCCTCAAAATTCTACAAACAATCCCCCATAATGACAACGTGAGAGAAGTTTGTTTGAAATCTTTGTAAATTTATTAAAAATAAAAATTGAAGAAACTCCCATGTACATAAGTATTCACACCCTTTGCCAATACTTTGGTGAAGCTCCTTTGGCACCAATTCCAGCCTCCAGTATTTCTGAGTATGATGCTACAAGCTTGGCACTCCTATTTTTGGGCAGTTTCTCCCATTCTTCTTTGCAGGACCTCTCAAGCTCCTTCAGGTTGGATGGGGAGCGTTGGTGCACAGCCATTTTCAGATCTCTCCAGAGATGTTCAATCGGGTTCAAGTCTGGACTCTGGCTGGGCCACTCAAGGACATTCACAGAGTTGTCCCGTAGTCACTCCTTTGTTATCTTGGCTGTGTGCTTAGGGTCGTTGTCCTGTTGGAAGATGAACCTTCGCCCCAGTCTGAGGTCCAGAGCGCTCTGGAGCAGGTTTTCATCAAGGATGTCTCTGTACATTGCTGCATTCATCTTTCCCTCCATCCTGACTAGTCTCCCAGTTCCTGCCACTGAAAAACATCCCCACACCATGATGCTGCCACCACCATGCTTCACAGTAGGGATGGTATTGGCCAGGTGATGGGCGGTGCCTGGTTTCCTCCAGACATGACGCTTGCCATTCAGGCCAAAGAGTTGAATCTTTGTTTCATCAGAGCAGAGAATTTTGTTTCTCATGGTCTGAGAGTCCTTCAGGTGCCTTTTGACAAACCCCAGGCGGGCTGTCATGTGACTTTTACTGAGGAGTGGCTTCCATAAGTTTCCAGCTTCATGTCATTGGACATTTCATAAGTGTCCAATGACATGAAGTTTATGGAAAGAGTCAATATTTGCAGTGGTGACCCTTCTTTTTCCTGACCTCTGCAATTCTCCCCGGCATGGTGTCATCCACTTCTGGACCGGAAGGATTTACCCCCTTAATGACCAGGCCATTTTTTTTACGGTTCAGCACTGGGTTACTTTAACTGACAATTGCGCAGTCGTGCGACGCTGTACACAAATAAAATTGACGTCCTTTTTTCGCCACAAATAGAGCTTTCTTTTGGTGGTATTTGATCACCTCTGCGATTTTTGTTTTTGCGCTATAAACAATAAAATGATCGACAATTCTGAAAAAAAAATGTTTTTTACTTTCTGCTATATAATATTCCCAATAAAAAAAATGTATCAAATTTTTTCATCGTTTTAGGCCGAATTTGAATTCTGCTACATATTTTTGGTAAAAAAAAAATCCCATTAAGTGACTATTGATTGGTTTCCGCAAAAGTTATCCCGTCTACAAACTATGGGAAAGATTTATGCCATTTTTATTTATTTTTTACTAGTGGCGGCGATCTGCTATTTTTAGCGGGACTGCGACATTGCGGCAGACAGATCGGACCCCTAACTGACATTTGTGACACTTTTGGGGGGACCAGTGACATTACTACAGTAATCAATGCTAAAAAATATGCACTGTCACTGTACTAATGACACTGGCAGGAAAGGGGTTAACACCAGGGGGTGATCAAAGGGTTAAATTTGTGCCTAGAGGGTGCTTTCTAACTGCAGGGGATGGGCTTGCTGCATGAAGACAGAGATCTGTGTTCCTAAATAAGAGGAACCCTGTGTTCATTACTGACAGAACAGCGGTCTGCCGTGTTTACAACAACAGACCGCCATTCTGTCTCCAAGGGGAGCAATCGCGGCCGCCGGACCTGCTGATCGGCTTCTTCTGTGGTGAATGGGCACACGTGCGCACGCCCCCGATGGTGGTCCTTCGAAGTGACGTACAGTTATGTCATTTCGCGATCAGCGCTAACCTGCCGCAGTAAAACTGCGGCGGACAGTCTTTAAGTGGTTAATCAACTTCTGGGCCACATCCTGACTGATGGCCGCCTCCTATTCTTGAATAATTAATACTTGAAATTTATAAATGTAAGGTGCTGCGCTGTTAAAGGGATATCATGCATACAATGTTAAATTTATCAATCTGTGTGAAAAAATGAAATAGTACAGGGATAATGCATATAGAATCCAGATAAAAATACTGCATTCAAATATACTTCATACATTGCAATAATATACAAAGCCAAAATACTGTACTGTGCATCAAAAAATAAATAAATAGTGACATATGATAAATAATATGGGTGCGAAAAGTCTTTCATATGGCATCAATCACAGCGTGCCTATTCCCCATGTGATAAACGCTAATAAATATGTGGTGACTCCAAAAGTAAATCTTCAATATACCCCTCAGTGCTCACAGGCCGCTCCCTCCCTGCTGTAAGGTAACCGCATTGGAAAATAAACTTTTCTGTGCAGATCCTTCCCTCTCAGCATGTCTAGGGGTAAAAATGTCACCTCTGCGATCCTCTTCACTTTTAAAAACAGCAGACAGTCAATACATCCGAGGATTATACCCTGATGAAGTCATGTGGGCGTGACGTAACGTGTAGGGCAGAGGATACCGGAGGTGACGTGTTAACAAGCTCGGTGCTCGTGGATATATTTACTCTCTGTTGTTTTTAAAAGTGGGGTGAAAATGTCACCTCTGCGATCCTCTTCCTTTAATCTTTAATAAGCTCCATAATATATGTGGATAAAAGATGAAGCTCCACAGCGCATTACCGTTTATAAAATTTTATTAGTGAAGTAGCAACTAGATACTCACTTTTAAAAACAACAGACATTCAATACATCCGTGAACACCAAGCTCGTCAACTCGTCACTTCCGGTATTTTCTGCCCTACGCGTTACGCCACGCCCACGTGACTTCATCAGGGATGATTCCCTTATGAAGTCACGCCCACGTGACTTCATCAGGGATGGTCATCTGATGTATAGGAAGTGACGTGTTAACAAGCTTGGCGCTCGTGGATGTTTTTAAAGTGGGGTAAAAATGTCACCTCTGTGATCCTCTTCCTTTACTATTTCAAAGGCTCTGAAATATATGTGGATAAAAGATGAAGCTCCATAGCACATTACCATTTATAAAATTTTATTAGTGAAGTAGCAACTAGGTACTCACTTTTAAAAACAGCAGACAGTAAATACATCAGGGGATTATACCCTGATGAAGTCATGTGGGCGTGACGTAACGCGTAGGGCAGAGGATACCGGAAGTGACGTGTTAACAAGCTCGGCGCTCGTGGATGTATTTACTGTCTGTTGTTTTTATAACTGGGGTAAAAATGTCACCTCTGCGATCCTCTTCCTTTAATCTTTAATAGGCTTCATAATATATGTGGATAAAAGATGAAGCTCCATAGCGCATTACCGTTTATAAAATTTTATTAGTGAAGTAGCAACTAGGTACTCACTTTTAAAAACAACAGACATTCAATACATCTGTGAGCACCAAACTCGTCAACTCGTCACTTCCGGTATCCTCTGCCCTACGCGTTACGTCAGGCCCATGTGACTTCATCAGGGCATGATTCCTTTATGAAGTCACACCCACATGACTGCATCAGGGGGTGATCCCCTGATGTATTGACTGTCTGCTGTTTTAAAATATGAGTACATAGTTGCTACTTCACTAATAACATTTTATAAACGGTAATGCGCTATGGAGCTTCATCTTTTATCCACATACAGCTGCAAGAAAAAGTATGTGAACCCTTTGGAATGATATGGATTTCTGCACAAATTGGTCATAAAATGTGATCTGATCATCATCTAAGTCACAACAATAGACAATCACATTTTGCTTAAACTAATAACACACAAAGAATGAAATGTTGCTGCCATGTTTTTATTGAACACACCATGTAAACATTCACAGTACAGGTGGAAAAAGTATGTGAACCCCTAGACTAATGACATCTCCAAGAGCTAATTGGAGTGAGATGTCAGCCAACTGGAGTCCAATCAATGAGATGAGATTGGAGGTGCTGGTTACAGCTGCCCTGCCCTGCCCTTCTTTTTTATTATCCAATGCTGTTACCTTACAGCAGTAAGGTGAGCTGCCTGTGAGCACTGTGGTGTCACCATATTGAAGATTTACTTTTGGAGTCACCACATATTTATTATCATTTATCACAAGGGGAAGGGGCACTCTGTGATTGACGATATATGAAAGACTTTCTGTTTGCACCCATATTATTTATCATATGTCACTATTTATTCCTTTTTTTATTCACAGCACGGTATTTTGGCTTTGTATATTATTGCACTATATGAAGTATATTTGAATGCAGTATTTTTATCTGGATTCTATATGTATTATCCCTGTACTTTTTCATTTTTTCACACAGATTGATGAAGTGATATTGTGCATACAATGCTAAATTTAACAGTGCAGCACCTTACATTTATTTATTTCATTTTATTAGCCCAGGGTTTGCTTAACCACTTAAGCCCCGGAAGATTTTACCCCCTTCCTGACCAGGGGGTATTTTGCGATTCGGCACTGTGTGAATTTAACGGACAATTGCGCGGTCGTGCAACGCTGTACCTAAACTAATTTTTGACGTCCTTTCTTTCCCCACAAACAGAGCTTTCTTTTGGTGGTATTTAATCACCTGTGCGATTTTGTGATCATGCGCTATAATCAAAAAATTAGCGACAATTTTGCAAAAATAACAATATTTTTCAAATTTTTTTATATGAAATTCCCCAATAAATTTTTGGCCAATTTGTTTCCTGCTACATATGTTTGGTTAAAAAAAATCACAATAAGCGTATTTTGATTGGTTTGCGCAAAAGTTATTGCGTTTACTAACTATGGGAAAGATTTTTGTCATTTTTGTTGTTTTTTTTTTAACGAGTAATGGCGGCGATCTGCGATTTTTTTTGTGGGACTGCGACATTGCGGCGGACAGATCAGATCCCTGACTGACATTTTTGACACTTTTGGGGGTACCAGTGACATTACTGCAGTAATCAGTGCTATACATATGCACTGGTACTGTAAAAATGACACTGGCGGGGAAGGGGTTTACTTTATTGGAGAGGGAGGGGTTAAGTGTGTCCCTAGGGGCGTGCTTCTAACTGTGCAGGGATGTGGCTGTGTATGTAACAGCACAGATCAACGATCCTACATAGCAGGACCGTATGATCTGTACTTTTACACAGGGGAGAATGACAGGCGGCTTTGTTTACATCATCCGTCTGCCTTTCTCCCTGCACAGCGGACGATCGCGAGTGACCGGCAGACATCGGGTCTGCCGGTGACACGCATGGAGGTGTCTGTGAACGAGCCGAGGCGGGAGCGCGCCTCTGGCGACGAGCGCTCCCTCGCTATTGGCTTCCAGGCTAGTGACGTATATATACGTCACTTTGCCTGGCCGGGGCTGACCGCCGCCGTATATAGTCGTGCGGCGGTCGGCAACCGGTTAATTGGTGTTTGATGTCTGTTAGAGATTTATTATTTCACTTTAGTGATAGTGTGAAAGCCTCATGACTTTAATGCTTGAAATTTGTCAGAATTTGTGGGGGGGGGGGGGGTTTGTTCACCCACCTCTTGAAGATTGACCACAAGTTCTTAATGAGATTAAGACCTGAGGAGTTTCCTGGCCATGTACCAAAAATTTCCAAATTTTGTTCCCCAAGCCACTTAGTTATGACTTTTGCCTTATGGCAAGGTGCTCCATCATGCTGGAGAAGGCATTGTTCCTCACCAAACCGTTCTTGGATGGCTGGGAGAAGTTGCACTCGGAGGATGTTTTTGTACCATTCTTTATTCATGGCAAAATTGTGAGTGAGCCCCTCCCTTGGCTGAGAAGCACCCCCCCCCCCCCCCACATGAATGGCCTCAGGATGCATGACACAGGACTGATAGGAGCGCTCACCTTTTCTTCTCCGGACGCCCCAAACAATGGGAAAGGGGATTCCTCAGAGAAAATGACTTTCCCGCAGTCAAATCCCTGGACCTTTTGCAGAATATCAGTCTGTCCCTGATGTTTTTCCTGGAGAGAAGTGGTTTCTTTGCTGCCCTTCTTGACACCAGGCCGTCCTCCAAAAGTCTTCTCCTCACTGTGCGTGCCGACGCACTCACACCTGCCTGCTGCCATTCCTGAGCAAGCCCTGTGCTGGTGGTGCCTCAATCCCGCAGCTCAATCAACTGTAGGAGACGCTCCTGGCGCTTGCTGGACTTTCTTTGACGCCCTAAAGCCGCCTTCACAAATGCAGTGCAAATGTTTTTTATGGGTTTAAGTTAATTGTCATGGCTAATAGGGACTTTGCAATTACCTGCAATCCATCGGATCACTCTTTATAACATTCTGGAGTATATGTAAATCGCCATCATAAGGCAGTAGACTTTGTGAAAATGAATATTTGTGTCGTCCTCAAAACTATTGGCCACGGCTGTAGAAGAGAGAAGTATCGAAGTTCCGCTGTTCAGTGAGCCCTTTAGTTTAGATTTCAGCCACAGAGTCTCTTTAATGTTCCCCTGATGTAATTTGCGGAATCACTGACAGAGAATTCTCTCAACTCTCCAGCAGGCAAGGCTCCTGATCTCTTTTTAATCGATCAGACCTTAACCTAATTAATACCACTGACATAAATAGATTTCCTGGAAAAGATAGTTCTTTGGATTTTAAATTGGCCTTTCTAAATGTAATTCTCTGCAGATCAATGGCAGGAATAGTCTTATCATTCTACTGCTTTTTTTTTTACAAAAGTAGATGTTCAGCCTCAAGGTATCGAGTCTCAAAGGTTTGTTTTATTTTATACCCAAACTGAAGATTTGTTATGAAGCCAAAATCAATTTCAGTTAAAAACCACAACTAGTAGGTGGTCACATTCAACTGGACTCGTTCTGGATTGTTGAAGACGTTTTTTAGCTTATCCAAGCCACTTCTTCAGTTCTAATGAGTGTCAGGAACACACTGCAGCCCAAGGATGGGACATCATAACTAGAACGGGGAAGGAGGGGGGGGGGTTCACAACTTGCACATCTCCCATTCTGTTCTTGGGAAATCCATGGTGATTGGATGAAGGTGTTGGTGTTCATTGCGTGGTTATAAATGTTGGGGGATCTTCCTGACTTTCATTAGAACTGAAGAAGTGGCTTGGAGAAGTTACGACATCTCTTCACCATCAACCAACTTTGTCCAAGGACAGAAAAGGTTCTTGTAGATAAGTGGTCTCCAAACTGTGGCCCAGGGCCCGTATGTGACCCTTTGCTTGCCTTTATCTGGCCTATGGGTCACTATTTCTCCCACTGATACAAGCCACTATTCTGCCACCTGACACCAACCATGGGACTCCATATCTCCCACTGACACCAATGATAGGGCAATGTTCTTCCCTATGATACCAATGATGGGGCACAATTCCTCCCACTGACACCAATGATGGGGCAATGTTCTTCCCTATGATGCCAATGATGGGGCACAATTCCTCCCACTGACACCAATGATGGGGCAATGTTCTTCCCTATGATGCCAATGATGGGGCACAATTCCTCCCACTGACACCAATGATGGGGCGATGTTCTTCCCTATGATGCCAATGATGGGGCACTATTCCTCCCACTGACACCAATGATGGGGCGATGTTCTTCTCTATGATACCAATGATGGGGCACTATTCCTCCCACTGACACCAATGATGGGGCCATGTTCTTCCCTATGATACCAATGATGGGACTCCATTTCTCCCACTGACACCAATGATGGGTCAATGTTCTTCCCTATGATACCAATGATGGGGCACTAGTCCTCCCATTGACACCAAATGCGGCAATGCTTACACCCCTTGTCCCAGCCCTACAGGCAGCACTCACAACACCAGAGGAGATTTTTCATGTAATATTTTTAAAAAACTCACATTTCTCTTTTGTCCATCGTCAGACACAGCGCTCCATGAATCATAACTACTGGGTTGTATTGCCTCCTCCAGGAGTAGGACTGGGCAGAACAAAAACCACCTGGCTACGCCCATGGGCCATTCTCAGCTTGGTATATAACCCCCCTCTCTTCTCTAGGTAATCAGTTTTATTCTGTCTAGTGAGGAGTAAGGACCTGGGCTCCTGGCTGAGATCTCTCTGGTCCTAGCAATTTTTTCTTCTTCCTTACATCTTTTTGTTTTTTTCTCTCGGGAGATCTACAATCAACTGCCGGGCTGGGCAACGGGCTGGATAATCTAGATCCAGTGGTCCACCCAGCCCAGCCAGCGAGTGCGTGCAGACCGCAGCTACGCGCTAGGTCGAACACGACATAGCCTCATGGACAGAGGCTGGCCCACAAGTTAAATGTCCTGCAAGGTCACATACGACCAGGCTTGAGTCTGAGTCGCAGAAGTCCCTTGGCCGACAGCTCCCCTACTTTGGTGACTAGGATTCTGTATGGAGCATTACCTGCACCATGGAAGGGTAAGTACAGTCCCCCCTCTCCCCTTTTGGCAGTTTTTGGGGTGAACACAGGTAAACTCCAGGGACAGTCGGACCTGCCTGCGGGTTCCCTCATCCCATCCTTAAATCGCTTCCCCCACTCCCTTTCCCCCTTGTCTGCACCTGGAGTCTAGTGGGGGTCCCTAGGCTGAGTATTCAGCAGAGACCCTTGGGGTCTCCCCCACTATCCCCACCCTGTAAGGGTCCTGGGATAGTGTGCGTCCTGCCCTGGTAGTCTGGAGGGGTCCCACTGTAGGAGACCCCTAGGTGCAGGCCTTACTGTTTACAGTGTGGGTATAATGCAGGGGGGTCCCGGTGCAGAGACTGGTGCAGAGTGCCCCTGCAGAGGGTGCAGCTTTGCAGAGGGCACAGGGAAGATCCTGGAAGCATGCTGTAGCTGGCCATTTTCCCTTAGTCTCGCTGGTCTCCGTTTGGCGGCCATGTTTGTGTAGCCCGATGATGTCACAGGGCCATGTTCCCTTAGTCCGGGAGACACTGGAGACGCCCGAAGCCTCGTGGGGATGCCGAAGCTCCCCCTCTTCCTCCTCAGTTTCCTCTTCCTGTACCCGAGACATATGAACAGGGATGGTGTCCATGATGATGCTGGGTTCGAATTCTCAGGTCTCCTCCGGTTGGTAGGGTGAGTCCTTGGGGGTCCCTGTTATCTCTCTCTCTCTGCTGATAGGTACCCTGAGCCTTGAGGAGATCCTTTAGTGGTGCCAAAATATTGTTTTTGTACTGCAAGGTCTTCTTTTCCTTATGGAGCCTCAGGGTCACATTTCCTCCACTGAACCCCTCATGGAGGTGGCAGGTCCCTCAGAATCCCATGGTTGCACTGACGACAGGCCTGCAGTCCTTAGTGTCCCAGGTGGAAGTGCCATGTGGGCAAAGGCCCAGGAGGAAAAGTTCCCTGCTCAGTCTGTCTCATCTGATTCTGAGCCTGATGCCACCATGGACGTGGCCTATCCAGGGGCGCTTAATATCACACCCCCAGATCCATCCGATAGTGAGAATGATTCCTCCATGGTTGCAGCAGCGAATGAAAAAGCGCTGGTAGACGCACTCATCACTGCACTGCGTGAGACTTTAAAAATGGAGGATGCGACAGATGTAGCCAAGGACGTGGCTGTGTCATTTGGTACGCATA
This sequence comes from Pelophylax lessonae, assembly GCF_965119305.1. NCBI lineage: Eukaryota > Metazoa > Chordata > Amphibia > Anura > Ranidae > Pelophylax > Pelophylax lessonae. The sequence continues at coordinate 2,278,282 of NC_138772.1, read as the reverse complement.
AGTCACCTCGTACTCCAAAGGTGTTTCCTTGTGTGCCTTATATTGACAGGTTTTCCTGTAAGGAATGGGAACAACCAAAATTACCCTTTGTGGTCCCCAAACATTTTGCTGTACCTTACCCTTTTAAGGAGTCACTTTTATAAAAGTGGACTAGTTCACCAGTGGTGGACCTAATTGTTTTCAGGTTGAATAAAGCAACCATGATTCCAGTAGAGGAATCCCCGTTCTTTAAGAACCCGGCTGACAGGAAAGCGGAGGCTGTGGCTGCAGAATGTTTACTATGGCTGGTTTGGCATTGCAGCCAGTCTTTGCCTCAGCCCTGGTGTCTCAGACCCTAACTGAATGGGCCAAGCATTTGCGCCAGGGCCTGAGGAGTGAGCAGGTCCCCACTGCTTATGTTGATTTAGCCGACAGGTTGGTTAATCGGCTGCAGTTTATTTGTGATGCAGCTTTGGATGCAGCTCCTGTGCTGTCCAAACTTTCTGTTTCAGCGGTGGTGATTGGGCGCGTGCTGTGGCTTAAGAATTGCTCCGCAGACCAAGCCTCTAAGAAAGCTCTCATTGATCTGCCCTTTTAAGGTGATCGCCTGTTTGGGGCTACCCTGGATTACTGGCATTAACCACTTTAGGACCGGAGGATTTTCCTGCTTTACGTCCAGGCCACTTTTTGCGATTCGGCACTGTGCGACTTTAACTGACAATTGCGCGGTCATGCAACGCCGTACCCAAACGAAATTTACGTCCTTTTTTTCCCACAAACAGAGCTTTCTTTTGGTGGTATTTGATAACCTCTGCATTTTTCATTTTTTTGCGATATTAATAAAAAAAGAGCGACAATTTTGAAAAAATAACAATATTTTTCTACTTTGACAGTTAAAAAATATACAATATATTTGATTTTTGTCATATATTTAGGCCAAAATGTATTTAGCTACATGTCTTTGACAAAAAAATTCTCAATGAGCGTATTTTTAACGGCTTTAAGACCAGAAGATTTTACCCCATTCCTGACCAGGCCATATTTTGTGATTCGGCACTGCGTTACTTTAACGGACAATTGCGCGGTCGTGCAACGCTGTACTCAAATTAAATTTATGTCCTTTTTTTCCCTACAAATAGAGCTTTCTTTTGGTGGTATTTGATCACCTGTGCGATTTTTACTTTTTGCGCTATAAACAAAAAAAAGCGACAATTTTGAAAAAATAACAATATTTTTCACATATTTTTATATGAAATTCCCCCCAAAAAAATGTAAAAATCTAAATTTTTTAACATTTTAGGCCAATTTGTTTTCTGCTACATATATTGGTAAAAAAAATCGCAATAAGCATATTTTGATTGGTTTGCGCAAACGTTATCGCAGCTACTAACTACGTGAAATTTAATCATTTTTATTGTTTTTTTTTCTTTAACCAGTAATAGCGGCAATCTGCGATTTTTTTTTGCGGGACTGCAACATTGCGGCGGACAGATCGGACCCTTGACTGACATTTTTGACACTTTTGGGGGTACCAGTGACATTACTGCAGTAATCAGTGCTAAAAATATGCACTGTTACTGTAAAAATTACACTGGCAGGGAAGGGGTTAACTTTATTGGTGATCAAGGGGTTAATGTATGCCTGGTGCTTACTGACGTGTGTGGGGGGAGGGGATTGTGTGACACAGACACAGATCGCAGGTTGAGCTATGCTGAATCCTGTAATCTGTCCCTGCCTGTCACGTAGGAGATCCGCCTGCTTTGTTTACACAAGCGGGCGGATCTCCTCACTCGATCCCCGACGATCGGGGAAGAGCGGCGGTGATCACCGCATCTCCTCCCCTGGCCCGACTCCCGCTGTGTCTGAATACAGCTGGAGCGAGCCTCCGGCGGCGCGCGCGCCGCCCACAAGGGGAGGAGTCCAGCTCCATGTGAGCGGTTGGCAAGTGGTTAAGGGTATCACGGGGGGAAGAGTACCTTCCTGCCACAGTCAAGGAAAGGGAAGGAGCCTCGTTGCAGACAGGGACCCTTCCTCCTCAACCCATAGAAAATTATTTTGTGCTTCTGAGACGGTGACTAAGGGAAATAGATCTTTTAAATCTTCCCCGGGAGATTCCAAGCAACATTGGTCTGGTAAGCCTAGAGCTAGCTTCTACAGGCCAGCAGTCAAGACCCCTTCAGCATGAAGGTCTGTCCTCACCCATTATTGGGGTGGGGAGACATCCTTGCTGGTTTCTGGCCCCCTGGACTTCTTTTATGAGCGTCAAGGAGGTCCACAAAATGTTTATTTTGGGGGTAACCAGAAAGGGGGACAAAGTTTGTTCTTTTCAGGTTTTCTAGGTTCTGAGTCTCCTTGTGTGGATTTATTTCCTGCAAAGGTTCAGGTGATGTCCGAACTACCTAAGGCCCCCCCTATCCCTGTCCAGGGAATTGATTTACCTAGGTCTGATTCTAATTCTGACCAGGGTGGTCCTTCCTCTGGACAAACTTCAGGAACCACAGGCCGTGATTCTCCGGCTGCTGTCACACAGATAGTTCTCTCTCCCTATTTGCATGCAGGTTCTGTCTATAGTGATATCCACCTTTACGACAGTTCTGTTTGTGCAGTCCTACATGCTGCTCCTTTAGCGGGGTCGGCTCCACAGGAGGATACCAAAGTTTGTGACGAGATCACGGGTCCCTCTGGCAGACGCCCCAGGCATCCAAGGGCCACTGTAAGGCCAGTATCATCCTCGGCTCAGGCTTCCTCTGCAGTTCCTGCGAGGAATCAAGAGTGAGGATCTTCCAATCATCCTGGTGGCCGTAAAGGTTCCTTGGGGGCTTCCTCTCAGAGAAGACCAGTTGTCCCAAGGGCTAATCTACCAACCTGCTTTACAGTCACTGGTTTTAATGGCCTAGCTATTAAAAGACAGGTACTGAGGGATAGAGGTTTGTCTGGATCAGTGATCCCTACTGTGGGGAAGGTGAAAAAGTCATCTTCCAGCAAGATACACCATCGTACCTGGAAAGGCTACATTTCTTGGTGTGAGTCGATTATTGCTGAAGAAGTCACAGCCCTTAGCGCCGACGTAACGTGTACAGGGGGGCGGAGCCGTGCTGCGGACATCACTCCCTTTCCTCTCGCTTGGAGACTTGTTTGTTTGCCTTGCCTGACTCCATTGAGTGTATTGTGAGTACCCCTTTCTTCAAATAAACATTTGCTGATTGATTTATAGACAGAGAGCACTAGATTGTTTGTTTTCTGTCCTCATATTCATCCGCTGTTTTATGGGCTTTATGATCCAGGACTCGCCTGAGATATCGTTTTGCTGGCTTTATATCACCCCTGCAAGGGACTGCTGTTTCTGACCCTGGGGTGGCTCCTGGGTCAGATACTGAGGTGAGAGGCTTGTATATCTGGTGACGGATCCTTATAATCACGGAGGTGTCTTTTGGAATTAATTGATCACAGCACTATTATTTGTTTTTACACGTGGACTTTAGAATATTTACCCTAAGGGGCTTATCTAGCACTATTATCACTTATTTGGAATTTATGGACTTTTTTCACATTTTTTTATTGTTGAACCATATTATCACATGTATTTATTTATGATTTAGCGCAACACATTCACCTTGGACATATTCCCACAGAAACCCTCCAAAATCTTGTGGAAAGTAGAGAATGTTACAGACACAATGGGGGCCAACTCCATAATAATGGCCATGGTTTTGGGGAAACTCCATATTAATGACCATGGTTGGGGCAACCACATATTAATGGCCATGGCTGGGGGCAACCCCATATTAATGACTATAGTTTGGGGCATCTCCATATTAACAACCATGGTTGAGGGCAGCTCCATATTAATGACCATGGTTGGGGGCAACTCCATATTAATTGCCACTGGGGCAAGAAGAACTCAATAGTAACCAACACTATATGAATGTCCATGGTTTTGGAATGGGATGTCCAAGGTGTGATGATCAGGTATCCACCAATTTTTTTGAAATAGAGTCTACTTTCTATATCATTTTCTATCCACTAGATAAAGTCTGTCATTAAATTGTGTGTCAGCTGCTAGAAGCCGATTATATCAACAGAGTTTACAAATGACTTGGTCACAGCGGACACTCTACCATGTGGATTTGTTTTCAGATCTGCCCAGAGTTCTGCTTTACATAGAGACATCAAATGGTCCTGTCTCCCCGACAGAAGCCTGGGTGAGAACTGTTCGATGGATGGATCGCCTGCTGTAAGAATTGTCAGAAGCGTCCTCTGTGGATTTTTATCCGAGGCTTGAAAACAGACTGGGCCATCTGCCGTAGAATTTGCGGAACCCAATGCATGCCTTATTAATAAGATAAAAGGTCGCAGGGATTAATTAGGCAAATCCCACAGATACACGGCGCAGTTCTCAGGGTGACTACGTGTCCTCTCTCTAGGATTGTAATCAATGGGTCCCGTGTTATTTTTGTTTTCATGTTTCAATTATATTATTGTCAGTTTTAGGGTACGTGGCTTGCATGCCTGTACATCATCATGATGCAGGATGGGAATGTTGAGTAATATGACAGAGAATGTGCAGTGGTGTTTTACTTTCTTTTCTTTATTATGGTTAGGACTAAAATTTATGTAAAGAAATATTTTGTCGGCTAAATATGAAATATTAGATTATAAATATTATGCATTCTCATGTCCAGCTAGCAGGTGGAGTTTTAAGGTCATTTTTACATATTTTCATCTTTATCTGTTGTTAAAAGCCTCTTATTTACAGAGATCAATAGCTCAAGATTAATTTTATACAATCATAGTGGTGGCTCAATCCCCAACTTTAATGGCTCAAGGAGAGTTTTCAGTCTGAGACATGGTGCCTAAAGAAGGGAATCGTCTGTTGTGCTGTTTTATTACGTTACCCATAGTGCTTTTAGAATCCTTTATCTGTATCTAAACAGCCACTACCACCTGCCCATGACAGTGCCTTCTGATAGCCCACCTTCAAGGACCAGTCCATGCAGCACGGCTGCCGTCCCACCACAGTGTCACAGTTTGCTGTCTTCGGAAACCCATCTGTGCTGCTTCTGTTGTAGCTGAGTCTCTGCAGGATCTATCTGCCGTTTCTCACCTAAGCCCCATGCTTGATTCTTCCTGGCCTATACCTTTGCAATGGTTTTCCCCCTCCCTGGAAAACTGTCCAAAAATTTAGGAGGCGTCTTGGAGAAGTTACAAAACATCTTCAGGATTACAGTCAAGTTGAATGGAATGTGACCAAGTACTATTAGCTTTACCATGGCCTGAAAAAATGAGAACCTTTACAGAAATATGTCCTAAAATGTATGGGGTGCGTGTGTTTAGGCGTTCTTGAACTCTCCCCATGCTTGTTCTCATTGAGAATTATTGCTAGGCTCTTCCTCTGATGTCATGTCTGAGAAAGCGAATAAAGCCTGCTCAGTGCTCTTGGGGTTTGTTGACCTCTCTGAATGTGTGTCCCCGTGTTCCTATGCCAATTATCTCTGTTCCAGTTATGATACCCATTTACGACCTCTGCTGACCTTTGCAGTTTCTCAAAGATCCTTGTTATCCACCTGCCTTGGCCCTTTGACGGTTTGATCACGACCTTGCCTGTTGATTTTTTACCACGCTTCGTTTTTGTCAGCTGTTACCAATTTGAGCCTTACTGATGGCCACACTGAAGCTATCCAAAGCAAAACCCATCATCCCTGGCAGAGTGCTCTGGGGTACACTAGAAAGTCCCTTAGACCAGTGGTCCTCAACCCTGGCCTACAGGGCCCACTAACAGGCCAGATTTTCAAGATAACTGAAATACATCCCAGGTGATATCATTTGCTGCTCAGTGATTGCAGTACTCTAGTCTGCATCTCCCCAAGGTAATACCTAAAATCTGGCCTGTTAGTGGGCCCTGTAGGCCAGAGTTGAGGACCACTGCCTTAGACCCTAGGCCTTGGCCCTCCCTTGCGCCCACATTCATATGGCAACACAAAAGGTCCATTATTTCTGTGTTATGGGAGTTGTTGAGCAAAGACCTCTCTGAATATGCGTTCCCATGCTCCTATGCAAATTATCTCTGTTCCAGTTTTGATACCCGTTTACAGCCCCTGCTGACCTTTGCTGTTTTTCAAAGATCCTTGTTATCTGCTTGTCTTGAGCATTTGACTGTTTGATCCCGACATTGCCTGCTGATTTAGTACCATCCCTAAATTTTGTCAGCTGTTACTAGTTTGAGTCTTACCAAGGGCCACAGCCTGGGAGCTATCCAAGCAAAACCCATCATCCCTTGCAGAGTGCTCTGGAGAACACTAGGAAGTTCTTTAGACCCTGGGCCTTGGTCCTCTCTCTGGCCTACATTCGTATGGCAACACAAAAGGTCCATTATTTATGTATTATGGGAGTTGTGGAGCAAACACCTCTCTGAATATGCATTCCCATGCTCCTATGCCCATCATCCCTGTTCCAGTTTTGATACCCATTTACGACCTGTGCTGACCTTTGCTGTTTCTCAAAGATTCTGGTAATCCACTTGTATTGACCGTTTGATTGGGAGTTGTTGAGCAAAGACTTCTCTGACTATGCGTTCCCATGCTCCTTTGCCCTTCTTCTCTGTTTCAGTTTTGATACCCGTTTATGACCTCTGCTGACCTTTTGCTGTTTCTCAAGATCCTTGTTATCCACCTGCCTTGACTTTTTTTTTCTTAATTGCTTTAACAATAGTACAACAAGCATACACTTGACATACAAAACAATACAGTGTACCAAGGCACAGATCATACTGGCCAAGCCAGCAAAGCAAGACAAACTAACCACCAACAGAGTGGTGAACCCCAAAATACCAAACCCACCCCATTCCCACCCCACTCTCCTGCCAGTGCGGCATTCCTTTAGTGATGGAGCAAGAAGGATAACGTCCCCCAGTCCAATTAAAGAGAGGACCTAACTATGGAGGTTGTACACATAAGACATCATAGTACCCTTAGTCAGATGGCAAGTGCTTCAAAGCCTGGAGTCAGAATGTTAGAACAAATATGCCTGAGGGTCAGGGAGGGCAGTAATTAGTAGATACTATCCAGGTGTCAACAGGAGAGCCTCAATTGAGTGTAGATGTAGAAGGCATCCAACTGTGCCAAACTTTTTCAAATGTTTGTTTTGGGAAAATATATATATAGCTCTATATAATGGCAGTGCCTTGTTAAATAGACCTTTCCAAAATATTAAAGAAGGAGGCCTCAGATTTTTTTGCTAGTAGAGTAAGACTGCCTTCCTGCCTGGACCCTTTGATTCATTGTAACCTTGCCTGTTGGTTTTGTACCACCCTTCATTTTTGGCAGCTATTACCAGTTTGAGTCATACTGAGGGCCACAACCTGGGAGCTTTCTAGAGCCTACATTCATCTGGCAACACAGAAGTTCCGTTATTTCCATGATATGGGAGTTGTTTAGCATAGACCTCCCTAAATATGCATTCCCATGCTCCTATACCCGTCGTCTCTGTGTTCCAGTTTTGATACTCATTTACAACCAACCTTTGCAAAACCTACCTACCACGTTTAGTTTTTGTTAGCTGTTACCAGTTGTAGTGTTACTGAAGGCCACAACCTGGGAGCCATCCAAAGCAAAACCCATCATCCTTGTAGAGTGCTCTGGTGAACACTGGGAAGTTCTTTAGTCCCTGGTCCATGGACCTCACTAGGGCCTACATTCATCTGTTAGCAAAGAAGTTCCATTACCTCCAAGACATGCAGGAGCCCACCCAAGGTAAACTCCAGTATTAGATGGTGTTGGAGTTTACCCAAGTGGAACCTCCAAGACATGTAGGAGTCCACCCTAGGTAAACTCCAGTATTAGATGGTGTTGGAGTTTACCCAAGTGGAACCTCCAAGACATGTAGGAGTCCATCCTAGTTAAACTCCAGTATTAGATGGTGTTGGAGCTTACCCAAGTGGAAACTCCAAGACATGTAGGAGTCCACCCTAGGTAAACTCCAGTATTAGATGGTGTTGGAGCTTACCCAAGTGGAACCTCCAAGACATGTAGGAGTCAATCCTAGGTAAACTCCAGTATTAGATGATGTTGGAGCTTACCCAAGTGGAACCTTCAAGACATGTAGGAGTCCACCCTAGGTAAACTCCAGTATTAGATGGTGTTGGAGCTTACCCAAGTGGAACCTTCAAGACATGTAGGAGTCCACCCTAGGTAAACTCCAGTATTAGATGGTGTTGGAGCTTACCCAAGTGGAATATGTCAGTGCCCCTCATTCCCTATAATTGGATGCTCAGGCCCAAGCAGGGTCATATGTGGGAGGTCACCTGTTCCTCAAAACCCAAAAGCCTCACTTTAATTTTCCAGTTTAATAATCATACGTATTATACCACCGAAGTCGGAATGGGAAGGTTGTGTTTCCTTCTCTGCAGATTTTCATCTTTGATGTTTGTGTGTCTGACAATGAGTGACAGCACTATCTTATAAAGTGTTGGTTTATTCTCGTTGTTAAGATAGCAAAACCGTTCAGCAGATTAAACGTATCCGTCTCCCCACGAGGCATTTGACAGGCTGATCAATTGGCAGCGACGATGAAACTGAAGCTTGTAAGTGCCTTAAAACTTTCCAATGGAAATGCCTCTTTTTTTTTTTTTTCTTTACTCATAATGGAAACTGACGGCGCCTTTATATTCAAAATGCAAACTTCTCTGCCAGCTCGCCGCTCCGGCGCACAATTCAGAGTGACAGAATTCATTACAGACGCACAACTTTACAGGGAAATGTGTATCGGAGGCCAATGGCAGGCAGAGAAAATAGCGCACTCTTCTTTCAAACCTTCGAGTGGAAATTGCCGGCGTTATTGGGATAAAGGCTTATTATGCAAATGGTTGTCAAGTGGAACATTGTTCAGATTGGCCAAATGACTTCTCATCCTGTTTTCTACCTCTGTAAATGTCTTCCTGCCTTACAGGTGAGTAAATGATAGATTACTTTTATCTTTTTTGGCCCAAGTCTTTAAACATTGTAGAAGACTTTGATTGTGTTGACAACAGCGGAGAGCAGCTATTGTACTCGTTCTTTTTCTGTCTGTCAGTTAACCTCCTTAATTCCGGGTTCTGTAAATAAACAGCCAGATGGCGCCCTCACTAGGTTGGGTGAATGTACCTGCACGTCCTTTCATTTATGCGTTGTAACACGGGGGGGGGGGCAGTTAGCTCTAGTGGTAGATGTGTTTTTTAAGGCGTTCACGTCAGTCAGCACTTTGGTTTTAGGGCATGGCAGCCCATTTTTTATTAACCACTTGCCGACCGCCGCACAACTATTTACTGCGGCAGTCAGCCCCGTACAGGCAAAGTGACGTAGTACTACGTCGCTCGCCTATGAGCCTCTAGGGGGCAAGCGCGCTCCCGCCCCCGCTCGTTCCCTGACATGTCCGCGTGAGTGACCGGCGGTTCCGATGTCCACTGGTCACCCGCGATCTCCCGGTGCAGAGGGAGAAATGCAGGCGGCTGATGTAAACACAGCCCCCTGTCATTCTCCCTGGTGTAACTGCAGAGATTATACGATCCTGCTATGTAGGATCGTATGTCTCTGTGGTTACATCAAAAGCCACGCCCCTTTACAGTTAGAAGCATGCCCCTAGGGACACTTTTAACCCCTTGATCACTAATAAAGTTAACCCCTTCCCTGCCAGTGTCATTTTTACAGTAACAGTGCATATATATAGCACTGATTACTGTAGTAATGTCACTGGTACCCCCAAAAGCGTCAAAAATGTCAGTCAAGGGTCCGATCTGTCCGCCGCAATGTCGCAGTACCGCAAAAAAAATCGCAGATCGCCGCCATTACTCGTTACAAAAAAAAACCAATAAAAATTACAAAAATCTTTCCCGTAGTTAGTAAACGCAATAACTTTTGCGCAAACCAATCAAAATACGCTTATTGCGATTTTTTTTTTACAAAACATAGGTAGCAGAAAACAAATTGGCCTAAAATGTTAAAAAATTTTGATTTTTACATTTTTTTGGGGGGAATTTCATGTAAAAAAATGTGAAAAATATTGTTATTTTTTCAAAATTGTCGCTCTTTTTTTGTTTATAGTGCAAAAAGTAAAAATCGCACAGGTGATCAAATACCACCAAAATAAAGCTCTGTTTGTGGGGAAAAAAGGACGTCAATTTCATTTGGGTACGGCGTTGCACGACTGCGCAATTGTCAGTTAAAGTTACGCAGTGCCGAATCGCAAAATAGGCCCTGGTCAGGAAGGGGGTAAAATCTTCCGGGCTTAAGTGGTTAATTCCGGGTTCTGTAAATAAACAGCCAGACAGCGCCCTCACTAGGTTGGGTGAATGTACCTGTATGTCCTTTCATTTATGCGTTGTAACACGGGGGGGGGGGGCAGTTATCTCTAGTGGTAGATTCATTTTTTAAGACGTTCACGTCAGTCAGCACTTTGGTTTTAGGGCATGGCAGCCCATTTTTATTAAAAGGCATTAAAAAAGTCCATAACATATAGGGCAGTGTTGGCGAACCTTGGCACACCAGATGTTTCGGAACTACATTTCCCATGATGCTCAACTACACTGCAGAGTGTATGAGCATCATGGGAAATGTAGTTCCAAAACATCTGGGGTGCCAAGGTTCGCCATCACTGATATAGGGTTTCCCATGCAGGGGTTCTTCTCCAGTCAATATATGTTAAACAGAAGATGCTAGCCCACCTGGCTCTTAAGCTCTCACTCAGATTTTCAGTTGCAGTACCTCTGCTCTTTGTGCTGGTCCCCAGAGCATGGATTCTCTGAAGCTGACAGCTTCACTCTGGCCTTAGTCCTCAGGCCGTCACCTGTCTCTTGCAGACACACGTGTGCTCTGGCTGCCACCTGCAGCCTCTGACTCCTAGAGACCTCCTTTCTCCCTTGGGTGGAGCCGTCTCCAACTGGGAGCTCTGATGTAATCCTTCACCTCCATTATAAAGGCTGTTTGCACCTTAGCACACCCCCTGCTGGTTATTCGCAGAACATGGACACAGGGTTGGAGATTCCAATCCCACCCAAGACACTATGAAATCTCAAAACTACAGCGCCCCATCCAGGTATACCAAAACCTGGAGAAAGCTGCAAAAGCAGTCTTCTCCTCTGCACATCTACACTCTGTAGTTCTGCATGGAGCCAATGTGCACACTCTGTGTTCTTTAAAGCGGAGTTCCGGCTTATTTTGCAAATTTAGTGATTCCTGGAGTGCTCGCTATGCTGATCAACAATTGGGCATTTTCAATTTTTTTCGGGGGTCCCTTACCTTATTTTCAGGGCATTTTTGATTGTACTTCCTCCTTCTCCCCCCTCTGTGGCCACGGCCACCGACATCACTTCCACCTTTGCAATGCATCCTGGGAGCTGTTTGTCATCACTCTCAGGAGGCTGGAATCAGGAAGAACTCCCAGAACACTCCCTGAAATCAGGAAGAACTCCCAGAACACTCCCTGGAATCAGGAAGAAGGACACAGCAGATTACACTGCGGCTTCAGATGCCCACATCTAAGATGGCCACGCCCAGACAGCGTTTTTAAAAGTAAGATTTTGACTAAAATCCAATACCGTACACCTTGTAAGTATGAGAATAGCGGTTCTGTAAAGGGTGATAGATTAGTATTATAGGGGTATTTTTAGTTAAAAAGGTATTTGAGGCCGGAACTCCGCTTTAAATTACCATTTTCACCATGATACAGTCTCGACCTGTTACAGCCTATGCACACTCTCTGCATTAGACAGCAGAGAGATAGACCAAAGGCACAGAGCACATTGGAGTGGCTCTGTGCCATGCAGTCATTGTTAAGACCAATCACAATGATCAACTATGTAAACAGTGTGGGACTAATTGCTTGGCTCACCCTGCTCCCTCTCCGAAACAGGGCCCCAGCACCTCACCTTCCCCTGTTTTCACCTCCCTACAGGGACTCTGCGGCTATGCTCCCCCTACTCCACTTCCCATTAGTTACTCCTTCCATCAGTGATTTAGCAGCACTAGCAGTGCTCAGCAGCTCAGCTCCCCCTCCCGGCATTGACCAGGCAGCCTTACAGCCTTGTAATGTAAGAACTGAATGGGAGTACTGGGACGGATAGCAGGGAGATTTGTGTTGCTGAGAACACTACTTCAACGTCTCTGCTATGAACTTTAAGAATGAATTACTCCACAGTGTCTGTAGCAACACAAGTCAGTGAGAGCTTGCATAAGGCTATACTGTTGCTATAGTAAATAGTTGAATTCAAGTTAAAAACTTTATTATGGACTGCCAGTGCTTCACAATGGATGAAAAACGTGTGTGGCTCTTTTTAACAACACAGCGCACTACAATGCAAGTTATATTCATTGTGCTGTGTTGGACTCTACAGTACAATGTATTGGGGTGCCACTCCCAATGAATGACACCACTGCGCACATAGAGCAGCATACAAAGACGTTATAGCCTGCCATTGCAATGACAAGGTCATCCAGCACCCAAAGTGATAATGCTGAATACAGCCCTCACTCCCAGCTGTGACAGCACTTGTTTCAGCATCACTTTGCAGCTTTGGTTTTGCCAATAGGATTTCACATGGACCCAGGAGTGACATTGTGGGACCTTCCTGTTGTGTGTTCTCTGCCGGTCTCCATGAGCTGATGGTGAATAGCACTGGACCAGCCAGGTTCCCAATGAAAGTCAGGAACCTCGGCACAAAATGAAAGGCAGTGATCTCGGCACGGGTCAGGTGAGGTCGTTGGGCTAACAATCATTTCTCAGCTGCTCCCATCCCTCTGTGTATAACATCACCCCTATCTTCCTCTGTCAGGGTCTAACACACATATCTGAAGCCAATGAGCAACCAGTTTCCGCTAGCAATCAATTTTTCTTCCTGAGAAACAAGGGGCTGTGACTGGGTGCCAGGGGCAGGGCAGCCATCAGAAATTCTTGGCCCCCTTACACAGATTTAGGCCTGGGCCCCTTCGAGCCTGACCACCAACATTCTGCAGGGCCGGCCCTCTGGCCGTCTCGCCCATTGAGTCCTTCAATGCACCCACTTCTATTTTAACACTCTTAAAACTTAATATATGAAAATAAATCCAAGCCAGCAAAGAGACATCCCCATATACAGTATTCAGCAAAGAGACATCCCAATCCAGTAAAAAGACGGCCTCATATATTCAGCAGAGACACATCCCAATCCAGCAAAGAGACGGCCTCATATATTCAGCAAAGACACATCCCAATCCAGCAAAGAGCCGGCCTCATATTTTCAGCAAAGAGATATCCCAATCCAACAAAGAGACGGCCTCATATATTCAGCAAAGACACATCCCAATCCAGTAAAGAGACGGCCTCATATATTGAGCAAAGAGGCATCCCAATCCAGCAAAGAGACAGCCTCATATTTTCAGCAGAGACAGAGCAATTTAGCAAAGAGACATCCCTTCAGCTGCATCGGCTTACTCTGCAGCAGCCCTGCTTTAGGAATTGCTAGCTACTACAGCAGCAACAACTCGGTCTCATTGGTTGGGGGTCTGGGCGGCCGGGCCCCTCGGAATGCCCGGGCCCCCTACATGTGTATGGGCTGTCCCCCCCTGATGGCTGCCCTGGCCAGGGGCATCAGCTCCTGTCACATCATAGCATCCTGTGTGTATCAGTCGAGGGGACCGCCACTCCTGAGCCCCCCCAAATCCTCACTTATTCCTACATAACCTCTCCCCCCCCACATTCCCCCAGACCCTTATTACTTTCTCAATAGAACGTCCCTGCCACCTCTTGTCCTATTCCTGACGTCCCCTGACCTAGTGCCCACTCTATGATGATGCCAAAGTCCTGGCCATCCCCTCATTTGCCATGCACACTGCCAGAGGAGCACGAGATGAGAGCAGAGTATTTTGAGGGCTCGGGATGGAAATTTGTGAGGGTTTGGGATATATGGTGCATGTGATGGGGATGCAGCTCGCCACATCCTTTCCCCTTCCCCCTCCACATGAAAACACTACACCCAGTGCTGTGCTGGCCCTATAGACATTTTGCATGACTGTGCCCCTGTGTACAAAGCCAGCTCCATGAAGACATGGTGTGACCAGATTGGTGTGAAGGAACTCGAGTGTCCTGCACAGAGCCCTGATCTCATTCCTACTAAACACCTTTAGGATGATTTGGAATGCGATTGTGAGCCAAGTCTTCTCATCCAACTTCCGTACCTGAGCACAAATCTTCTTGTGGCTGAGTGGGCTCGAGTTCCTCCACACCAAACTGGTCAAACCATGTCTTTATGGAGCTGGCTTTGTACACAGGGGGGGCACAGTCATACTGGAACAGAAAATGGTCTTCACCAAACTGTTACCACCAGGTTGAGAGAGCGCAATTGCCTACGATGTCTTTGAGTTCAGGTGTCTCCAGTGAAGGGTACTGGTAATGCAAAAACAGACAAAGACATTGTAGACAATCGTGCTCTTCCAACCTTGTGATAACAGTTTTCTGAAGACCCTTTTCTGTTCCATTATGACTCCATAAAGACGTGGTGTGACCAGTTTGGTGTGGAGGAATTGCAGTGTCCTGCACAGAAACCTGACCTCAACCCTACTGAAGGGCGAGCCGACTGTATAGGCACAGATTCCCACAGACATACTGCAAAAGCCCAGAAGCGTGCACAAGGGAAGGGGGATCTCCAAATAATGACCAGGGGGGAAGGGGGATCTCCAAATAATGACCAGGGGGGAAGGGGGATCTCCAAATAATGACCAGGGGGGAAGGGGGATCTCCAAATAATGACCAGGGGGAAGGGGGATCTCCATATTCATGGAAATGGAGGAGATCTCTACATGAATGACCATGGTCATTTCAATGGGATGTCCAACAAACTCATATAGGTGTGTTGGTCAAGAGTCCGCACATGTTTGCCCATGTATTGTATATAACTGCATTCATTGGTGTTTAGGTTTTTTTTGTTTTTTTTCATCTGGCTGGAGTTCAGCTTTAAAAGTGCTTGAAGCAGATTTCGGCATCTGGCATATTTCCGAGACCTTTAAATCTCCTCTACAAAGCAGCAAGGTTTCCTTCTCTCCTTGGACTTTGTATGCGACGTTGGAAAGCAAAGCCTAGTTGTGCAGAAGCTTGTCAATGTCTTTCATGTTGGGAAATTTCATTCTCTTTGTGAAGGGAGCTTTCCAGCGATCGCTCAAGGCTGTGATTTGAAGCCACTCTAAGTTAACATATCCAAGCCTGGGCAGTGCGTCGCTGAAGGGCTCCGTCTTGCCAGCTCAAACAGTGTTGATGCTCCAACGATCTCGCTAGCCCAGCAACAAAGCCCTTCCTGTCTGCCTCTCATTATCGCCTTTTAGTGGTGTGCATCATGCGCGGCAGTGTGGAGCGCTGACACACGCCATACTGAGCTCGGCGTCCACCTGCTCCGACTCCTCTGATCCACGAGCCAGAGCGACGCTCTCAGTTGGAGACAGAAACATTTTTTTTTATTTAGGAAAGGAAAGTCTTTCAGCCAAGCAGCATATTTTCTTTTTTTTTTTTTTTTAACTTGGCTGCTGAAATAAAAAAATTCCAGAGAAAAATAACATCCAGAACAAAACCAACGTTGTTAATTGTGTGCTATTCACAAAACAAAGTAAAGGCTCGCTCTTTCCAGGCCTCAACATTTTGCGCTCAGACTGCCGAACCCCTTCTAAAAGAAGAACTGGGGGGGGGGGGGTGATTGCGGCAGCTCTTGTCATGATATGTAGTCACATCAGGGCGGTCTTACCTGCTACTAGTTTTTCCTTTGCAGCATTGAAAAGTCTGCGATCTATGGCACCGCCATCTTGCAATGAATGTGCGTTGGAGTTATCATTTTCATACCACCGTTGCTTTTCAAAATGAACTTAAAGCTGAAGTCTAGGAGGAAATTAAAGCGGAATGAAATTAAAAAAATAATAAATTGCTGGATGTTGGGGGCAAACAAAACCTAAAATTGCTAAAAACGTCTTCCTCTTTCCCCTAGTTTTTTTTCCGTGCAAAAAAGAGAGAAAGGCCGGTCCCATGAAAGTCGGCTAAAACATTTTATTAATGCAGGTAAACAGTCAAATAAGCCAATGCGTTTCGGTCATCAGGCCTTCGTGCCTTTTTTTTTCCCTCCTGTGGATACTGTACTGTTCATGCGGTGTACTGTACAGTCTCGGCTCATTCCCAACATATGTAAAATGGTGCCAGGCACGATGATATGGCCACAGCAGACACTCTCTTATAAAGAAATGTAAACAAACATTTTAAAATCTATTAAAAACATGAACAGTGTGAGTAGAGCAGCGGACGTGTCAGTAGGGTGTGGGTTGGTGTGAGTAGGACAATGGATGGTTGGTGTCATTCAGTAGAGCAGTGGATGTGTCAGTAGGGTAGAGGTTGGTGTGAGTAGGGCAATGGATGGTTGGTGACATTCAGTAGAGCAGTGGATGTGTCAGTAGGATAATGGATGGTTGGTGTCATTCAGTAGAACAATGTACATGTCAGTAGGGTAGAGGTTGGTGTGAGTAGGACAATGAATGGTTGGTGTCATTAAGTCGAGCAGTGGACATGTCAGTAGGGTAGAGGTTGGTGTGAATAGGACAATGGATGGTTGGTATCATTCAGTAGAGCAGTGGATGTGTCAGTAGGACAATGGATGGTTGGTGTCATTCAATAGAGCAATGTACATGTCAATAGAGTAGAGGTTGGTGTGAAAAGGACAATGGATGGTTGGTGTCATTCAGTAGAGCACTGGATGTGTCAGTTGTGTTGAGGTTGGTGTCGGCAGGACAATGGATGGTTGGTGTCATTCAGTAGAACAATGGACGTGTCAGTAGGACAATGGATGGTGGGTGTAATTCAGTAGGGTAGAGGCTGGTGTGAGTAGGACATTGGATGGTAGGTGTAATTCAGTAGGGTAGAGGTTGGTGTCAGTAGGATAATGAATGGTTGGTGTCATTCAGTCGAGCAGTGGACATGTCAGTAGGGTAGAGGTTGGTGTGAATAGAACAATGGATGGTTGGTATCATTCAGTAGAGCAGTGGATGTGTCAGTAGGACAATGGATGGTTGGTGTCATTCAATAGAGCAATGTACATGTCAATAGAGTAGAGGTTGGTGTCAGTAGTGCAGTGGATGTGTCAGCAGGACAATGGATGGTTGGTGTCATTCAGTAGAACAATGGACGTGTCAGTAGGACAATGGATGGTAGGTGTAATTCATTAGGGTAGAGGCTGGTGTGAGTAGGACATTGGATGATTGGTGTCATTCAGTAGAGCATTAGACATGTCAGTAGGGTAGAGGCCGGAGTGAGTAGGACAATGGATGATTGGTGTCATTCAGTGAGCAATGGATGTGTCAGTAGGACAATGGATGGTTGGTGTCATTCAATAGAGCAGTGTACATGTAAATAGGGTCAAGGTTGGTGTCAGTAGGGCAATAGATGGCTGGTGTCATTCAGTAGAGCAGTGGATGTGTCAGTAGGGTCGAGGGTTGGTGTCAGTAGGGCAATGGATGGTTGGTGTCATTCAGTAAAGCAGTGGACTTTTTTTTTTTTGGCAATTTAATTTTGTTTTTGTTTTTTGCAATATTTTTTTTTACTATTTTTTAGAAGCCCCATAGTGGGCCTTTGGTGAAATATCTAGGGATTAAACAGACCTCAATTTGGAGACAGAGATTAGGACTGAGGACAGAGCCTCCCCCAATCCTCAGCCTCAGCTGCACTGGACAGTGAATGAATGGGAAGCGATATTAAGGTACAAAAGCTGAAGGGGTAAAATTTTTTTAGTTAGGTAAATATTAAAATCTAAACCAGTCATGCTCAACCCGTGGCCCGCAGAACCATCTGATGTGGCACTTGACCTCAAACCTAAGGCAACCCACACAGGTACACGGAGCTCTACTGAATAATTGCCGTTCCTCCATAATCCAAAAGCTGCTATTGCGGCCAACTCCCAGCTTCTCTCCTCCTTCCCCAGCACATAGACCCGGGGAGGGGAGCCTTTATCTGAGTGGATTCCACCTAGTGGCATCTGTACAGGGGTTGTGAAGGTGGATTCTCACAGTTGTGTGATGAACTTGGTGTCATTCCAGAAGCACGTGAGTGCATTATGTGTCATTTTATCTTATTGCACTACTAGAGCGTGCACTTTCCTGGTCTGTTACTTTTTAGTTAGATTGTCCACAGTCCTTGTATTTTAAAATCAAGGGGTGGCTACAAAGACCCTGATTAGGTGAAGGCTGCATCCCCGGTTCTGAGGTTTTTTTGGCTGGTCACACCTGAATATGAGAGAGATGAATGGGGATCTGGTTAATAAAAAACGTGATTTTTGTGATTTTGGGTAAACATCCAACAGGGATTGGTCCCATGAAAAACGATGATCCTGATAGCTGTTTACAATCATCAATATGCCAGTCAAAATTTTAATTTCTGAACCTTTTAATTTCATAGTGGCCGGCGACCAGTTGCCATATCACTTAAGTGGCCCCCGTGCTCTTAAATAAGTTGAGCACCCACCTCTAAACCATCTAATTTTGCATTGTTTAGATTTTGTGTATTATGGATTAGATCTTCTGCGGTCCAGGCATCTAATATAGACATTGCTTTTTGTAGAACTAATCGAGAAGAATACTAATGTCAAACACAAGGCCCCCGGGCTGAATCTGGCCCGTCAGGCCTTGTCATGTGGCCCTTGCACCCAGATTTGCAGCCAGAAAGTGCACTCACATCAGGGACAGCTCTCCAAAGAGAAAGAGAGAACGTTCCCTTGCCATGCGTGCCACGTATACAGGGAGGTACTATAGCTGGGCTACATAAGAGAGAAAAATGTGAGGATGTTTGCGGGGGGGGGGGGCACAGCACACCCCTGAACTCCGCACTCTGTATGTAGAGCACCCCTTAACCCTGCATTCTGAACATAGTGCACCCCTGAACCCTATTCTCTGTACACAGCACACCCCCTAAACTCTGCACTCTGTACGTAACGCACTCCTGAACTCTGCACTCTGTACACAGCACACCTCAATAGTCTGCACTCCTGAACAATACACTCTGTACATAGCGCACTCCTGAACTCTGCACTCTGTACATAACGCACTCCTGAACTCAGCACTGTGTACACAGCACACCTCAAAAGTCTGCACTCTGTACATAAAGCACTCCTGAACAATACACTCTGTACATAACACACTCCTGAACTCTGCACATAACGCACTCCTGAACTCTGCATTCTGTACATAACGCACTCCTGGACTCTGCACTCTGTACATAACGCACTCCTGAACTCTGCACTCTACACATAACGCACTCCTGAACTCTGCATTCTGTACATAACGCACTCCTGGACTCTGCACTCTGTACATAACGCACTCCTGAACTCTGCACTCTACACATAACGCACTCCTGAACTCTGCATTCTGTACATAACGCACTCCTGGACTCTGCACTCTGTACATAATGCACTCCTGAACTCTGCACTCTGTACAAAACGCACTCCTTAACTCAGCACTCTGTACACAGCACACCTCAAAAGTCTGCAATCTGTACATAAAGCACTCCTGAACAATACAATCTGTACATAACGCACTCCTGAACTCTGCACTCTGTACATAACGCACTCCTGAACAATACACTCTGTACATAACGCACTCCTGAACTCTGTACATAACGCACTCCTGAACTCTGCACTCTGCACATAACGCACTCCTGGACTCTGCACTCTGTACATAATGCACTCCTGAACTCTGCACTCTGTACATAACGCACTCCTTAACTCAGCACTCTGTACACAGCACACCTCAAAAGTCTGCACTCTGTACATAAAGCACTCCTGAACAATACACTCTGTACATAACGCACTCCTGAACTCTGCACTCTGTACATAACGCACTCCTGAACTCTGCATATAACGCACTCCTGAACTCTGCATTCTGTACATAACGCACTCCTGGACTCTGCACTCTGTACATAATGCACTCCTGAACTCTGCACTCTGCACATAACGCACTCCTGAACTCTGCATTCTGTACATAATGCACTCCTGGACTCTGCACTCTGTACATAGCGCACTCCTGAACTCTGCACTCTGTACATAATGCACTCCTGAACTCTGCATTCTGTACATAACACACTCCTGAACTCTGCACATAACGCACTCCTGAACTCTGCATTCTGTACATAACGCACTCCTGGACTCTGCACTCTGTACATAACGCACTCCTGAACTCTGCACTCTGCACATAACGCACTCCTGAACTCTGCACTCTGCACATAACGCACTCCTGAACTCAGAACTCTGTACACAGCACACCTCAAAAGTCTGCACTCTGTACATAAAGCACTCCTGAACAATACACTCTGTACATAACACACTCCTGAACTCTGCACTCTGTACATAACGCACTCCTGAACTCTGCACTCTGCACATAACGCACTTCTGCACTCTGCACATAACGCACTCCTGAACTCTGCATTCTGTACATAACGCACTCCTGGACTCTGCAATCTGTACATAATGCACTCCTGAACTCTGCACTCTGTACATAACGCACTCCTTAACTCAGCACTCTGTACACAGCACACCTCAAAAGTCTGCACTCTGTACATAAAGCACTCCTGAACAATACACTCTGTACATAACGCACTCCTGAACTCTGCACTCTGTACATAATGCACTCCTGAACTCTGCACTCTGTACATAATGCACTCCTGAACTCTGCACTCTGTACATAACGCACTCCTTAACTCAGCACTCTGTACACAGCACACCTCAAAAGTCTGCACTCTGTACATAAAGCACTCCTGAACAATACACTCTGTACATAACGCACTCCTGAACTCTGCACTCTGTACATAACGCACTCCTGAACTCTGCATTCTGCACATAACGCACTCCTGAACTCTGCATTCTGTACATAACGCACTCCTGGACTCTGCATTCTGTACATAACGCACTCCTGGACTCTGCACTCTGTACATAGCGCACTCCTGAACTCTGCACTGTGTACATAATGCACTCCTGAACTCTGCACTCTGTACATAACACACTCCTGCACTCTGCACATAACGTACTCCTGAACTCTGCATTCTGTACATAACGCACTCCTGGACTCTGCACTCTGTACATAACGCACTCCTGAACTCTGCACTCTGCACATAACGCACTCCTGAACTCTGCACTCTGCACATAACGCACTCCTGAATTCAGAACTCTGTACACAGCACACCTCAAAAGTCTGCACTCTGTACATAAAGCACTCCTGAACTCTGCACTCTGCACATAACGCTTTCCTGAACTCTGCATTCTGTACATAATGCACTCCTGGACTCTGCACTCTGTACATAATGCACTCCTGAACTCTGCACTCTGTACATAACGCACTCCTTAACTCAGCACTCTGTACACAGCACACCTCAAAAGTCTGCACTCTGTACATAAAGCACTCCTGAACAATACACTCTGTACATAACGCACTCCTGAACTCTGCACTCTGTACATAACACACTTCTGAACTCTGCACTCTGCACATAATGCACTCCTGGACTCTGCACTCTGTACATAATGCACTCCTGAACTCTGCACTCTGTACATAACGCACTCCTTAACTCAGCACTCTGTACACAGCACACCTCAAAAGTCTGCACTCTGTACATAAAGCACTCCTGAACAATACACTCTGTACATAACGCACTCCTGAACTCTGCACTCTGTACATAACGCACTCCTGAACTCTGCACTCTGCACATAACGCACTCCTGAACTCTGCATTCTGTACATAACGCACTCCTGGACTCTGCATTCTGTACATAACGCACTCCTGGACTCTGCAATCTGTACATAACGCACTCCTGAACTCTGCACTCTGTGCATAGCGCACTCCTGAACTCTGCACATAGCACACCCATAAACTCCGCACTCTGCAAATAACCCAGTCCTGAACCCTGCTCTGTGCGTAGTGCACCCCAGATACAACCAGCTTCTTGAGGACAACCATACTGCTGATGTGGCCTGCGATGAAATTGACTTTGACACCCTAGGTGTAGAATATTCCTTCTTTTTAATAGTGATTTTTAAAAAATATATTATTATTGCCCCTGAAAAACGTCCTATTTTTTATGTCAAACCCCTAAATGGTGATATTTAGATTGACATAATTTGCTAAATATCTTTATCTGCTTTCCTGAAGAAAAAAAAATGTTTGCTTACATAGTTCAGTAGCTTAAGCTTAATTTCAAACGCATAGAACTTAGATGACAACTGGCTCCTCCCCCTCCCTGCTGTTTTCAGAAGGGGGGTATGGAATTGCAATCAGTTAGGGAGGGTCTGAAGGCAAGCAGCTTCTGTGCTGTTTCCTGAGAAAACCTGCAGTATAATCCATGATACCATTGTTATTAAATGCTTAATTAGGACTTATTATCAATAAAAAGGGATATAAAACATCAGTTACCAAAAAAATCTTATGGGGGGTATGGCATTCCTGATAGAGAGGGTCTGAAGGCAAACAGCTGCTGTGCTCTTTTCTTGAGAAAACCTGTAGTTTAATCCATGATACCATTTTTGCTTAGTAAGGATTTATTATCAATAAAAGAGGATATAAAGCATCAGTTTAAAAAATCTTACTTTTTTAATTTTTAAGGGGGTTTTTCCTCCCATTTTTCCCCTTAAAGTTTTTACTTCTATTTTTGCAATATTTAAGAAAATGTGGGTACAACATTTGGAAAGATTCTAGATAGTATGCTGTACAGTAAGGTGGCGCATGTCCCAGTTCTCTACATTTGTGTCATTTTGATAAATATATGTAATCTGTTCAAACCTTTTGGCCTCCGGGTTTACTGGTGTACCACTGTCTGCATACATTCCTGATTTTGCAACTTTTTGATGATGTGACGTTGTCGTTTCCCATATATAAAAAGAAAATTATAAAAAAGAAAAATCTTACAAGGAGAGTATGGAATTTCAGATAGAGAGGGTCTGAAGGAAAACAGCTGCTGCGCTGTCTCCTGAGAAAACTTGCAGTTTAGTTCATGACACACCATTGTTATTAAATGCTTAGTAAGGATTTGATTATCAATAAAATAAAATATAAAGCATCACTTTAAAAAATCCTTCAAAGGGGGGGTATGGGATTTCAGAAAGGGGGGGGGGGGTATGGAATTTCAGAAAGAGCGGGTCTGAAGGCAAACAGCTGCTTTGCTGTCTCTTTAGCAAAGAAGTTTAATCAATAAAATAATTTTTATCAAATGCTTATTACAAATTTTATATCAATAATAAAATAAATTAAAAAAGGATTTAAAACATAATTTAAAAAAAAAAACGTATAAGGGAGGGTATGGAATTTTTTTTAGATAGATAGGGTCTGAAGGAACTAAAGCTGGCCATACACTATACAATTTTCTTGTTCAACTTTCCTTTAGATTTACCAAAACCATGTAATATGAGGTCAAACCTAAACACTTTCAATTTGTATGCAATCAGGCAGGCCCTTGCACTACATAGTTTAAGGTAAATCTAAAGGAAATTGAATAAGAAAATTGTATAGTGTATGGCCAGCCTAAGATACAAGTCAGATTTCTAGCATCCCCTGCAACAAAAATTTTATTTTTTTGTGGGATACTCCCAATAGGAACACATCTAAAGGGATGCAGGCCCAGCAGATTTCCTCATTAGTGTTCTGCAGCTGCCACAGCTGATAGATAATTATGAAACCACTCCCATTAGACCCACTCAGCACAGAGGAACAAACAATGATTTCTTCAGAATAACAAAAATGTAGAAATCTGCAACAAAGTTTGTTACAATCCCTGCAATGTACAGAGATCACCCAGAGGGGGAGTTTTTTTCTCAACAAAAGTGGAGTTAGGGTCCTTTCACACGGCCGCTCCGTGTGAAAGGTCCGCTGCGGGACTTTTTTTTTTTTTTCCACGGAGCGGATGACATTTGTGTCATCCGCTCCGTGTGCCCGCATATCATCCCATCCGTTTGCGGATGATATGCGGACATAATGTAAGTCTATGGCACTGCGGATGTCAGTGGATGACACCGCTGACATCCGATTTTCCTTCCTTTACGTTTTTTACACGGAAGAAAAAATGGGGTTCTGTTCCGTTCGTAAAAATGGAACAGAACTGAAAGGAGGAAAATCGGGTGTTAGCGGATGGTATTCCTCTGACACCCGCAGTGCCATTCACTTACATTATGTCCGCAAATCATCCGCAAACAGATGGGATGATTTGCGGACACACGGAGCGGCCGTGTGAAAGGAGCCTTACTCTTTAATAAGAATTTTATATCAATAATAAAACAAAATACTCCTCTCCGCTATATCCCAACGTTGGTAAGTTCCCAACGCTTTTTCACCACACTACTACTTCCCCTCCTTCCTAACATTTGCTTAATTCCTTTCCCGCACTTTTCCGAATCTATTTTTCAACGGAAACATTTTATCTTCATTCAGTTTCTGTTGCTATAACCAAACAACTGTCGTGACAATTTCCCTGTTAACTTTTTGACTGCAACTTTTGGTTTCACGAGTTGAATATGTTATGACCATCCTATAATGGCCTTATGTTTGTTACTCGATTTTGTGCAATTATTTTATATTAACCGCTTGCCGACCGCCGGAAGGACATTTACTGCGGCGGTCAGCCCCTCCTGGGCAAAGTGACATAGTACTAGGTCGCTCGCCCAGGAGCCTGTAGGGGGCGAGGGCGCACCGCCGGAGGCGCGCTCCCGCCCCCGCTCGTTCACGGTGGCTCCGCTGTCCTCCGGTCACTCGCGATCTCCCGCTGGAGAGGGAGAAAGGCAGACGGCTGATGTAAACAAAGCCGCCTGTCATTCTCCCTGGTGTAACTGCAGAGATCATACGATCCTGCTATGTAGGATCGTATGTCTCTGTGGTTACATCACAAGCCACGCCCCCCCACAGTTAGAATCACACCCCTAGGGACACACTTAACCCCTTGATCACTAATAAAGTTAACCTCTTCCCTGCCAGTGTCATTTTTACAGTAACAGTGCATATGTATAGCACTGATTACTGTAGTAATGTCACTGGTACCCCCAAAAATGTTAGTCAGGGGTCCGATCTGTCCGCCGCAATGTCGCAGTCCCGCAAAAAAAATTGCAGATCGCCGCCATTACTAGTTTAAAAAAACTATAAAAATGACATAAATCTTTCCCGTAGTTAGTAAACGCAATAATTTTTGTGCAAACCAAACAAAATACGCTTATTGTGATTTGTTTTATCAAAAATATGTAGCAGAAAACAAATTGGCCTAAAATGTAAAAAAATTTTGATTTTACATTTTTTTGGGGGGAATTTCATATATAAAAAATGTGCATAAATATTGTTATTTTTTATGAATTGTCGCTCTTTTGTTTATAGCACAAAAAATAAAAATCGCACAGGTGATCAAATACCACCAAAAGAAAGCTCTGTTTGTGGGAAAAAAAGGACGTCAATTTAATTTGGGTACAGCGTCACACGACCGCGCAATTGTCCATTAAAATCACGCAGTGCCGAATCGCAAAATAGGCCCTGGTCTTTGAGCAGCCAAATCCTCCGGGACTTAGGTGGTTAAGCAATACCGTATTTTTTGCAAATTTCTGTATATGCTTTTTACTTGAATAAAAATGTTATAGATTAAAAAATAATAATAATAAATAAAAGAATATAAAACCATTTAAAAAAAAAAATAAAAATCTTACAGGAGAGGGTATGGAATTCTAGTTAGAGAGGGTCTGAAGGCAAACAGCTGCTGTGCTGTCTCTTGAAAAAATCTGCAGTTTAATTCATGATACTATTGTTATCAAATGCTAAATAAGGATTTTATATCAATATTAAAAAAAATATATATATATATATATAAAACATCACTTAAAAAATCCTACAAGATTATAAAGAGATTACTAAAATTGACCCCAAACCAGAAGATAATTCTAAGATCTGTGTTGGAGGGGAAGTATAGATTGCCTTTAATTGAAGAGAAGAGGATTGTATGGGGTGATGCGGCGCGGCGATGAGCGGTGGAATTTTATCACGTTATCTCTGCGGAGAGGCCGCCTGTCATTTGCGTTGCCGCGCAGTAAATCCCAGGTGCCTTTTGTCTTCTCTTTTCTGTGGTTAATTGTTGTGCCGTAACAATTGCATGTTGTAACAGGTTTATAGCTTCTGACTGTGGCAATCCAATTATCCCGAATTACTGCCTTGATTGTCGCCCAATTAATGTCAGCTTTACATTGTCAGATGTGAGGGGACAGCTAATATAATTGTGCCATTATTCACCGCGCCTGTCTGATGGGAATGATATAGAGAAGGAAGGTAATCAGCGCTCTCCGGGTGACAGTAAACAGCAGGTGACATAATATTTAAATTTGCTGGAGAGGTAATAACATGGAAGGACGCCTGAGGAGCCGCCGATTGTGAAAAGACTTCAGTCAAGAGGGCAGAGAAATACAGGAGAGGGATGGCGAGAGGACCAGGAGCTCCTTCCAGTCACTTCTTCTTCCCACTGCCTGAATCTTCCAGATTAAAGGGAACGGTTTAGGGCTAATTATTTATGTATTTTTGTTATATTTTTTTTTTATTTTTTATTTTTTTTTACTATTTATTTATTTATTTGAAATAATTTGTATAAATCTTATAAATCAGTGATTTATCACTTGTTGTCAGGGGCAATTTTAAATGTTAAAATTTTTTTTTTAATAGAAAATTACCCCCAAACATTATTTTCTCTGTCGCTCATTGACAGACGCAGTCCTCTTGATTAATATCAAATTGGGTTATACTGCCCTCTACAGGAGTAGGACACTAGGCAGAAGGAAAACGTTCTGGCCACACCTTAGGGGCAGTCCCAGAGGGTATATCCTCTCTCTCCCTGCTACAGGATGTCAGTTTTTTTCTGTCTAGTCAGGAGTAAGGATCTAAGTTCCTTGCTGGGATCTTTGGTCCTGTCAAGATTTTTTTAGAAAATTTTTTTAGGCAGCTTTTTTCTCCAGTTGTTCCTGTGAGATCTTCAAGGCAGCAGGCCGCTGCCATCTTTCTACAGGCCGCCATCCTCCCGCAGGTCGCGCGGGGCCGCCATCTTGGCGTAGCCTCGTGTCTCCAGCATGGGGGCGGCCATTTTGGATAAAGGGGAGAAGTATCCCCTCGGCAGTATCAGATTTGCTGGAACAGATTATACAAGGGCTACAGTTCATCTGTGACGCCGCCCTGAACACGCAACTCCCTTGCTAGGGCGTGCATCGGTTTCAGCATTGGTCCTCAGACGCGTGTTGTGGTTAAAGTGCTGGTCGGCGGATCAAGGTTCCAAAAAAGCTTTGGCTAATCTCCCTTTTCAAGGGGATCGCCTGTTTGGGGCCACCTTAGATGAGATTATAAAGGATCTCACTGGGGGCATGAGCACTTTCTTGCCACAGACTACTAAGGGTAAAGGACCTCGTAACAGGCGAGGACCTTCCTTTTCCGCTCATAAAACGTTTGTTCGCTCCGCTGGGGCGGGCGATAAGGGGAAGCCCTCCAAAGCCCCTTCAGGGGGTTTCAAAGGGCGCTGGTCGGGTAAACAAAGGTCCGGCTCAGCCAAACCTGAAGATAAGACCAATACAGCCTGAAGGTGCGCCCCCACCCATCTCTGGGGTGGGGGGACGTCTTCACCGGTTTCCGGATCCATGGCTTTCCAGAATCCCGGACAAAGGGGTTCGCGAGGTCATACGGTCAGGATACAAGATCGAGTTTTGATCCCTTCTACTGGTGCGATTCTTCCCTTCCAACATTCGACTATCCCCGGATCGCTTAAAAGCTTTGCGGGAGGCAGTAATGGACTTGATGCAACAGGGAGCGGGAGTTCCCGTTCCTTGAGCAGAACGTTTTCAGGGGTTCTATTCGAACCTATTCACAATACCCAGAAAAGAGGGCAAGGTGCGTCCAATTCTGGACTTAAGAGCACTCAATCATTTTGTCCGGGTACAAGAATTCAAGATGGAGTCCATCTAAACATATCTGGGCCTAACTTTGGAGACATCCTTGGCAAGGGTGTGTCTCCTTACGGAGAAGCTCCGGAAGAGTCAGTGAACGATTCGGATGTTACTGTCCGTCAACTGGCCTTCCCTTCGGACTTGCATGAGGATACTGGGACTAATGGTGGCCTTCTTAGAGGCAGTACCGTATGCCCAGTCTCATACCCGAATTCTCCAAAAGGAGATTCTTTTCAAATAGAATCGGAATCCCGATTCTCTGGACAATCGGATCCGGTTGAGCGAGCGGACCAGGGAGTCTCTGGTCTGGTGGCTTCGGTCTCCGATGCTCAGCCAGGGGAAGTCTTTTCTTCCGATCGAATCCAGGTTACCGATAAATGTATTGGAACTGAGAGCGATCAGACTTTGTCTGATTTACTGGACTGAGCAGCTTCAGGGCAGCCCGGTTTGGATCCAGTTGGACAAGGCCACGGCCGTGGCTTATGTCAATCACCAAGGGGGCACCAAGAGTGCCCTGGCGGTCATAGAAGTGGCCAGCATTCTTCATTGGGCGGAACGGTTTGTTCCGGCTCTCTCCTCGGTGTTCACTCCGGGGGTGGAAAATCGGAAGGCAGATTATCTCAGCCGTCAGATTCTGGATCAAGGGGTATGACCTCTTCATCCAGAGGTATTTCACCAGTTGTGCCTTCATTGGGGCACCCCGGAGGTGAATCTGTTGGCAGCTCAGCTCAACAGGAAGGTGCGGAGGTTTGCAGCCCGCTCCCAAGATCCTCGAGCGGACGCAGCAGACGCGCTGGTCGCCCCGTGGGGACAGTATCAGCTACTGTATGTCTTCCCTCCTCTCAAGTTGCTGCCGAAACTTCTTCGCAGGATAGAGGTGGAGGGAATTCCAGTTATCCTGGTAGCTCCGGACTGGCCTCGTCGACCCGGGTAGGACGACTTGGGCAGGCGGGTCGCGGACGCTCCTTGGAGACTTCCTCTCAGGGAGGATCTGCGGTCTCAGGGACCGATCTTCCATCCTGCTTTACAATCGCTGGCTTTAACGGCCCGGCTATTGAGACTCAGGTGCTGAAGGACAAGGGATTGTCAACTTCAGTTATTCCTACTTTAATTAAAGCAAGGAAAGCGACTTCCAGAAAAGTCTATCATCGCACATGGAGGTCTTATATTGCGTGGTGCGAATCCCTTGGATTTCCTCCATGTGCCTATTCGGTGACCCGAATCTTGGCTTTTCTGCAACAGGGGGTTGAGCAGAAGCTGGCCTTGAGTACTGTCAAGGGTCAGGTTTCAGCGTTAGCAATTTTCTTTCAGAAACCTTTGGCTACCCATTCCTTGGTGCGGAATTTCATCCAGGGGGTGCGGCACTTGGCTCCGCCAGTGCGAGCGCCCTTACCGCCCTGGGATCTTAATTTGGTGTTGTCGGTTCTTCAGGAACCTCCCTTTGAAAATATCAGGGAGATTCCCTTCCTATGTTATCCCAGAAGGGGGCCTTCTTGGTGGCCATTACTTCTGCACGCAGGGTGTCAGAACTGGCCGCATTATCTTGTCGTTCCCCATATCTGGTGGTTCATAGGGATAAGGTGGTTCTTCGTCCGAATCCATCCTTCCTTCCTAAAGTGGTTTCAGAGTTTCATCTGAATGAGGATATTGTATTACCGTCCCTGTGTCCTAAGCCCAGCCATCATCGGGAGTTTGCGTTACATTCCTTGGATGTGGTCCGGGCGATCAGGGTATACTTGAAAACTACGGAATCGTTCCGTAAGACGGATTCACTTTTTGTGATCACGGATGGCCCCAAAAAGGGGTTGCCTGCATCTGCCGCGACTATCTCCAAATGGATCAGACAGACGGTGGTGCAGGCTTATTCTATTAAGGGTCGGAATCCTCCGTTCCCTGTTAAGGCGCACTCCACTCTGGCGCTTAGTGCTTCCTGGGCCTTCCGCCATCAGCCGTCAGTGGTCCAGGTTTGCAAGGCGGCTACCTGGTCGTCGGTACATACCTTTACAAAATTTTATAAAGTTGATGTGTTGGCCGCAAGGTTTTGCAGGCCGCAATTTGAGGAGACCGTTGGTCTACCTCGAGGTTTTTTTTCTGTTGGGTTTTGCAGGCCGCAATTTGAGGAGACCGTTGGTCTACCTCGAGGGTTTTTTTCTGTTGGGTTTTCAGTTGAGTCTCATCCTTTGGTTTGATGAGCCTTTAAGACTTCTAGTCGGCACCGGTTGGGCCTTCTGGATTTAAATTTTGATTTCTGTTATCCCACCCCTCATTTGTGGCACTGCTTTGGGACGTCCCAATTTGATATTAATCAAGAGGACTGCGTCTGTCAATGAGCGACAGAGAAAAATTGATTTTTGTAAAATCTTACCGTAAAATCCTTTTCTCTTAAGCTCATTGACAGACGCAGTACCCGCCCCTCTACTTTTGATTTGGGTTGGGTTAAATTCTCTGACACTGCTTTGTGACATAACTGACATCCTGTAGCAGGGAGAGAGAGGATATACCCTCTGGGACTGCCCCTAAGGTGTGGCCAGAACGTTTTCCTTCTGCCTAGTGTCCTACTCCTGTAGAGGGCAGTATAACCCAATTTGATATTAATCAAGAGGACTGCGTCTGTCAATGAGCTTAAGAGAAAAGGATTTTACGGTAAGATTTTACAAAAATCCATTTATTATTATTACTATACAGGATTTATATAGCGCCAACAGTTTGCGCAGCGCTTTACAATGTGAGGGAAGACCATACAGTTACAATACAATTCAATACAGGAGGAATCAGAGGGCCCTGCTCCTTAGAGCTTACAATCTAGACATTATATATATATACTGTATGTATATATATATATTTTTTTTAAGCAGAGGCAGGTTTTTATTGCACAGCCGTTTATTAAACACAAATTTTCAGGGGAAAAAATGCAGCTAGCTGAATTTTAGTGCATTAAGTATAATATATTATTTATATATATAGTAATATAGTTTTATATATATATATATATATATATATATATAATTTTTTTGGTAATATATAAAAATTACGTTGTGCCAAGATACAGCACCTTGAAAAAGTATTCACACCCCTTGAAATTTCACACATTTTGTCACGTTACAACCAAAAATGTAAATGTATTTTATTGGGATTTTATGTGATAGACCGACACAAAGTGGCCATAATTGTGAAGTGGAAGGAAAATAATAAATTATACAAATAAATCTGTGAAAAGTGTGAGGGGGGGCATTTGTATTCACCCCCCTTTACTCTGATACCCCTAACTAAAATCTATTTTAAAAAGTGTATTTTCCCCCCAAAAAACTGCATTCAAAAAAACGCTGAGCAAATACCACGTGACATAAAAAAAATTGCAAAACCCACCAATTTATTCTCTAGGGCCTCTGCTTTAAAAAAATATATATCATGTTTGGGGGTTGGGAATAATTTTCTAGCAAAAAAACGGATTTTCACGGCAACAAAAAGTGCCATAAAATGCCCGGTCTTCAACTGGTTAACTCAAAACTGATAACCTGTAAAGGCTTTTAACTACTTGGGGTCCGAATGACAGGTACAGCGGGGAACTGAATTGCTGGGAGGGCGTACAATGACGTCCTCTCTGCAATGAGCGGCCTGCGCGCTCCCTGCGGGGAGCGCCCGGCTCACTCCATGAGACTCGCTTGATCACAGATCGGAGATCTAGGGCGGTCCCGCCACATTACCACGTGATCAGCTGTCAGCCAATGACAGCTGATCATGTAAAGTAAACAGCAGCCGGCGATCAGCCGTTTTTTCTCCTCACACTGTCTCTGCTGTCAGAGGGACATTGGTCCAAAGAGGAGAGGTATTATTTGTGCCACCTACTACTGCCCACCAGTGTCACCCACCAATTTTTATATACCAGTGCCCAGCAGTGCCACCTACCAGTGCCCACCAGTGCCATCTGCCAGTGCCCGCTAGTGCCCACCTGTGCCATCTGCCAGTGCCCACTAGTGCCACCTACGAGTGCCCACCAGCACCACCTACCAGTGTCACCTATCAGTGCTCACCAGTGCCACCTATCAGTGCTCCATCATGTCCCCCTACCAGTGCCTATCATTGCCCATCAGTGCCACCTATTGGTGCCCATGAGTGCCGCCTATTAGGCTCCATTCACACCTGGGCGTTTTTGTTTCAGGCGTTTTTTCAGGCGTTTTTATGGGCGTTTTTTCAGGCATTTTTTGTGCAGGCGTTTTTAGATTGAATAGAGAACAATGGAAAACGCCTGTAATCTGCCCAAAAAGAAGCTCATGTACTTTTTTGAGCGTTGGGCGTTTTGCTTCAGGCGTTAAAACGCTCAGATGTGAACAGGGGCCATTTAAATTAATGGGATTTTACTTGTTGGGCGTTTTGGAAACGTTTTTTTGGAGCGTTTTTGGAGCTGAAAACGCCCAGGTGTGAATGGAGCCGTAATGTCCTTCAGCGCCACCTACCTGTGCCCTTCAGTGCTGCCCGTCATTGCCTATCAGTGCCACCCATTACTGCTGCCTTATCAGTGCCCATCAGTGCAGCCTACCAGTGCCCAACAGTGCAGCCTACCAGTGCCTATCAGGGCACTGATGAGGCGGCACTGGTATGCACTGATGAGGCTGCACTGCTGGGTGGCACTAATGGGCACTGAGAGAGGGCACTGATATGCGGCATTAAGAGGTGGCACTGAAAGAGAGCACTGGTGGGCACTGTTTAGGAGACACTGATGATGGGGCATGGATGGGCACTGATTGGCAGCACTGATGGGCACTGATAGGTGGCACTGGTGGGCTCTGATTAGCAGTACTGATGGGCACTGATAGGTGGCACTGGTGGGCTCTGTTTAGTAGTACTGATGGGCACTGAAACATGGCACTGGTGGGCACTGATAGGTGGCACTGGTGGGCTCTGATTAGCAGTACAGGTGGGCACTAATTAGCAGTACTGATGGGCACTGATAGGTGGCACTGGTGGGCTCTGATTAGCAGTACTGATGGGCACTGCTAGGTGGGCACTGATTAGCAGTACTGATGGGCACTGAAAGACGGCACTGGTGGGCACTGATAGGTGGCACTAGTGGGCTCTGATTAGCAGTACAGGTGGGCACTAATTAGCAGTACTGATGGGCACTAATAGGTGGCACTGGTGGGCCCTGATTAGCAGTACTGATGGGCACTGATAGGTGGCACTGGTGGGCTCTGATTAGCAGTACTGATGGGCACTGCTAGGTGGGCACTGATTAGCAGTACTGATGGGCACTGAAAGACGGCACTGGTGGGCACTGATAGGTGGCACTAGTGGGCTCTGATTAGCAGTACAGGTGGGCACTAATTAGCAGTACTGATGGGCACTGATAAGTGGCACTGGTGGGCTCTGATTCGCAGTACTGATGGGCAGTGATAGGTGGCACTGGTGGGCACTGATAGGTGCCACTGGTGGGCTCTGATTAGCAGTACAGGTGGGCATTAATTAGCAGTACTGATGGGCACTGATAGGTGGCACTGGTGGGCACTGATTAGCAGTACTGATTGGCACTGAAAGATGGCACTGGTGGGCACTGATTGGCAGCACTGGAGGGCACTGATTAGCGGCACTTAGGGGACCGATGTCCCTTCATGCTGACAGCTGATCACATGGTAAAGGGCTCGCTGTGATTGGCCCTTTATCCCAATCTGTGATCAGCCAAGTCCCAAGGACTCGCTGGCGTGAGAACAGGGCGACGCCCATGTACTCCCTCCTGGCATTTGAAGCCCGCTCTGTAGCCATCTTTCAGCGATCAATTGGTTAAGACTGGTCATGTTTGGTATCTATGTACTCCATGTAACCCAATCTTTATATTTTACCAAAAACACATTGGGTATTATATTGTATTTGTTTGCTCTGAAATTCATTTTAGTGTATTTTTTTTTTTAAATATGCGTTTGATGCACAAATATCGTGCTACATAAAAGAATTGCCACTACCGCCATTTTATTCTTCAGGGTCTCCGTTTTCCAAAAATATTTACTTTTTCTAGCAAGAAGTGTATTTTTTTAAACATGTTTGCAAAAAAGTAAAAAAAAATGCCCCCCGGCAGACAAGCGGTTAAAGCGGAATTTTATGTAGAATTCACCTTTTGGAAACCTCATGGAAGAAAAAAAAATAATAATTATTTTCTGGATATTTCTTCTATATTCTCAGAGCTTTTCTTTCCGCTTCCCTTTATAATCGTATCTTAGGAATGTTCCGGCGTGCGTTCGCTATTTTTCGGCGAGCTCTATATGTAAATGGATAAAAAAAAAAATATATATTTTTTTTTTTTATTAATTGTCTGTCGTTGTGGAAATTCTAATCTATCCGGCGCTCGGCGAGATTCTTTCATGGGACTTTTCAAGTTCCCCGGTTGGAACATCTGAATGATTCTTCCCCCTCAATCCTGGCGCTGACAATAGCCGCGCCACTTTGCCTGTGAACTGTGTGAATTCTGCCATTTCTGAGCGTCCAGACGTGAACGAGGGCCCCGGCTCCGGACGGATAATCGCTTATCGCCTAAAAGACGCCTGAAGAGCGGCGATAACAAAGTCGCTGATTAGCTGCAGTTACAGGATAAATAATTTATTCCGCGCTGCCTCTTTCATGAGGGATTCGCCGCTAATCCGAGGAAGTCAGTTGTCGTCCCCGAAAAACTGATAACGCTCTTTCATATTGGCCGCGTTTCACGTCTAAATGGTAATTTTATTTTCCGCTGATGGAGCATTTTTTTTTTTTTTGGGAGCCTTAAAAGTGACAGAGAGAGAGAGAGAAGGGGAGAGAGAGAGAGAGAGCGAGAAGGGGAGAGAGAGGGGGGAGAGAGGAGGGAGAGAGAGAGGAGGGGAGAGAGAAGGGGGAGAGAGAGAGAGCGAGAAGGGGAGAGAGAGGGGGGAGAGAGAGGAGAGAGAGAGAAGGGGAGAGAGAGAGAGATAGAGAGAAGGGGAGAGAGAGGGGGGGAGAGAGGAGGGAGAGAGGGGAAGGAGAGAGAGAGGGGAAGGAGAGAGAGAGAGGAAGGAGAGAGAGAGGGGGGAAAGAGAAGGGGAGAGAGAGAGGGGAAGGAGAGAGGGAGGGAGAGAGGGGAAGGAGAGAGAGAGGGGAAGGAGAGAGAGGGAGGAAGGAGAGAGAGAGGGGGGAAAGAGAAGGGGAGAGAGAGAGGGGAGGGAGGTAGAGAGAGGGGAGAAAGAGAGGGGGAAAGAGAGGGGAGGGAGGAGGGGGAGAGAGAGGGGGGAGAGAGATAGAAGGGGAGAGAGAGAGGTAGAGAAATAGAAGGAGAGAGAAGAGGGAGGGAGAGAGGGGGTAGAGAGAGAGAAGGGGAGGGAGGGGGAGAGAAGAGAGAGAAAGAGAAGAGGGAGAGAGAGGGGGGTAGAGAGAGAGAAGGGGAGGGAGAGAGAGAGAAGGGGAGGGAGGGAGAGAGAGAGAAGGGGAGGGACGGAGAGAAGGGGAGGGAGGGAGAGAGAAGGGGAGGGAGGGAGAGAGAAGGGGAGGGAGAGAGAAGGGGAGGGAGAGAGAAGAGGAGGGAGA
This sequence comes from Pelophylax lessonae, assembly GCF_965119305.1. Lineage (NCBI taxonomy): Eukaryota > Metazoa > Chordata > Amphibia > Anura > Ranidae > Pelophylax > Pelophylax lessonae. Next base: position 2,242,842 of record NC_138772.1, on the reverse strand, counting down.
GAGAGAGAGAAGGGGAGGGAGAGAGGGAGAAGGGGAGGGAGAGAGGGAGAAGGTGAGGGAGGGAGAGAAAAGGGGAGGGAGGGAGAGAAAAGGGGAGGGAGAGAGAGGAGGGAGAGAGAGGAGGGAGGGAGAGAGGGAGAAGGGGAGGGAGAGAGGGGGAAGGGGAGGGAGGGAGAGAAAAGGGGAGGGAGGGAGGGAGGGAGAGAGAGAAGGGGAGGGAGAGAGGGAGGGAGAGAGAAGAGGGAGGGGGAGAGAGAGAGAGGGAGGGATATAGAGAGAAGGGGAGGGAGGGAGGGAGAGAGAAGAGGGAGGGGGGGAGGGAGATAGAGAGAAGAAGAGGGATGGAGGGAGAGAGAAGAGGGAGGGGGGAGGGAGATAGAGAGAAGAGGAGGGATGGAGGGAGAGAGAAGAGGGAGGGGGAGAGGGGGGAGGAGATAGAGAGAATAGGAGGGAGGGAGGGAGAGAGAAGAGGGAGGGGGAGAGGGGGGGAGCGAGATAGAGAGAAGAGGAGGGATGGAGGGAGAGAGAAGAGGGAGGGGGAGAGGGGGGGAGGGAGATAGAGAGAAGAGGAGGGATGGAGGGAGAGAGAAGAGGGAGGGGGGGAGGGAGATAGAGAGAATAGGAGGGAGGGAGAGAGAAGAGGGAGGGGGAGAGGGGGGGAGGGAGAGAGAAGAGGGAGGGGGAGAGAGAGAGAGGGAGGGATATAGAGAGAAGGGGAGGGAGGGAGGGAGAGAGAAGAGGGAGGGGGGGAGGGAGATAGAGAGAAGAAGAGGGATGGAGGGAGAGAGAAGAGGGAGGGGGGAGGGAGATAGAGAGAAGAGGAGGGATGGAGGGAGAGAGAAGAGGGAGGGGGAGAGGGGGGAGGAGATAGAGAGAATAGGAGGGAGGGAGGGAGAGAGAAGAGGGAGGGGGAGAGGGGGGGAGCGAGATAGAGAGAAGAGGAGGGATGGAGGGAGAGAGAAGAGGGAGGGGGAGAGGGGGGGAGGGAGATAGAGAGAAGAGGAGGGATGGAGGGAGAGAGAAGAGGTAGGGGGGGAGGGAGATAGAGAGAATAGGAGGGAGGGAGGGGGAGAGGGGGGGAGGGAGAGAGACTTCCAGTGTAATTCTCTCTATCGTTTTTCTCTCTACACGTTTTCCACTTAAAATATCTTTACTGACATAGATTGGCTTGTGGATTTGTGATTTGTGGAGTTCAACATGGCTGCACCCCCTAAAGGGAGTGTGCCGAGTGTTCCTGGCCGATCGTTCGGGGGTTTATTCTATAATTATTACTTGGAAGTGTACCTGTCATCAGATATATTTGTCATGCAGTATCTTCAGTAATGTGTCAGTGTGACCCTATTATCATCAAAAATGGGGTTATCTGTGTTCTGCCTTCAAAAAAAAGGTGCCAATAATGGCATGCTGCGTCCCATTGACTTCAATGCAAAAACGCCCCCTATTAACATCGATAAAAAAAACGCTCCCTATTGACTTCAATGCAAAAACACTCCCTATTGATTTCAATGCAAAAAACACTCACTATTGACTTCAATGCAAAATTGCCTCCCGTTGACTTCAATGCAAAATGACGTCCCATTGACTTCAATGCAAAAACACTCCCTATGATTTCAATGCAAAAACGCTCACTATTGACTTCAATGCAAAACTGCGTCCCATTGACTTCAATGCAAAATCGCGTCCCATTGACTTCAATGCAAAAACGCTCCCTATTGATTTCAGTGCAAAAATGCTCACTATTGACTTCAATGCAAAAATACTCCCTAATGACTTCAGTTTAAAATTACGTCCCATTGACTTCCAAGAAAAAACACTCCCTATTGACTTCAATGCAAAATTGCATCCCATTGACTTCTATACAAAAACACCCCTTATTGACTTCAGTGTTAAGTGGCGTCCCGATGACTTAAATGCAAAATCAATGTACTTCAATGAAAAACTTCAATGTAAACCCCCCTCCCCCCCATTGCCTTTTAATGCAAAAACACTTCCCATCGACTTCAGTGCAAAATTGCGTCCCATTGACTTCAATCCAAACCATTGACTTCAAGGCAAAAATGCCTCCCTTTGACTTCAATGCAAAATCGCGTCTCATTGACTTCAATGCAAAAATGCCCCCTATTGACTTCATTGTTTTCTGCGTGACTTCAGTGCAATCCCCCGACTACATTAATTACATTTTAAAAAAAAAAAGTTAAGCCTCTAAAGGCCCACGCCTCTAAACACTGTGACACTAAACGCCCGCGCATGGACACCTAGGCTAATATAGAGGGGTGTCTAGAGGCAGGAAAAAGTAATCCCTTCAATACCGGGCACTGTCACCCCCTTCCTGCCCAGGCCAATTTTCAGCTTTCAGCGCTGTCATACTTTTAATGACAATTGCGCAGTCACACTGAACCCATATGACATTTTTATCTTTTTCAGTGAGACGGATAGAACTTTTTTATGGTTTTAATCACCGCTGGGGGTTTATGTTTAGTTAAACAAACCAAAAAAGACCAACAATTTTAAAAAAACAAACCGTTTTTCTTAGTTTCTGTTATAAAATTTTGCAAAAAGGTAATTTTTCTCCTTCACTGATGTGCGCTGATGAGGCTGCACTGATAGGCACTCATGGGCACTGATGAGGCAGCACTGATGGCTGCCTCATCAGTGCGAGGTCCCACCAAAGATTGGAGACCTCTGCCTGTCCTTGGATTGGGCCGTTAGGCTCTTGGGTTGTGTCATTGGGCTCTTGGATTGGGTCACTGGGCTCCTGGATTGGGCTCATGGGTTGGGTCATTGGGCTCATGGATTGGGTCACTGGGATCTTGGATTAGATCTTTGGGCTCTTGCGTTGGGTCATTGGTCTCTTGCGTTGGGTCATTGGGCTCTTGGGTTGGGTTATTGGGGTCCTGGATTGGGTCATTGTGCTCTTGGCTTGGAACATTGGGCTCTTGAATTGGGTCATTGGGCTCTTGAATTGGGTCATTGGGCTTTGGATTGGGTCACTGGGCTCTTGGGTTGGGTCATTGGGCTCCTGGATTGGGTCATTGGGCTCGTGGATTGGGTCACTGGGCTCTTGGATTAGATATTTGGGCTCTTGCGTTGGGTCATTGGTCTCTTGCGTTGGGTCATTGGGCTCTTGGGTTGGGTCATTGGGCTCCTGGATTGGGTCATTGGGCTCCTGGATTGGGTCATTGGGCTCTTGGATTGGGTCACTGGGCTCCTGGATTGGGCTCATGGGCTGGGTCATTGGGCTCGTGGATTGGGTCACTGGGCTCTTGGATTAGATCTTTGGGCTTTTGCGTTGGGTCACTGGGCTCTTGGGTTGGGTCTTTGTGCTCTTGGCTTGGAACATTGGGCTCTTGAATTGGGTCATTGGGCTCTTGGATTGGGTCATTGGGCTCTTGGATTGGGTCACTGGGCTCTTGGATTGGGTCACTGGGCTCTTGGGTTGGGTCATTTAACTCCTGGATTGGGTCATTGGGCTGGAGCATTTGTAGTGCTCTTGTTTCAAACTAGCCCCATCATACAGAGATGTTGCTCCCAGTTAAAGAACCTACTTGGCTCCTAATCAGCACTGCCGAGGATTGAAAGCTCCCGTCATTGATGTACACATGGTTCATCCCCCAGTGACTGCAATAAGGAACCCATGTTTGGTTTTGTAGACCTTCTCTGGTGTTTACCAATAACATCATTGTGATATTTGGCACCTTTAATCCTGATGAAAGTGTTTGACTTCGGTGTGTTACGAACATTGATCTCCCTCCTCCCCTCCTCAATGAAGACGTTCCTCATCCATATATCACCATGGCCCCCCTATAGGTCCTCCGCCTGCTGTAGACAATTTCTGATGGATGGCTATGATTACCAAACTGTTAGCGCTGACGATACACAACTAATTATTTCGGGCTAATTAGAAATACGTGTCAGGTGTGTGCGAATGTTCCGAGCAATTGATGGCCGAGTTCCGATATGGTGCAATATAAGCAGGACTTGTTTATGGAATATCTTCAACATAAAGCAGAAATTTAAGCTCACTGTTTTTGGATCTTATGAGCCCCCCGACTTCTTTCTTATAACCCTCAATGGTTTATAATGATAATAAATGGAATGAGACCCCCAGATGTTCCCCATGGCCTCACTTCTGTATGTAATATTGCAGATAAGTACATCAGGAAATGTTTAACAGACAACTTGACTGAGGGTCCTTCTGTCCACCTACCTCCACCCTAACCAATGTAAGAAAAATATACAACCTACATTGCTTGGAGCAGGAGGTCCCCAAACGTTCTAAACAAAGGGCCAGTTGACTGTCCTTCAGACTTTAGGGTGGCCGGACTAGGGCCAATATGAGTAGAAAATGTCCTGGCGTCCAGTGGGAGTAAACAATGCCCTATCTTTGGTGTCAGTAAAAGGTCTAGTGCCTCATTGTTGGTGTCAATGGAAAGAATTCTGCCCCATCAGTGTCGTTGGGAGGAAATGTGCCCCATTGTTGGTGTCAGTTGGAGGAATTGTGCCCCGTTGTTGGTGTCAGTTGGAGGAATAGTGCCATATCCTTGGTGTCAATGGAAAGAATTCTGCCCTATCGGTGTCAGTGTGAGTAATAGTGCCCTTTTAGTGTTAGTTGGAGGAATAGTGCCCCATTGTTGGTGTCAGTGGGAGGAATAGTGCCCCATCATTGGTGTCAGTGGGAGGAGTCGTTTCCCATCATTCAGCTTCGGGTGTGGCTGCTGGAAGGTTCTCTGGCTGTGTGTCTGTTGCTGCTCCAGGTGATCTGTGTAAGAGGGTGTGAGGTGAAATCCCTCCCAGCTCTCCTGGCCCCCTTCTGGGGAAGCCATGGAGGCCAGCAGGGCCTCTCCTGCTGGAGGCTCTCAGACATCCCCTGGGCGGATGGATGGCACCCCTGCTCCTGTGCAGCCCGTGGTTGGTGATCTCTCTGCACCTGGTGAGGATGAAGATGCTGGATCCATTCGGGAGCGAGTGGTGGCCGGGATCAAAGTCCTCAATAAGGAAAGAGACAAGCTCTACAAGCTTAGAGCGGATTTAAAGCGCCTGAGAAAGCAGCGTGAAGGCTTGTTCAGCAAGAACCGTGGATCCATGGATTCAGAGGTCCAATTAGCGAAAGTCCGTGTGGATCATCAAGAAACTATCGTGGCCATGATGGAAGGCAGGGATGGTCCCTTCAGGGAGAAGTTTTGCAATGAACGGAGGTTTGCAAAGATGGAGGTGGAGGAGGAGACCCCCGGTTCTGACCCCCTTCCCCCTCAAGGTGAGGTAAGCAGCCCATTGCCATCTCAGGGCTCAGGAGGCATGTTGAAAGTTATACAGGTAATGGAGTCTCCAATGCAGGAAGATCAGCTGGTGTTTGGTGGTGTGGAGGACTTACCTGAGAGTGTACCTGATAAAGTAAAGTATATAAAGCCCCAGCTTACAGATAAAACAGTTTTTGTGCCTTTTAGCACCTTGCCTAGTGATGGGTTTCCTATTGACACTCCGGGTGATTCCCCTATGCTCAGCAATGTTGTGCCTGCTGCTGATGTCTCTAAACAGGAAAAGTTGTGTTTAAAAAATGACATTTCTGCTGAAGAACCACAAAACCCAGAAGAGCCGATTAACCCCCCTTCTGCTGAGCTTAAAACTATTTCAGTCACTGTTGAACAGGACTCTACAGCGCAGCAGCAGGAAACATCTGGTACTGCATCAGAAACAGTTATACCTAATAACATTGCAGGCATGGTGGATCCCACCATTATATGTGGAACTGATAATGCTGCTTGTTTAGGCCAAGCTGGTAAAAATAATAATAGTAGTGTACCTGATAATGTGACATCAGTGTGGGGTCTTGGCCCTAAAAAACCTACATTTGCACAGGTGGTAAGCTGTGCTCCTGGCAATATCACCAAGCCAGGGTTACAATCAAGGAGGAGCTCTGCTTCTAATCAGGGTTTTCCCTCGCGGGCTGCCACTATGAGCACCATTGGATCTGGTATTGGATCTATGGCTTCTGCTGGGGGTCCAAGGCGGAACGTAGTCCTCCTTAAATGGGAAGGTGGTGCAGTCCCTCTAGCAAGGCGTATGGTGGTGGACCTGATCTTAGATATGGGTTTTGGGGCTAATGACCTATATGCCCTGATACATGTGGCTGGAAGCCGGGAATACACAGTTAGTTTCACCAGACCAGAGGGTCTTGACTTGTTCTGGGAACGATATATGGCTCGGTGCAGGTCAAGACCCGAATGGGAAGGTCTGGTGCCAGTGGCAGTTTCCCAAAGGTCAACAGTGAAGAAAATTACTATTGTCCTTACAAATGAGAGTGTTCCTGCTGGGGACTTAGAGGTCTGGTTGAGAAATTATGGGGATGTTTTGACCAGGCCGGATAAAATTCATGATGAGCGTGGCATCTGGACTGGGGGTTGGTCGGTAACGGTCAGGTTGGCTAGGGATGGGAATGTTGTCCGTCACCTGCCCTCCTCTGCTTTTATAGGGAGGGATAGGATGACTATTTTTTATCCCGGTCAGCCAAAACTGTGTCACCGCTGTGGAGAAAAGGGGCATTTTAGCTCCTCTTGTTCAGCACTGATCTGTTCAGTGTGTCGGGGACAGGGTCATGTGGCCAGGGACTGCACCCAGGCGATAAGGTGCAACCTGTGCCTGCGCCTTGGCCACCCCTACAGCCGATGTCCTGAAGCCTGGCATAATATGGATAGAGAGGTGATAGATGATCTGTTAAGGCTGGACAGGATGGAGGATGAGGCCCCTGTTGTACCACCCTCCTCTGCGGTGACTGACCCCCCTGGTCTTGTGCAGGATCCCTCCCTAGTCCCTGTGCCCACCCCTCCTGTATCTGTAAGTTTTCCTTCTGTGTCTGTCCCTGTGTCCCCCCAGCCTACTGTACCGGCTCCTCTTGTGTCAGAATCTGCCAAGTCTGTGCCCCCTGAGTCAGTTATTCCCGATCAGTCTTCCCTTCCTAAGTGTGACCTTAAAGAAGCCCCCCACCCACCAGGAGTGGTAGAGGGTACCAAAAAGGGTGCTGCTGCGGCTTCCTCTGTAAATAAGTCTTCTGTGAAGACTTCAAAGAAGAAGAAGAAAACAAGAGATGAAAGCATCTCTGAATCTGACCTTCAGTACCTGGAGGAGAGAAGGAAGGTTGTGAGGCGGAAGAGACAGACGGTGAGGACGGAACAGGGACAGGATGCCTCAGTGTCTGTCCCCAACCGTTCTAGGGCTTCTGCTTGGGATATCTCCTCATCTGGGGATTCTTCTGAGCAGAATTCAGATATTGAAATGGAGTTGGAGGAGGCTTCAAGAAAGAGAGAGGCTTCTGGTGATGAGCAGCAGAGGGGAGCTAAGAAGCAATCCACCCAATAACCCAAATGGCGGTTCCCCCTCCGTTAAAAGTGGTGACAATAAATGTCGCCAGTATTAAGTCAGTAAGAGCTCGTTCTATGGCCTTATTTTTGTTCAGCCAATTAGATGCTGAAATTTTATTTTTGCAGGAGACTAGGCTCACCTCCTTGGCAGATATTCATATGGCCAAGAGAGAGTGGAGGTATGGTCCATCTTACTGGTCTCTTGCGGCCGAGCCTTACGGCGGGGTGGCGGTGTTGTTTAAAACCGGCATGGTAACTGTCCGGCGGGTTATTGAGGTGGAGATTGGGAGATGTATGGTCTTAGACGTTCTTGTGGGAGGGCAGGACCTGCGCCTAATTAATATTTATGGGCCGCACACAAAGTGGGACAGGAAATGCCTTTTTACAAGGATCAAGCCATTTCTTTTTACATCCCGGCAAGTGGTTTTTGGAGGTGACTTTAATACTGTGACTAGGCCCAAGGACAGGAAGGACTTCAATGACCGGCTGGGATATGATAGCGTTTTTTTAAATATTTGGTTAGGGATGCTGGTCTTGTGGATGTGCACATTAAGCACCTCCCGGATGACACAGGGTTCACCTTTCATCGAGGTAATAGTCAGAGTAGGATAGATAGGTTTTTTTTGAAGGAGGCCTCTGCTTTCTCACCCCCAGTGGTGCAGGCGGTGGAGTTCTCTGATCACTGTATGCTATCTGTGGTCTTGAATGCTTCAGATTTCCCTCAGAGGGGCAAAGGCATCTGGAGATTAAATTCGACTCTCCTTGAGGAAGAACATGTTAGACAATCCTTTGAGGAATTCTTTCAGGCACAGGTGACCATCCTGGACTTTTGTAGCAGCAAGGCTGAGTGGTGGGAGCTGACCAAAAAGAGGATTGCTGGATTCTTCAGGGGCCTAGCCAATAAAAAACATTTTAATAGATACATGACCTACCAACGTTTGCGGAGGAAGCTGGATATTCTTGTCTCGAGAGGAGGAGATCCTGGGGCAATCTCTGAAGTGAAAATCCTCCTCAGGAAGTGTCAATATGACCGGCATACCTCTTTGGTTCTGGAGCGGGACTATGGGAAATACCACTCGCCTGACCCTTACCAGAACTGCAAACAGGGTGTAGCTGTTAAGATGGTCGTTGGCCTTAAGGATAGTACAGGTTCCTTGACAAAGTCCAGGTCAGGGATCCTGGAGGTCGTGAGGTCTTTTTATGCTGAACTTCTTGGGAGGAAGGAGCTTGACCGAGACAAGATGGAAAGCTTTTTGGACTCTATTCCAGGTCTAAATGGTGGAGATGTCCCTTTGATGAATTTGACAGAAGAGATCACAGTTGAAGAGGTGACGAGGGCAATTGAACAGCTTGCCATCAAGAAGTCACCTGGACCGGATGGTCTGACGGCTGAGTTTTACAAAGCCTTTAAGTCTATTCTGGCCCCACATTTGGTAGAGATTTTTAACAGTTGTCTTGCTGAGGGGGTGCTTCCCCCTTCCATGAGACACTCAGCTGTGATTCTTCTTTCAAAAGGTAAAGATCCTTCGATGATTGAGAATTGGCGCCCCATCAGCCTTCTCAATGTCGATAGAAAGGTGCTGGCGAAGATACTTTTCTGGCGCCTATCGGCAGTAGCAGAGTCTTTGCTTTCTCGCCATCAGCACTGTTCGATCCAGGGTAGGAGCACCTTCACAGCGGTTTTAGCTGTCCGGGAGGCCTTGGAGCAGTGCAGGGCTGCAGGCTGGGGAAAGTATCTACTGGCATTGGATCAGGCAAAGGCTTTCGATCGTGTCAACCATGAGTACCTGTGGTTGCTCTTTAGTAAGTACGGTCTGCCGGGTGGTTTTGTCGATTGGTTAAAAGTTTTGTATAAGGGGGCAGAAAGCTTCCCTCTTGTTAATGGTTGGGTTGGACAGTCCTTTGAGGTTGGTTCTGGGGTGCGCCAGGGTTGTCCGCTGAGTCCCCTGCTCTATGTGTTTGCAATCGACCCCTTCATCAGGAGACTAGAGAGCAGCATGTTGTGTGGGGTACCAGTGGGAATCCCGGGTGAGCCGCCTTTGAGGGTTGTTGCCTATGCGGATGATGTGTCAGTGATTGTCACTGGGACAGATGAAGCGGAGGAGGTGGTCTCTCTGACATCACGGTACTCTGAAGCATCAGGCTCCAAGATCAATCAGGAAAAGAGTGACGTTTTTTGGATGGGAAAGGAAGGTGAGGGGTTTGATCTCCCGGACACTTTTCCAGTGCCCCAGGAAAAAATTAAGATATTAGGCATTGAATTTGGACCTGGCGATTATGGCCTCAAAAACTGGGAAGGCAGGCTGGAAGTTGCCAATACTAAGGTGGTCAGCTGGAAGAGATGGAAGTTATCTCTGAGGGAAAGGGTTGATCTGATTAAGACTTACCTGATACCGATCTTCTTGTATGTCAGCCCTGTCTGCATCTTGCCAGTGTCTCTCTATGCTAGGATCTATAGTGTGTTCTTCCAGATGCTGTGGGGGAACAGACTGAACCCCATCAAGAGGAATGTCACCTATCTATCCAGGAGGGAGGGTGGCTTAGGTATGGTCAACCCCGTTCTTTTCTTTTCACTGCTATTTCTCAAGTTTAACATTGGTAGTATGCTTGCAGTGAAACCTCCTGGATGGGCAGGCATGTTTAGATCTTGGTTTAGGCCTTTTCTGCGACTTTGGGAAGAAGGTGGCCAAGTGAAGAATCTCAGGGGTCATCGTGGTCAGCTCCCAGCCTATGTCGCTCCGTGTCTGAAGTTGCTGCGGCAGTGGCGACTGTCGGCTGAAGATCTCAGATCCGCTCCGAGGAAAGTCCTTATGAGCCGAGTCTTGAGTGAAGTCTTTCATGACCCACTGGCCTTAAGGGATTGCCCAGGCCCAATTTTGAGGGAAGGGTTAAGATTGATTAATTTGGCTAGAGTCCCCCTTAAATTCAGGGATCTGGCCTGGTTGTGCTTCCACGGGAGGCTCTATGTTCGGGGCAATTTGAAATTCCGCAGTGGGATGGATCGTGGTTGTCCTCGGGAGGAATGTGCAGGTGAGGAGGAGACTATGGACCATTTTCTGCTTCGTTGCCCTTTTAACATAGAGGTGTACAAACAGGTAGGGCGGGCCCTCGGTGTTCCTTTCCTCTCCAGGCTGGGTTATGCTGAGTGGGTGTACGGAGCATTCAATACTGGTGGGGGCTTTTGTTTGGATACACTTTTTTTAGTTAGTTTAGTAGTCCGTTATTACACATGGAACGCACGGTGTCAGGTCACCCTTCGGCGTAAAATCCTTCCTGTTCAGGTGGTGGTGTGTGACATTCTGCATGAGGTGGGGAAGATTCGGGCGCTTGAGAGAGACAAGTGGGGTCAGAGGGCTTGGTTGAAGGCGTGGAGGGGTTTCAAGCCTCCCTGACTGCCAGGAGTCTCTTTCCCGGGTGTGGCTTTCTGTCTCTTATCACCCTAGATTTTTTCTTAATGCTCAGTTTTTGATAAATGGCTGCATACATAGGTGATGGGTTGTGCCTCTTAGGCCCTCTCTGCTGCTTTATGTAAATAGTTTTCTAAGAATGTTGGAAGTGGATTATGTATATATTGTATATATTCTGCACATGGATGTGAATTCCTTTGTTTTTTTTTTGTTGGAATATTGTACTATAGTTCTGTTTTTTACTTTTGTATAAAATATGTTGCTTGATTCTTTTCAATAAAAGATCAATAGTGACCCATCATTGGTATCAATGGAAGAAATTATGCCCCATTGTTTGTATCAGGGGGAGGAATTATGCCCCATTGTTTGTGTCAGTTGGAGGAATAGTGCCCCATTGTATGTGTCCGTAGGAGGAATAGTGCCCCATTATTGGTGTCAGTTGGAGGAATAGTGCCCTTTTATTGGTGTCAGTGGGAGGAATAGTGCCCCATTGTTTGTGTCAGTGGGAGGAATTGTGCCCTTTTGATGGTGTCAGAGGGTGGAATAGTTCCCCATTGTTGGTGTCAGTTGGAGGAATAGTGCTCCATCATTGGTGTCATTGGAAATAATTCTGCCCCAATGGTGTCAGTGTTAGGAATTGTGCCCTTTCACTGGTATCAGTGGGAGGAATAGTGCCCCATTGATAGCGTCAGTTTGAGGAATAGTGGCCCATTACTGGTATCAATGGAAGAAATTATGCCCCATTGTTGGTGTCAGTGGGAGGAATTTTGCCCTTTTGATGGAGTCAGTGGGGGGAATAGTGCCCCATTGTTGGTGTCAGTTGGAGAAATAGTTCCCAATCGTGTGTCTATGGAAAGAATGCTACCCCATCTGTGTCAGTGGGAGTAGTAGTGCCACATTGTTGGTGTCAGTGGGAGAAATTGTGCCCTTTTGATAGTCTCAGTGGGAGGAATAGTGCCCCATTGTTGGTGTCAGTGGGAGGAATAGTGCCCCATTGTTGGTCTCAGTGTCAGGAGATATGCCCCATCATTGGTGTCAGGGGATGGAATGGTGCCCCAAGGGCTGAATAAAAGCAATTAAAGGGACGCAGTTTTGGAGTTTTAGACTCTATACATAGATATTGTTGCCCGTCTTGACTGAAGTATATGCAGAAGCCTTCCAGCAAAATGAGCTTCCACCTTCAATGTACACCGCCACGGTTATCCTATTACCTAAACTGGATACGTATCCGGTGGCATAAGTATCGGCCAATAAACAGACTATAAAATACTGGCTAAGGTTCTTGCCATGAGACTCGACTGGGCAATTCTTTCCATTACCCCCCCTGATGAAATGGGCTTTATGCCTGACAAATCCCCATCTATAAACCCCCGCAGGATGCAGATCTGGGCGCAATTGCACGGGTTTTCTCCTGAATCGAGTGCCTTGTCTTCTCCTGACAATTCCAAGACCTTCAATTCCATAGAGTGGCCGTTCTTACAATCTTCGCTTTGGCTTTGGAGACAAATTTAGAAGACTGGTTTCCATTCTATCCTCGCACCCCGGCTCTAATCTTCTCATAAATGGTATCCTATGACCTTTGTTGACTTTGTACAGAAGACCCAACAGGGATGCCCATTGTCCCTTCTATTATTCGCTAATGTGATAGAACCTCTGGCTCTGCGATTTCGGCAAACCCAACTCTTTAAGGCGTAACCACCGGGGGGCAGGACAGGAAGGAGTGGCCTTCACGTCGAGGATATTATTTTATATATGCAGGACCCTCACACTACTATAGATGTAGCTTTGCACATGAGTGGACTTTTTGGTTCCTTTTTGAGGCTGAAGATAAATTGGCCGAAATCCTCACCTGATGTCCCCCCCTCTCACAGTAACCTACATTGCTTAGAGTGGAGTTCTGGCCTATTTTGCAACTTTAGTGATTCCTGGATTGCTCGCTATGCTGATCAACAATTGGGCATTTTTTTTCGGGGGTCCCTTGTACTTCCTCCTTCTCCCCCCTCTGTGGCCACGGCCACCGACATCACTTCCGCCTTTGCATTGCATCCTGGGAGCTGTTTGTCATCACTCTCAGGAGGCTGGAATCAGGAAGAACTCCCAGAACACTCCCTGGAATCAGGAAGAACTTCCAGAACACTCCCTGGAATCAGGAAGAACTCCCAGAACACTCCCTGGAATCAGGAAGAACTCCCAGAACACTCCCTGGAATCAGGAAGAACTTCCAGAACACTCCCTGGAATCAGGAAGAACTCCCAGAACACTCCCTGGAATCAGGAAGAACTCCCAGAACACTCCCTGGAATCAGGAAGAACTTCCAGAACACTCCCTGGAATCAGGAAGAACTCCCAGAACACTCCCTGGAATCAGGAAGAACTCCCAGAACACTCCCTGGAATCAGGAAGAACTTCCAGAACACTCCCTGGAATCAGGAAGAACTCCCAGAACACTCCCTGGAATCAGGAAGAACTCCCAGAACACTCCCTGGAATCAGGAAGAAGGACACAGCAGATTACACTGTGGCTTCAGATGCCCACATCCAAGATGGCCGCACCCAGACAGCGTTTTTTTGACTAAAATCCAATACTGTACAGTATGTACATGTATGTATGTATGTAGTATGTACATGTACATGTAAGTATGAGAATAGCGGTTCTGTAAAGGGCGATAGATTAGTATTATAGGGGTATTTTTAGTTAAAAAAGGTATTTGAGGCCCGAAACTCCGCTTTAACCTCTTCAATACCGAAAACTTTACCCCCTTCCTGCCCAGGCCGATTTTCAGCACTGTCACCCTTTGAATGACAATTGCGCGGTCATGTGACACTGTATCCATAAAAATTTTTTATCATTTTGTTCACACAACTAGAGCTTTCTTTTGGTGGTATTTAATCACCCCGGAGGTTTTTATTTCTTGCTAAATAAATTTAAAAAGTCCGAAATTTAAAAAAAAAAATGCATTTTTCTTCTTTTCTAGTATACAATTTTGCAAATAAAAAATCTTTCTTCATAAATTTAGGCCAAAATGTATTCTGCTACATTTCTTTGGTGAAAATAACCCAAATCAGTGTATATTATTTTAGTCTGTAGGAAAGTCCACAAACTATAGGATATACAGTGCCTTGCGAAAGTATTCGGCCCCCTTGAACTTTGCCATCTTTTGCCACATTTCAGGCTTCAAACATAAAGGTATAAAACTGTAATTTTTTGTGAAGAATCAACAACAAGTGGGACACAATCATGAAGTGGAACGAAATTTATTGGATATTTCAAACTTTGTAAACAAATAATGTGGCAAAAGGTCGCAAAGTTCAAGGGGGCCGAATACTTTTGCAAGGCACTGTACATCTGAAAATCCATTAATCCTGATGTACTGATGGCTGATCTCATTGAGGCCCGAAAACCCCAGGACAGTACAAATACCCCCCAAATCACCCCCCATTTTTTGGAAGTAGACAGCCCACGGTATTGAGTAAGAGGCATGGCAAGTTTTTTGAAGTCGTATTTTTTTTTTTTGTCCTAATATTGTGGAAAATGAAGAAATTTAAAAAAAAAAAATTTTTATTTTTTTTTTTTTTACATTCTCTCAGTGCAGTACAGCGTTATCAAATAATGGGTGTAGCGTGACCGTACGAAAAAAAAAATGTTTTATTTTTCTGATTTTTTTTATTTTTCTATTACATTTTGTGTTTACTTTTATTTATTTATTTTTTTTTTACACACACACTGTGACCAGAGCAATATAATGTTACCATAGTAACACTGTACTACTCTGGGGAAATGATCAGGATTTTTTTTTTTTTACATTATGATTGCTTATAGCAGTGTAATACATTGCTATAAGCAAGCATTTTACTGTATGAAACTGATTCATTCAGTTTTTTTGATTAGCCATGATTGGTCAAAGCCAATCACATGGTGCAAATGGGCTGAAAAGGAATACAGGATGTTTTGGGAATAGATGGGGGGGGGGAAATACTTATATGACTTCATACAGCAGAGGAGGAAATGAGAATAAGTACAAACCCGATTCCAAAAAAGTTGGGACTCTGTACAAATTGTGAATAAAAACAGAATGCAATGATGTGGAAGTTTTAAATTTCAATATTTTATTCAGAATACAACATAGATGACATATCAAATGTTAAAACTGAGAAAATGTATAATTTAATTGATTTTACATTTCATGGCATCAACACATCTCAAAAAAGTTGGGAGAAGGCCATGTTTAGCACTGTGTGGCCTCCCCTCTTCTTTTTATAACAGTCTGCAAACGTCTGGGGACTGAGGAGAAGTTGCTGAAGTTTAGGAATAGGAATGTTGTCCCATTCTTGTCTAATTCAGGCTTCTAGTTGCTCAACTGTCTTAGGTCTTCTTTGTCACATCTTCCTCTTTATGATGCGCCAAATGTTTTCTATGGGTCAAAGGTCTGGACTGCAGGCTGGCCATTTCAGTACCCGGATCCTTCTTCTACGCAGCCATGATGTTGCAATTGATGCAGTATGTGGTCTGGCATTGTCATGTTGGAAAATGCAAGGTCTTCCCTGAAAGAGACGACGTCTGGATGGGAGCATATGTTGTTCTAGAACTTGGATATACCTTTCAGCATTGATGGTGCCTTTCCAGATGTGTAAGCTGCCCATGCCACACGCACTCATGCAACCCCATACCATCAGAGATGCCGGCTTCTGAACTGAGCGCTGAGAACAACTTGGGTTGTCCTTGTCCTCTTTAGTCCGGATGACATGGCGTCCCAGTTTTCCTAAAAGAACTTCAAATTTTGATTAGTCTGACCACAGAACAGTTTTCCACTTTGCCACAGACCATTATAAATGAGCCTTGGCCCAGAGAAAACGCCTGCGTTCTGGATCATGTTTAGATTTGGCTTCTTTTTTGGCCTATAGAGTTTTAGCCGGCAACGGGGAATGGCACGGTGGATTGTGTTCACCGACAATGTTTTCTGGAAGTATTCCTGAGCCCATGTTGTGATTTCCATTACAGTAGCATTCCTGTATGTGATGCAGTGCCGTCTAAGAGCCCGAAGATCACCGCCATCCAGTATGGTTTTCCAGCCTTGACCCTTACACACAGAGATTGTTCCGGATTCTCTGAATCTTTGGATGATATTATGTACTGTAGATGATGAGAAACTCCTTTCTGATATTGCTCCACTATTTTTCGCCGCAGCATTGGGGGAATTGGTGATCCTCGGCCCATCCTGACTTCTGAGAGACACGCCCACTCTGAGAGACACGCCCACTCTGAGAGGCTCTTTTTATACCCAATCATGTTGCCAATTGACCTAATAAGTTGCAAATTGGTCCTCCAGCTGTTCCTTATATGTACATTTAACTTTTCCGGCCTCTTATTGCTACCTGTCCCAACTTTTTTTGGAATGTGGAGCTCTCATGAAATCCAAAATGAGCCAATATTTGGCTGACATTTCAAAATGTCTCACTTTCAACATTTGATATGTTATCTATATTATATTGTGAATAAAATATAAGTTTATGAGATTTGTAAATTAGTCTATTCCTATTTTACTCACAATTTGTAGTGTCCCAACTTTTTTGGAATGGGGTTTGTAGAACTATAAGAGCCCATTCATGCAAGCCCAATCTTCTGCAACACATTAAACACATGCGCGTTGTATGTAGGCAGCCCATTCATATTACATTACACAGGCATAGTCCACTGTGGTTGCTAGCGGTGCACCAAAATAAAAATTGTGGACCAAAACCGAAAATTCAGGATGCACTTGGCCGAAAACCAAAACCTAAATGGACTGTTTAACCACTTTCCGCCCTTGCTATAGTGGAATGACGGCTATGGTGTGTGCTTTCAGTGCTGGGAGGGTGTCGATAGAAGTCCTCCCGTGATCGCGCTGCTTACGTGCCCCCTGGGATGTGTGGGTGGCATGCTCTGTGATCGCTGAGTCCTTGGGATCACCATTTTTTCTGATAACCCTATCTTTAGCCAATGTATCGGTGCTTCCCTAGTGGTCGCCCCGAGAAAGGCCATGGAGTGCATGTAGACAGGAAGTGGCTGCAAAGAGGCTTTAGGAGATCAGCAGCACTGAGATACAACAAAGACAATTGATAACGGCCCCCAGTTCTTTTAGAAATTCCTATATAATAATTCATTTAGGGTTTTCACTGACTTTAAGTCCCATGAATAGCCCCAGAAGGGGGACATTTTCCCGTAAGTCTCCTCTCCCAGTTGAAGACTGCGCTGTCTTTATGGTCGTCCTCCCCTTCCTCCCTTCCCCCGTTTTCCCTGCTGGTACCTTACAGGGAGGATAAATTGCTGGAGCCCCAAAAAAATAATGTGTGTAAACCTGTAATAGTGAGGACGCAGATGGCGTTTTACAGCACGCTTCCAATCCAGCAACAGCGAGCGCCAAACTACCTAATGGCACACATGTGGCGTGCTTCGGCTTATTATTTCTACATATGCCGCTATTGATGTCTCTCCGAAACCTCCCGGATTCTCCTAATCACACACATTCCGCCCTTTGTTCCTGAGATACCATTGAAGTGAGAATTGTCATTCATGTAATCGGTTACAATATTCCCATCTTTCTGTTTTCTGCTTCTGAGTAATATCCGGCTGGGTTCTGTCTGCGAAAAATCGTCGCTTCCTAGAATTAAAGACTCGATTGTCCCCTCTGTCCCGAAAATCTGCTCCTTCATCCATGTGAGGAGCCCTGCTAGATGATTATGGACTATTAGCTACAAATTATCCACAATATACACTGAACACAATTATAAATGCAACACTTTTGTTTTTGCCCCCATTTTTCATGAGCTGAACTCTAAGATCTCAGACTTTTTCTACGTACACAAAAGCCGATTTCTCTCCAATATTGTTCCCAAATCAAAAAAGCACTGTAGAAATGGATCAAAAGCAAACCGCATTGGTGGGATCCAGGCCTTGGCCTCAACCCAGGGCAGGTGAGACATGAGGGCTCTAATAAACCTCGGATCTCTCCATAAAGAGAATTTGTCACAACAAAATGGTACAGTTCCCTATGTGATATATATATAACGTTTTTTTTTTTTTTTTAAATCAAGAAAAAGCTTTATTGAGAAAAAATCACACCATTACATTGAATAAATGAAACACTGTCGGATGGCAGCATCAAACCATAAACAGTACATAGTCCACACCATGCCACAGTCCCCCCAAGTTTATCACACATAGGTACAGTTCCATCCACAGAGAAGAGAACATAGTATATGGAAATGCAGGGAACTCCCCCACCCCAGACATTCGAACCAGAAATCAACAGAAGTACCACCCAAGGAATTACAATAACAAACGGTCCAGAACGAGATCATCAGGGGCCATGCCCGGACTGTTCAACCATACTCCCCATACCTTTGAGAATTTCTGAGGCACCCCCCGATGCTGGTAGATAACCTTCTCCATACGTAAAGTAGAACCCATCTGTTCCAGCCACATCCTATACGTAGTTGCTTCCTGTGTTATCCAGTGTCTCAGGATGATTAAACGGGCCTGAAAGAGCGCCCAAGTGGCGGCCTCTCTCAGAAACCTATCCTCCACTATCGACTCCAGTATCCCAAGAATACAGTGTCTGGGATCCCTAGGGATGTCCACCCCCAGAGCCCCATTAATGGCAGATATCACCGTGGACCAGTACCTGTGCAACTTTGGACATCTCCACAACAAGTGAATCAAGTCCCCTTTATATATAAAGTTTTAATTAAAAAGAAAAATAGTTACACCTAAGCAACTAAACCCTTCCCCCACATACATACAAAAATAAACATCTCGGAGGGGCACCTACATGAGAAAACATCAATTGAGGTATATATCGCCGCACACACTGCAGTGAGAGGAATCATTCCAAGACCATTATTCACCGGTAACTGAACTGATGACCTGTGTCACTTATGGAAAAATAATGTATGGTACCGCAGTTTGTTGCATGGGCAGTTTTAAATCTTGACAGGCTGGATATCTACACTGAACAAGATTATAATCGCAACACTTTTGTTTTTACCCCCAGTTTTCATGAGCTGAACTCAAAGATCTCAGACTTTTTCCATATACACGAAAGGCCGATTTCTCTCAAATATTGTTCACAAATCTGTGTTAGTGATCACTTCTCCTTTGCCGAGATAATCCATCCACCTCACAGGTGTGACATATCAAGATGCTGATTGGACAGCATGATTATTGCACAGGTGTGCCTTAGGCTGGCCACAATAAAAGGTCCCCCCCCCCCCCTCCCGCCGCCTTCCACAGCTCGCTCGGGTCTCCCGTCTCACCGGGAGACCCGGGCAACCAGCCTGCACGGCCGCCAAAGACCCGATCAAAGCCGCATTCGGCTCTGATCGGGTCTCCATGCAAGAACCCGGAAATTATGTCATGACATCACTTCCGGGTACTCGGCGCCAGATTAAAAAAATGACAGCATTCAAAAGGAGGGGTTTAGGGTCTTTTAGACCCCCAGATCCCTCCACAACAGTACCTGTCAAAGAAAAAAAATTAAAAAAAGTTTTTCAATTGTATGAAAATATCGGCCGATACCGATATTCAGTGGCCAAAATATCGGTATCGGTATTGGCAACGAAAAACCGATATCGGTCGATCACTACTTTCTACTAAAGATCTCTTTGTTTCTTATCTCTGCTTTGCAGGGAAGAGAAACAGGGAGAGCATTTCCTCTGTACAGAGCTCTGGGTTGTGATTGGACATAGCTGGTCAGCAGGTCCTGCCCATAAATCATTCAATTGTTCAATCACAGCAGAGTCAGCAGGCAGGGGCGGGCGCACACGCCCTGAAGCCAGAAGAAAGCCGCAACATACAGGTACAGTAATGTGTCTGTACGAGCCTCCCGTCCTTAGTGTATGTACTGCGGCAGGTCGGCAATCGAATGTTATATATAGATGTATACATTAGGCCAAAAAAAGCGACCACTGAGGAGGGAAGAGGACAGAAGGATTGGGGTCAAAGTAAAGGACAGTTCTGGGGACACACAACGTTTCTCTGCCAAGCATCTGAAAACATTATAATTGATGTTCTGCACATCGGCTCTTCATACTGTAAATGTATTTGTGCTGTCCCCGGAGTTCTCCCTCAGTCACATGACTTTCCCCAGCAGGGTACATTGTCTTCTCCTGACCTGTAATCATGGATGGTGAGGAGCTGTAAATGGAATTTATGGGGTGATGAGACGACTGCTGGAGTTTTCTGCCCCCTAAGCGAGGCTGGCGGATGTCATTTGGTGGCCTCCAATCATTGCACCTCGCAGATCTCCATCACCTTATGTATCATCTCTGCCTTTTCCTCTTCTCGCTGTGATCCCATCATTGGCTGACTTCTAAATCTTTTCTATTTAGACTCTTCCATTTCCTCTGTATTGGTAGCTCTGGACACACTTACCTCTAGTCTGTGCTGGGAAGTCATTCCACCTGGTCTAGACCTCCCTTATCTACCTGGACCTCCCTTATCTACATGGACCTCCCTTATCTACCTGAACCTCCCTTATCTACCTGAACCTCCCTTATCTACCTGGACCTACCTTATCTACCTGAACCTCCCTTATCTACCTGGACCTCCTTTATCTACCTGAACCTCCCTTATCTACCTGAACCTCCCTTATCTACCTGGACCTCCCTTATCTACATGGACCTACCTTATCTACCTGAACCTCCCTTATCTACCTGAACCTCCCTTATCTACCTGGACCTACCTTATCTACCTGAACCTCCCTTATCTACCTGGACCTCCTTTATCTACCTGAACCTCCCTTATCTACCTGGACCTCCCTTATCTACCTGGATCTCCCTTATCTACCTGAACCTCCCTTATCTACCTGGACCTCCCTTATCTACCTGGACCTCCCTTATCTACCTGGACCCCCCTTATCTACCTGGACCTCCCTTATCTACCTGGACCTCCCTTATCTACATGGACCTCCCTTATCTACCTGAACCTCCCTTATCTACCTGAACCTCCCTTATCTACCTGGACCTACCTTATCTACCTGAACCTCCCTTATCTACCTGGACCTCCTTTATCTACCTGAACCTCCCTTATCTACCTGAACCTCCCTTATCTACCTGGACCTCCCTTATCTACCTGAACCTCCCTTATCTACCTGAACCTCCCTTATCTACCTGGACCTCCCTTATCTACCTGGACCTCCCTTATCTACCTGGACCTCCCTTATCTACCTGAACCTCCCTTATCTACCTGAACCTCCCTTATCTACCTGGACCTCCCTTATCTACCTGGACCTCCTTTATCTACCTGAACCTCCCTTATCTACCTGAACCTCCCTTATCTACCTGGACCTCCCTTATCTACCTGGACCTCCCTTATCTACCTGGACCTCCTTTATCTACCTGAACCTACCTTATCTACCTGAACCTCCCTTATCTACCTGGACCTCCTTTATCTACCTGGACCTCCCTTATCTACCTGAACCCCCCTTATCTACCTGGACCTCCCTTATCTACCTGAACCCCCCTTATCTACCTGAACCCCCCTTATCTACCTGGACCTCCTTTATCTACCTGAACCTACCTTATCTACCTGGACCTCCCCTATCTACATGGACCTCCCTTATCTACATGGACCTCCTTTATCTACCTGGACCTACCTTATCTACATGGACCTCCCTTATCTACGTGGACCTCCCTTATCTACCTGGACCTCCCTTATCTACCTGGTGTTCCTGGGGTGAGGGGGCAATAGATAGGTAGTGCTGGAACCCTGGAATGGTCCTCTTGGTCTTGCAGTGATATATATACAGGGTGTCTGGATTCCGGAATGGTCTCTTCTATACACCAATCCATTCCCATGGTTACCTTGGTTTGTAATGTATATAATATATCTGAGATTGAAGACCACACCACGAGGTCATAGTCCAGATACACGTTTATTGCACTATACATAGGTGGAGGACTGTACAAGAAAGTCCTTCATCAGGACTTGACAATAGGAAACAATGTATAAAAACTGGACTGAAGACACAATGTATAGGGACTGGACTGAAGATACAATGTATAGGGACTGGACTGAAAATACGATGTATAGAGATTGGACTGAAGACACAATGTATAGGGGCCGGACTGAAGATACAATGCATAGGGATCCGACTGAAGAAATAATGTATAGGGACTGGACTTAAGACACAATGTATAGGGACTGGACTGAAGACACAATGTATAGGGACCGGACTGAAAACACAATGTATAGGGACCGGACTGAAGACACAATATATATGGACCGGACTGAAGACACAATGTATAGGGACCGGACTGAAGACACAATGTATAGGGACCAGACTGAAGACACAAGGTATAGAGACCGGACTGAAGACACAATGTATAGAGACTGGACTGAAGACACAATGTATAGGGACTGGACTGAAGACACAATGTATAGAGACTGGACTGAAGACACAATGTATAGGGACCAGACTGAAGACACAAGGTATAGAGACCGGACTGAAGACACAATGTATAGGGACCGGACTGAAGACACAATGTATAGGGACCGGACTGAACACACAATGTATAGGGACTGGACTAAAGATACAATTTATAGAGACCAGACTGAAGATACAATGTATAGGGACTGGACTGAAGACACAATGTATATAATATATGAATGAACTGATTGATACATATTGTGATCTCTTGGTCATGTTCCTCTCCCCTTTTGTCTTCCAGAGACGTGCCAGAAAGGTGAAATGTTGCCTCATCTCCACCGGACTCTTCGTCCTCCTTGTGGTCATCATTATCATCGTCGCCTCCGTCAAAAATTAGCGGAGGACTCCGACCTGTGTTCCCTTCATTGGCTTAATCCCCTTGTAGTCCCCGAGTTTTCCCCTATCTTCACTGTGACTATGATATGACCGACTACTGATAACTGACACTCAGGCTGGTGTATGAGAACACAGGAACCTCTAGGGTGGGTTAGAGAGTGAAAGCATGCATCTGATTGGTTGGTGCTGGATTACCCACAAAATCGTTTCTTTTGTGTTTTATACATCAGCCTCACTGACATATATTCTATTTATGGCTGGAACTTTATCTGTGTTCTTTGTGTTAACCAAATAAAAATAAAGTATAACAAGCAAAGAATATGTGTTATGGATTTGTCACCGGAGAGGTACCAGATTGTCACTAGCCCATTTCAGTATGTAGCACTGCCCCCTTGAGGGTTGCTGGTTTTACACACTTTTGGATTCCCCTAGGTTACCCATAGCAACTGCAAGCAGAAATCTGAGCACTTGAGGTTCTTGGCTCAGTCAATGGACCAGTCTAGGGGTTTTTATTTTATATTGATGTAGCACCCTACAGGTAGGTGCTAGGCAAATTATAGTGGGTCTTGGCTGCCTAACAGCAGGGCCATGATTTTCAGCTGGGCTGTCATGTCTCCCAGGTGTTGCCATTGAGACTGGGGAGTCTCCCCACTGGCTCCATGAGAGGGTTCTCATTGGGCAGTGGAGGAAACCCAATCAGTGGAACATTCAGGCTTGTATTTACCCCAGGAAGGTAGATTCTGCCGCACAGGATTCTGGGAGTGGGTAGAAGTTTGAGGGGAGCATGACGCAGCGTCTTCAGCAGGAAGCAGAGTCCCAGGAGGGAGAGTACGGCTGTCTCTCCTCCTGTCAGAAGGATCGGGTGTCCCAGGCGGCTTGTCTGAGGGGACAGAGAGAGCTGAGCTGCAGAGAGGATCCGGTGTGCCGAGGACCAGTGGAGTAGAGGGGGACCAGTTTCAGGAAAGTATTCCAAGTTCCTGAGTACTGTAACTGCCCCTGGGGGTTTGCCTAGCTGAGAGGGGACGGCTCCGGTGAAGGTCCAAGGGATCCAGGAGCTAGCTAGTGATAAAGGGGGTGCCTAGTGAGAGGACCCTGAAGTGGTAGAGGGGGTGCCTAGTGAGAGGACCCTGAAGTGGTAGAGGGGGTGAATAGTGAGAGGACCCTGAAGTGGTAGAGGGGGTGAATAGTGAGAGGACCCTGAAGTGTAGAGGGGGTGCCTAGTGAGAGGACCCTGAAGTGTCAGAGGGGGTGAAGAGTGAGAGGACCCTGAAGTGTCAGAGGGGGTGCCAAGTGAGAGGACCCTGAAGTGTCAGAGGGGGTGTCTAGTGAGAGGACCCTGAAGTGTCAGAGGGGGTGCCTAGTGAAAGAACCCTGAAGTGTCAGAGGGGGTGTCTAGTGAGAGGACCCTGAAGTGTCAGAGGGGGTGCCTAGTGAGAGGACCCTGAAGTGTCAGAGGGGGTGCCTAGTGAGAGAACCCTGAAGTGTCAGAGGGGGTGAATAGTGAGAGGACCCTGAAGTGTCAGAGGGGGTGAATAGTTAGAGGACCCTGAAGTGTCAGAGGGGGTGCCTAGAGAGAGGATCCTAAAGTGTAAAGGGGGTGCCAGCGGTTGGGCCCTGAAGAGTTGAGTGTGCAGTGTTGAGAGTTGCAGCAGCACCAGCAGTTACAAGGAGCTACCTCAGTCAGTGAAGGCCTGGAGGGAGCTGTTCCAGGACTTTTGAGCTAAACAGTGTGTCAAGAGTCTCAAGTCTTACTACAGTCCAGCATTTTTCAAGCGCCAGTAAGCGTTGGTCGGCATCCAGCTGGCGTCAAGACAGCGCTAACGGGCATTTTTTCTGCAGAGTGTCCCAGTTGTACTTAGTTGAGCCAGAGGAGTATCCCACTCATTCCCTTCTCCCATCCAGAGGAGTGTCCCACTCATTCCCTTCCCCCATCCAGAGGAGTATCCCACTCATTCCCTTCTCCCATCCAGAGGAGTATCCCACTCATTCCCTTCTCCCATCCAGAGGAGTATCCCACTCATTCCCTTCTCCCATCCAGAGGAGTATCCCACTCATTCCCTTCTCCCATCCAGAGGAGTATCCCACTCATTCCCTTCTCCCATCCAGAGGAGTATCCCACTCATTCCCTTCTCCCATCCAGAGGAGTATCCCACTCATTCCCTTCTCCCATCCAGAGGAGTATCCCACTCATTCCCTTCCCCCATCCAGAGGAGTATCCCACTCATTCCCTTCTCCCATCTAGAGGAGTATCCCACTCATTCCCTTCTCCCATCCAGAGGAGTGTCCCACTCATTCCCTTCTCCCATCCAGAGGGGTATCCCACTCATTCCCTTCCCCCATCCAGAGGAGTATCCCACTCATTCCCTTCTCCCATCCAGAGGAGTGTCCCACTCATTCCCTTCCCCCATCCAGAGGAGTGTCCCACTCATTCCCTTTTCCCATCCCCAATATTAAATAAACAAAACAAACCAAAGATTCCAGAATGGTCATTGTCTCCAATCAGCTTAAATGGGCTGAAGGTGTCACCGGTAACCATGGCAGACCCATATCAGGCCCAATGCCTGTAAGTCCTGCTACATTGGGATGGGAGAAGGGATGAGTGGGATACTCCAACCCTTGAACTATTTACAATTCTGAGGACTTCTAACTTGAGGATGCGGCAAGGCCGATGCTTCATCCTGCCACTGGATGAATCTGAGGTAAATGTTCCTTATAGTATTTCTCTTCAGGGCACTCACCCAGCACCCCCTTTCCTCCAGCTGACACCCGTCCACTGACTACACTACTCCGGAGTGGTCCCCTTCCTGGGCAGACCCTTAGGCAAGATCCTCTGTACTCACGATACTGCTTTCCAGATCCTTGCAGTTCCTCAACTCCTCCAGACCGCTCTCCTGGACCCCTGGGCTCAGCTCCACTCCGCTGGCTCACCAGGCCGACCGCCTGTGGCCACACACCAACTGCTTCAGAAGAGGAGGCAGCCGCCAACCTCCTTCTGGGACTCCCCACACACCTGTGCCCCTGGCTTTTTATACCCCACCCCACAATGCACCAAGACAGCAGTCTGTGCCTAATCCCTGGGGCTTTATCAAAGCCTGTGTCCTCATTGGCCAGGTTTCCTCCACTGTCCAATGTGCCTCCCCATTGGGCACAGTGGGGACACTCCCTCAGACCAGATGAATCACACGCTGGGCACACTGAGCAGACCTAACTCACAGATCCGGCTCCCTGTTAAGCAGAGTGCAATATAGAATTTACCTGCTGCTCCTTTGATTGGCAGACAGAGCCAAAAACTATACTCACCCTCTAGCACCTACCTAGGAGGGAGCTACACTCACCCCCCACCAAACGAGCCATGTCCTCACTAGCACCTACCTAGGAGGGTGTTACAAGTATAATCAGCTAAATATATTCCAGGTGCATCAAAACAAAAGGTGTGCAAATTCTTACAGTTGGTTTTCAGAAAGCAGCCACAGCTTGAGCAGAAAAAACGTTGCAGCGGCCTCTTTTCAGAGGTCTGACACCCCTCCCGCTAAGCTAGAGTCACTCAATCAACAAAATTCATGATGGCTGGAGAACTCTGACTCAGCATTGGTGTGTGGGACCTCCACAGAGAAACCACCTTCCCCCACCTACAGAATATGGGGGGGGGGGGGGGGGTCATTCTACAGCATGCTGGCAGAGGACAGGCTTTTCTACTCAAGCTGTGGGGGGAGAGATTGGCGCGATCGGACTATACGGCCTGCTGCAGTAGTCTACATTGTGGGCAAAATGAAACAGTCCACTGGAATTGCTTGAACCCTTCGATGGCTGCCGGCTTGTAGAGGGTGAAGCAACCCTGTGTGGATCCAAAAAGAGAGAGAGAAGGCCAAGCGCCGATCTAAGTGTAGCAATGCAGGTTTTTAATATCACATTAAAAGAGTGTTACTCACAAGAGGTGCATAAAAGCAGGCATCTAAAAGCAGTAAGGGGTCTCTGTAGTCACATCTAGGGTGTCTTTTCCGGTTCGGCTGCAGCGCTGATGCTGTGGGGAACGAGCGGTGATCTCCTGTTGCGAGGCAGGGGACGTGCTGATCCTCAGTGGTGGTGGTGCAGCGTGGGTCCGTTGGTCGTTGAAGACGGCCTGAAGAAGGAGTGGAGCTCCGCAACGTGTCGCCATTCTATCCCTACTGTGTCTCCAGGAAGTGATGTCATAGCCCTCCGACCGGCAGACCCACGCTGCACCACCACCGCTGAGGATCAGCACGTCCCCTGCCTTTATTGTGTGAGTAACACTCTTTTAATGTGATATTAAAAACCTGCATTGCTACACTTAGATCGGCGCTTGGCCTTCTCTCTCTCTTTTCTACTCAGGCTGTGGCTGTTTTCTAAAGAATAGAAACTGTAAGACTTTGCACACCTGTAGGTTTGATGTGCCTGGACTGCACTCTTTGGACCTAAAATGTCACTTGAGCCTTGAAGTAAACTTGTACTTTGAACACAGACTAATGCCTAATGGGAAAAGAGCAGGCCCAGATGGTGACATGGGGGATTGTTTGTGAAAATAATGAATTTAATCCATTTTGGAATAAGGCTGTAACATAACGAAATGTGGAAAAAGTGAAGCGCTGTGAATACTTTCCGGATGCACTCTATATTGAAAATATCTACAAAATGGGGAAACACAGAAAAGCAGGAAAAAACTGGAAATGCAGGGAGAAGATGGGAATGGGGAACCAAAACAGGAATCGGGAACAAGGGGGAGCAGGTACAAGGCAAGATCAGGATCAATGGCGAGAGGCACTAGCAGCTACCCGTCCAGCAGCCAGCATCAGGTGGAGATTGATTACTGGGATCTGGCTGCTGGGAGACACCCACTGGTGGATACCAAAACTACAACCTTCCACTCTGGGAAGCACAAAGTCGCCAGCAGGTGATCCAGGTCCTGACACTACCTGTACTCATGCACACACTCCACAGGTATTATATTATTATCCTTGATATATATGGCGCCAACAGTTTTCTCAGCGCTTTACAAAATAAGGGCAGACAGTTGCAATACAATTTGGTGCAAGAGGAATCAGAGGGCCCTGCTCATTAGAGCATACAATTTAAGAGGGAGGGTCAAGTGATACAAAGGGTAATACAAAAAAGGAGCTCTGGCGTTGATCCAAGACATGAAATTCCTATAATGTCCTTGTATGAAGAGTGCACAATAATAATGGGAAAATGAATCTGATGCTCCACTGCTCGCCCGATCCTAGACACGGGATGGTGTATAGACAGGTAGGGATAAAAAATAGAATGGCGCTCTAGTGTGCATCATAATAGTAAATAACCCCAATGGAAGCTCAAATATGCACAATCTTGTGAAAGTTTATTGGGTATGTCCATAACAAGTTAAAACAATAAGCATGTAATCCTACCGATCCTTGAAACCTCTGTGTCTCCTGGCTACATTACAGGAATCCCTGATGTGTGTCATGGGGACCTGGTACCTCTGTAAGCGATGGAGGGGAGGTAATGCTCTCAGGTTGGAAAACAATGGTCCTCAGTGGTGGCGGCTCTCACGGTCCAGTGTGCGGCCGCGTCCCTGAACCGGTGTCTGATGCGTTGCGCTCCCGCAGTGCCCGCCGTGAGCACCGGGAGCCGCACGCTGATGACGTCACCAGCGGGAGCCAGAAGTCCACTGAGTGTCGGCCGAAGAGACTACCCGAAAGCCGGAAGGAGCGGAGGAGATGATGTGCTCGCTTCTCTGGAGCCTCCCGTTGCCACAACTACATGTTTCGCTACGAATGTAGCTTTGTCAAGAACTTGTCAAGAGCACATCATCTCCTCCGCTCCTTCCGCCTTTCGGGTAGTCTCTTCGACTGACTCTCAGCGGACTTCTGGCTCCCTCTGGTGACGTCATCAGCGTGCGGCTCCCGGTGCTCCCGGCGGGCACTGCGGGAGCGCAACGCATCAGGCTCCGGTTCAGGGAACGCGGCTGCACACTGGACCGTGAGAGCCGCCACCACTGAGGACCATTGTTTTCCAACTTGAGAGCATTACCTCCCCTCCATCGTTTACAGAGGTACCAGGTCCCCATGACACACATCAGGGATTCCTGTAATATAGCCAGGAGACACAGAGGTTTCAAGGATCGGTAGGATTACATGCTTATTGTTTTAACTTATTATGGACATACCTAATAAACTTTCACAAGATTGTGCATATTTGAGCTTCCATTGGGGTTATTTACTATTATGATGCACACTAGAGCGCCATTCTATTTTTTATCCCTACGATACAAAGGGTAATAACTGTGGAGGATGTGGGAGAAAGTAAAAACACAGTGTATTATTTAGAAGCATGATTGGCTCCTTTAAAGAAAAGGGTTTTCTGGGATCATCTAAAGATGGATAGATTAGGAGAGAGTCAGGCAGATTGGGGTATGGAGTTCCAAAGGTTGGGAAAAGCTGGGGAGAAGTTCTCCCATCCTTTGGAGAAGATATGGGCATAGCTGGAAGACCTCAAATCCAAGTCTCTGTATTATAGTATGGTGACCAGCTGGCCATAAACCCCCTCCAGTCCCCAGTGCAGATACCCCACCCCTCCACTTTGGTTGTTTGCCAGGACTGCTGGCACTCTAGCAACCAATGGTGTGTTTGACTCACCCCCGGGATTTATAGGACCAGATTAATTTGTCCAGATCTTCTCTGTCTCCTGGCTTCTGCCCTGCTATCTGAAAGGTAAGGGGGGGACTATGCTGGCCACACATTGATGTAAGGGGGGAGTCTTCTGGCCACACATTGATGTAAGGGGGGAGTCTTCTGGCCATGCATTGCTGTAAGGGGGGAGTCTGCTGGCCACGCATTGATGTAAGGTGGAGTCTTCTGGCCACACATTGATGTAAGGGGGGAGTCTTCTGGCCATGCATTGCTGTAAGGGGCTGTCTTCTGGCCACACATGGATGTAACAGGGTAGTCTTCTGGCCACACATTGATGTAAGGGGGTGTCTTCTGGCCACACATGGATCTAACAGGGTAGTCTTCTGGCCACACATTGATGTTGGGGGGGGGGGGTGTCTTCTGAACACATTGCTGCAAGGGGGGGGGGGAGTCCTCTGGACACACATTGATGTAAAGGGGGGGAGTCCTCTAGACACACATTGATGTAAGGGGGGAGTTTGCTGGCCACACATTGATGTAAGGGGGGAGTCTTCTGGCCACACATTGATGTAAGGGGGGAGTCTTCTGGCCACACATTGATGTAAGGGGGGAGTCTTCTGGCCACACATTGATGTAAGGGGGGAGTCTGCTGGCCACACATTGATGTAAGGGGGGAGTCTGTTGGCCACACATTGCTGTAAGGGGGGGACTATGCTGGCCACACATTGATGTAAGGGGGGTGTCTGCTGGTCACACATTGATGTAAGGGGGTAGTCTTCTGGCCACGCATAATTTTAGGGAGGCCTTCGTCTTTTCCCCTGACTAATGTCCCATAGGCCTCCATCTTTTCCCCTGACCAATGTCCCATAGGCCTCCTCCTTTTCCCCTGACCTATGTTCCATATGCCTCCATCTTTTCCCCTGACCAATGTCCCATAGACCTCCATCTTCCCCCCTGACCAATGTCCCATGGGCCTCCATCTTCCCCCCTGACCAATGTCCCATGGGTCTCCATCTTCCCCCCTGACCAATGTCCCATAGGCCTCCATTTTTTCCCCTGCCCAATATCCCATAGGTCTCCATCTTTTATCCTGACCAGTGTTCCATAGGCCTCCATCTTTTCCCCTGATCAATGTCTCATAGGCTTCCATCTTTTCCTCTCACCAATGTCCCATAGGCCTCCATTTTTTCCCCTGACCAATATCTAATAGGCCTCCATTTTTTTCCCCTGACTAATGTCCCACAGGCCTCCATATTTTCCCCTGACCAATGTCCCATAGGCCTCCATCATTTCCCCTGACCAATGTCCCATAGGCCTCCATCTTTTCCCCTGACCAATGTCCCATAGGCCTCCATCTTTTCCCCTGACCAATGTCCCATAGGCCCCCATCTTTTCCCCTGACCAATGTCCCATAGGCCCCCATCTTTTCCCCTGACCAATGTCCCATAGGCCTCCATATTTTCCCCCTGACCAATGTCCCATAGGCCTCCAATTTTTCCCCTGATCAGTGTCCCATAGGCCTCCATTCTTCCCCCTGACCAATGTCCCATAGGCCTCCATTTTTCAATCTGACCAATGTCCCATAGGCCTCCATCTTTTCTCCTCACCAATGTTCCATAGGTCTCCATTTTTCCATCTTTTTCTCTGACTGATGTCCGGAATCTTCTATACCAAAGACGCATTTACTGCCCTGCAGCAGCCCCGCGCCTTGCCTAGACAGGTGCACTTTACAATGCATTCATCCTTCCTCCATACCATGAACAATTCTTCTTCTCTTCTGCTTAAGGATCCTGAAATAATGATAATTATTCCCCCCCATTGATCGCAGGATGTGAAGAGGTTAAAGCAGTGTTTCGGCAGTAAATTAGGCGTCGCGGTTCATTGAATGCGTTTAACATAAAATAAATGTATTTGTGTTTGCAGCCGGCAGAATTTGCTTTGTTTACTGAACCTTGATGTATGTTTAGCTGATTAGCTGATCCCCGGCTTCCACTGAAGTTATTTGGCGCTGCGGATGTTACACGGGCTCGGAGGCTAATTAAAGAGGGGGATAACCGCCGTCCGTCATGGGGGCTTCTTATTAAAAACGCCGGAAATTAATGGGAACATTATAATGAATGAAAACATCCGAACAGTCCGAGACCGGAGTGAATACAATGTAGTGGCTTTGTATCGAACGCATTCTCAGCTGTAGCGAGCGGTGAGCCCTGTGCCAGGCCGTTAAAGCTGTGTTCATATCCGCATCGAATTCTGGTTTAGTTTTAGTTATAATCTTCTGACAAAAATACCATTTTAGTTTTAGTCCTATTTTAGTCATCTGCAATCGTTTTACTTTTAGTCGTATTTTAGTTGACTGAAAGCTCCAGTACATTTTAGTCAAATAAAATAATTTTAGTCAGCTAAAATCGAATGTGCTTAGTTAAATTGTAATGCATTATTTAGGCATTTCTAAAGAATTTCCAAACTTTATTATGAAAAAAAAAATAAAAATCTGTGGCTAAATCTGTATCTGTGAGTTTGTTTAAACCTTATTACCATAAATAATAAAATTTGAACGAACCCACAGATACAGATTTAGCCACTCTGGACGGTGGTCTGAGGATTCCTGGCATGGTGCACAGTGCTCTGGACGGTGGTCTGAGGATCCCTGTAATAGGGCACAGTGCTCTGGATGGTGGTCTGAGGATTCCTGTAATGCTGCACAGTGCTCTGGACGATGGTCTGAGGAGGTCTGTAATGCACACAGTTCTCTGGACGGAGGTCTGAGGAGGCCTGTAATGGACACAATGCTCTTAAATCTGTTGAGGAGGCCT
This sequence comes from Pelophylax lessonae, assembly GCF_965119305.1. Taxonomy (NCBI): domain Eukaryota; kingdom Metazoa; phylum Chordata; class Amphibia; order Anura; family Ranidae; genus Pelophylax; species Pelophylax lessonae. The sequence goes on along the minus strand of NC_138772.1, from coordinate 2,210,842 downwards.
GTAATGCTGCACAGTGCTCTGGCTGGTGGTATGAGAGGCCTGCAATGCACACAGTGCTCTGGATGGTGGTCTGACGGGAGGCCTGTAATGCACACAGTGCTCTGGATGGTGGTCTGAGGAGGGATGTAATGCACACAGTGCTCTGAACGGTGGTCTGAGGAGGTCTGTAATGCTGCACAGTGCTCTGGATGGTGGTATAAGAGGCCTGTAATGCACACAGTGCTCTGGACAGTTGTCTGAGGAGGCCTGTAATGGAACACAGTGCTCTGGATGGTGGTCTGAGGAGGCCTGTAATGCTGCACTGTGCTCTGGATGGGGGTATGAGAGGCCTGTAATGCACACAGTGCTCTGGACGGTGGTCTGAGGAGGACTGTAATGCTGCACAGTGCTCTGGATGGTGTTATGTGAGGCCTGTAATGCACACAGTGTTCTGGACAGTGTTCTGAGGAGGCCTGTAATGCACACAGTGCTCTGGACGGTGGTCTGAGGAGGACTGTAATGCTGCACAGTGCTCTGGATGGTGTTATGAGAGGCCTGTAATGCACACAGTGTTCTGGACAGTGTTCTGAGGAGGCCTGTAATGCTGCACAGTGCTCTGGATGGGGGTATGAGAGGCCTATAATGCACACAGTGCTCTGGATGGTGGTCTGAGGAGGGATGTAATGCACACAGTGCTCTGGACGGTGGTCTGATGAGGACTGTAATGCTGCACAGTGCTCTGGATGGGGGTATGAAAGGCCTGTACAGCCATAGAAATTTATTGAAGTGAACCTGTCATTAAAGATCAGTTCAGGGTCATGGAAGGGGGGGGGGAGGGGTATGAACAAAAACCGCTCCCCTGTGACAAAAGCTTAGGCAAAGATCACATGACCTGTGCCTACCAGGAGCATTGTAGGTGTATTCGATGGTAGAAAATCTATTGTTTTCAATCAGAAAAACGCTGTCTGATAGGCTTATATTAGGATGATCAATATTGTACAGCATTGTGCAGGAAGCAAAGCCTGCCAAGCAACTACTGTATGTCTGCCCCCTACACATAAAATTATTACAAATTATACATTGAATCAAGGTCTCCAGTGAGGGGGAAAAGGTATTTGATCCCCTGCTGATTTTGTACGTTTTCCCACTGACAAAGAAATCATCAGTCTATAATTTTATTGGTCGGTTTATTTTACCAGTTGGAATTAGGGTCTAGAGCAGGAATGGGCAAACTACGGCCCGGCAGACCTTTTATTCCAGCCCGTGGACCGGTACCGTGGATCAAACGGTACCGGGCCGCCCGAGGAACTTCGGCAGTGGCGGCCGGGGTGCACAGAGCAGTGCGCCCCGAGCCTGCCCATTGTGTGACAATAGCGAATGAAAATTCGTTATTGTCACACGGATCCTCCTCCTGGCCAATCAGGAAGCGGGTCCTCCCGCTTCCTGATTGGCCGAAAGGCAAACCCCATGCCATTGGCCGAGGAGGAGGCGGGAGGACTGAGGACTCGAGGAGATGTCGGGGGACTGAAGAGAAGCGCTGCCTGAGGTAAGTGCACTGGTCTCGCGGGGGGTGGGGGGGCTGGCATATCTGCATTGAAAGGGGGCCCCCGGTATATCTGCATTGAAAGGGGGCACGCTGGCATATCTGCACTGAAAGGGGGCACGCTGGCATATCTGCATTGAAAGGGGGTACGCTGGCATATCTGCATTGAAAGGGGGCACGCTGGCATATCTGCACTGAAAGGGGGCACGCTGGCATATCTGCATTGAAAGGGGGCCCCCTGGCATATCTGCATTTAAAGGGGGCACGCTAGCATATCTGCATTGAAAGGGGGCCCCTGGTATATCTGCATTGAAAGGGGGCACGCTGGCATATCTGCATTGAAAGGGGGTACGCTGGCATATCTGCATTGAAAGGGGGCACGCTGGCATATCTGCATTGAAAGGGGGATTGCTGGCATATCTGCATTGAAAGGGGGCACGTTGGCATATCTGCATTGAAAGGGGGCACGCTGGCATATCTGCATTGAAAGGGGGATTGCTGGCATATCTGCATTGAAAGGGGGCACGCTGGCATATCTGTATTGAAAGGGGGGCACGTTGGCATATCTGCATTGAAAGGGGGCACGCTGGCATCTCTGCATTGAAATGTAAATTTAATTTATATTAATTCACACATACACACCGTCCATCTACTCTTGGTCCGGCCCCCGGGTCCAATATATGAACCCATTGCGGCCCTCGAGTCAAAAAGTTTGCCCACCCCTGGTCTAGAGACTGGCTAGGCCACTCCAGGACCTTAATGTGCTTCTTCTTAAGCCACTCCTTTGTTGCCTTAGCCATGTGTTTTGGGTCATTGTCTTGCTGGAAGACCCATCCACGACCCATTTTCAATGCCCTGGCTGAGGGAAGGAGGTTCTCACCCAAGATTTGATGGTACATGGCCCCGTCCATCGTCCCTTTGATGCGGGGAAGTTGTCCTGTATATAAAATACCCCCAAACCATAATGTTTCCACCTCCATGTGTGACGGTGGGGGATGGTGTACTTGGGGTCATAGGCAGCATTCCTCCAAACACAGCAAGCTCGATTTTGGTCTCCTCTGGCCACAACACTTTCACCCAGTTCTCTGAATCATTCAGATGTTCATTAGAAAACATCAGACGGACTGTACATGTGATTTCTTGAGCAGGGGGACATTGCGGGTGCTGCAGGATTTCAGTCCTCCATGGCGTAGTGTGTTACCAATTGTTTTCTTGGTGACTATGGTCCCAGCTGAGATCATTGACAAGATTCTCCCGTGTATTTCTGGGCTGATTCCTCACCGTTCTCCATCATCATTGAAACTCCACGAGGTGAGATCTTCCATGGAGCCCCAGAACGAGGAAGACTGACAGTTAGTTTGTGTTTCTTCCATTTGGAAATAATCGCACCAACTGTTGTCACCAGGGGAGGACTGGGCAAGGAGGCAGGGGGACAATTGCCCCCTAAAAAGGCTGCACCGCCTCTGCCACAGACATGTCTAAAGGATTCCTGGTGTAGAGAAGTAAAAAGTCTCTGCCGCTGACCTACTGAGTGCAGGTTGAAGACAAGGTCAGAGCGCAGGTCTTCCCCCCTCTAGCATAGTTATATTATAAACTGTGAGCAGAGGCTGGTTTCCATGCCCCACTGGAGACTCTCCTTCCCTGGCCACCACCAACCGAGCTGTCCCAGCTCCCCCCAACCTCCTCCTGCTGACCAGGTGGGGAACCTGGATTCAGCCCGTAAGAAGAGAGTACCTGGAGCAGGGCTTCAGATTGGAATGGGGGTCAGGAGGAGGATTGAGAGAGTGGGGGTGAGGGAAAGTGGGATAGGGGCCGAGTTGCTGCACCATGAGCCTATGGTTTGTACTTGCCCCCTGGGCTGAAAGTTGCCAGTCTGCCCCTGGTTGTCACCCTCTCACCAAGCTGCTTGGCGATGGTCTTGTAGCCAATCCCAGCCTTGTGTAGGGCTACAATCTTCTCCCTGACATCCTTGGACAGCTCTTTGGTCTTGGCCATGGTGGAGAGATTGGAATCTGATTGATTGATTGATTGATTGATTGATTGATTGATTGATTGCTTCTGTGGACAGGCGTCTTTTATACAGGAAACAAGCTGAGAATAGGAGCACTCCCTTTAAGAGAATCCTCCTAATCTCAGCTCATTACCTGTATAGAAGACACCTGGGGGCCAGAAATCTTGCTGATTGATCGGGGATCAAATATTTTTTTTAAATGTGTTTTTCTGGATATTTTTGTTGTTATTCTGTCTACCATTCTAAACCGACCAATAAAATTATAGACTGATCATGTCTTTGTCAGTGGGCAAACGTACAAAATCAGGGGATAAAATACTTTTTTCCCTCGCTGTAAAAAGACCTCATACTGCCTCATCCATGCACATGGGTGGGTGGGGGCTGGAGATGTACGCGGAATCGAACAGGCAGCAAGATCCTGGCCTGTAGAGCAGCTCAGGTCCGACATACATACTTTTATGTGCATATGAGTTGAGATGCGTACTATGTACTGTCAGAATTCAGAATAACTCAAGGCCTTGGTTATCCTGCGCCGCCGTCACTGCCTACCAAGACTCGAATTAGTCCATATTAGGCAGCGGCGGCAGCAGCGCAGGTGCGGAATGACTGAAGGCCGAGGTCATCCAGTGCTACTGCCTACTTGTTATTTATGTTCACATCTCCCCCCTGGCCTGTATCCACTAGGCAGTGGCGGTGCACATATGGCTATATCCATTTAAACAATGGCGCAAACATTTCCATCTGTATCACGTAAAATATGGCGAAAAAACACTTATAATGGGCACAGCAGGTGTACAGACCCAGGAACTCAGCACAGGGATGGTGGGACCCTGCCATTCCACTCCCTGACAGCGAGGTGTGAGGTTGCTGGTTCCTTAGCTCGTGTGCTTCCAGAAGCCAGGGGCTAGAGTTGCTTCTCTGCCCCAGGAAGGATGCTGGATCCTGGGGAGGACCCTGGCGGGGGCCCCCTGGATAGGCCTGAGACTATGGAAGACATGGAGCTCGGCCCAAGGAGGGGTGAATCCCTGCCAACCTTTAGACGGAGGACTGTTGAAAAGCTGAGGCGGATTGAGAAAGAGGAGGAGAAATTGGCAACTTTGAAAGTAGAATTTAAAAAGAAAAAGTTGTATTGTGCCAAACTCTACAGCAAGAAGAGACCGGCTCTGAGGCCTGAATTGAAGGACTTGGAGCAAGCTTTGAGGAAGCAGAAAGAGTTGGTGAGCTCTCTGAAGGAAAGCTGTGAAGCACTTCAGGAGAAATACAGGAATGAGGAACGTTTCGGCCGTATGAGGAGAGGAGCCGTTTCCAGCATGGAGAGTGACCCAGCCAGTGAAGAGATGCAGGTACAGACAGAGTCAGCAGAGAGTGAGAAAGTGGGCCCGGAGGATGAGCCCAGCTCTTCAACACCTCAGACATCTGCTGAGCCCCCAATGGCGGAGGCCTCTGTCTCCCTCCCTCTGCAGCAGCAATGTGGAACATCTGAGCAGGAGGTTGAGGGGGGTACTGGCATGTTGGGGTTCGTCGCTGAGCTGGAATCCCCTCTGGATGGAAGAAAGTTCCATTTTTCTGCAGATTCCCCAGATGAGGAGATGGATACCGTTCCTCGCCCTATGAAAGAGAGACCTGTGGAGAGAGGAAAATTCACCATAAAGCCTGCAACAACCAGGAGGGAGTTTGATCCCACCATCAGCCATGACACTGCAGAGGTAACACAGCAAGCAGGTACAGTGTGTGTGCAAGGTGGTGATGTGAACTTTAATGACAATGTGCTTGCTGAGGGTTGTAGTGCTATGGGCTGTCAGCCCACACCCATAGACAATGTGCAGCATGCAGTGCAACCTGATGCACCTGCTGAAAAAATTACACTTTTAAATGCAAGTGGTGAGAAAATTGGAAAAAACTGTGTGTTTCTGGTTGAAGAGTCTGCAGAGAGGAGCACCACGGACATTGCAGAGGCTTTGCCTGGACCAAATACAGTGGCTGTTCCTGAGCATGGTGGAGGAGATGCTGGGAGCAGTAGTACTATAACTTTTTTGGAGTCTGCAGTAGACAAGGCTGTGATTGAACCCAGGAAAGCAGCTGAGTGCTCAGAGAAGGGGGAGGGGGTGGGTCTTGTCTCTGCTGCTCCAAAGACTGCAAGGGTTGATTCAGGCTCCTTGTCATCAGGTGTGGTTGTGTCTAAAGACAATGCTGTAATTGCTGATGTTTCTGGGAGGAAAACCTATGCTGGTGCTGCTGAAGGGTTTGGGAGGGGGGTGCAAGCAGGGAAGGAGCATGGAAATGTTTTATCTTCCTCATTATTTAAAAGGAGGAATGTGGTACAGCTCAGATGGGAAGGCGAAGGTATTCCGCCATATAGGAGAGCTGTGGTTGATAAGATTCTGCAGATGGGCTTTAAACCTGCAGATATCTTTGCCCTGATCAGTCCGACCGGCTCCTATGAGTATGATTTGTCCTTTGTCCGTCCGGAGTCTTTGGACATATTTTGGGAGAAATATGAACATGTGTGTAGGAGCCTGCCGGACTGGAAAGGGCTCATCCCCAAAGTTGTGTCACGTCAGCCACTTATTAAAATGGTGACGATTCTTGTGCGCAATGAGTCCATACCACAAGGGGATTTATCTGTATGGCTGAGGAGATATGGAGACATCCTGAGCCCCTTACACAAAATTATGGATGATCGAGGAATATGGACGGGGGGATGGTCTGTGCAGCTAAAACTAAAAGTCATTGATAATGTCATCCAGCATCTGCCATCCTCAGCTTTCCTGGGGAGGGACAGACTGACCATATTCTATCCAGGCCAGCCAAAGCTGTGCAATAAGTGTGGGGATAAAGGGCACTTTGCATCCTCCTGTCCAGTAATGAAATGCTCTCTATGTCAGGATTTAGGGCATTTGGCAAAAGATTGCAATATTATAAGGTGCAACTTGTGCAATGCAGTTGGGCATCCTTATAGCCAGTGTCCTGAGGCAATGCACAACCAGCCTTAGCTCATGAGAGAGTTTTTCCGTCTGGACATGGAGGATGCTCAGAGCTCAGCAGCTAGGGTGCCTGTGATTCCCTCCGAGTCTGTACCAATACCCAGTGTGTCAGTGTCTTCCCAGTCTGTGGTGCCCCAGTCTGTGCCAATGCCCAGTGTGTCAGTGTCTTCCCAGTCTGTGCCAATGCCCAGTGTGTCAGTGTCTTCCCAGTCTGTATGTAAGGTATCGGTTACTAAGAATGTGTCCAATCCTTCTGTGTCTATGTCTTCCAAAATTGCAGAGGCGGCAAGAGGTGCTGAGGCAGGGGCATCAAGTACAGTGCCAGTCCCCTCCCCTAGACATTGCAGGGCTTCTATTAGGGACCATGGGGTGCAGAGGAGTGGGGAGAATGGTGAAGAGGCTGGCTTGGTGGCAGATATGGTAAGGGAGAGTGGGGGTGAAGGGGAGGGTGAGAGTGGGGAAACTGTTATTTCCAATTTGTCCAAGGGGGATGTGGAATGGTTGGAGGAGAAAAGAAAGAAGGGCAAAAGAAGGAAAAAAAAGTGTTCAGCTACCCACAGTCCTGAGGTTTTGCCTTTGACAAATAAGTTTGGGGTCCTGTCAGATGATGACGATGAATGGGACTCGTTGAGTACAGCGTCTGATATGGATGATGAGTCGCAGGGTGCACTGAAGCGCACTGGTTCTCCAGGGGGAGAGAGTAGTCAGCCTAAGAAACGGCTGCCTCAATTATCCTTTAAAAGTGGCAACCAATAATGTTATCAGCTGAAAATCAGTCATAAAATATAATTTTTGATTAAAGGCTCCATGCATGGTGATGTTTCTTAGTCCGGCTCTCTCGTAGGGTTTATGCTGTGTGCAATTTGGTTTATTTATTATGTTCTTGTTTTGTATCGTTATATTCAATTATTTTGTAAATATGTTATTTATAATTTATTTATTATGGTTTTATTGTATATAAGTTGATTGTTTGTAAGAATTTCCAATAAACAAAATTAACCCCTCATAATGGGCACAGCGGGTGTACAGACCCAGGAACTCAGCACAGGGATGGTGGGAACCCCTCATAATGGGCACAGCAGGTGTACAGACCCAGGAACTCAGCACAGGGATGGTGGGAACCCCTCATAATGGGCACAGTGGGTCTACAGACCCGGGAACTGAGCACAGGGATGGAGGGAACCCCTCATAATGGGCACAGCGGGTGTACAGTCCCGGGAACTCAGCACAAGGATGGTGGGTACCCCTCATAATGGGCACAGCGGGTGTACAGACCCAGGAACTCAGCACAGGGATGGTGGGAAACTGCCATTCCACTCCCTGACAGCGAGGTGTGAGGTTGCTGGTTCCTTAGCTCGTGTGCTTCCAGAAGCCAGGGGCTAGAGTTGTTTCTCTGCCCCAGGAGGGATGCTGGATCCTGGGGAGGACCCCGGCGGGGGCCCCCTGGATAGGCCTGAGACTATGGAAGACATGGAGCTCGGCCCAAGGAGGGGTGAATCCCTGCCTACCTTTAGACGGAGGACTGTTGAAAAGCTGAGGCGGATTGAGAAAGAGGAGGAGAAATTGGCAACTTTGAAAGTAGAATTTAAAAAGAAAAAGTTGTATTGTGCCAAACTGTACAGTAAGAAGAGACCGGCTCTGAGGCCTGAATTGAAGGACTTGGAGCAAGCTTTGAGGAAGCAGAAAGAGTTGGTGAGCTCTCTGAAGGAAAGCTGTGAAGCACTTCAGGAGAAATACAGGAATGAGGAACGTTTCAGCCGTATGAAGAGAGGAGCCGTTTCCAGCATGGAGAGTGACCCAGTCAGTGAGGAGATTCAGGTACCGACAGAGTCAGCAGAGAGTGAGAAAGTGGGCCCGGAGGATGAGCCCAGCTCTTCGATACCTCAGACATCTGCTGAGCCCCCAATGGCGGAGGCCTCTGTCTCCCTCCCTCTGCAGCAGCAATGTGGAACATCTGAGCAGGAGGTTGAGGGGGGTACTGGCATGTTGGAGTTCGTCGCTGAGCTGGAATCCCCTCTGGATGGAAGAAAGTTCCATTTTTCTGCAGATTCCCTAGATGAGGAGATGGATACCGTTCCTCGCCCTATGAAAGAGAGACCTGTGGAGAGAGGAAAATTTACCATTAAGCCTGCAACAACCAGGAGGAAGTTTGATCCCACCATCAGCCATGACACAGCAGAGGTAACACAGCAAGCAGGTACAGTGTGTGTGCAAAGTGGTGATGTGAACTTTAATGACAATGTGCTTGCTGAGGGTTGTAGTGCTATGGGCTGTCAGCCCACACCCATAGACAATGTGCAGCATGCAGTGCAACCTGATACACCTGCTGAAAAAATTCCACTTTTAAATGCAAGTGGTGAGAAAATTGGAAAAAACTGTGTGTTTCTGGTTGAAGAGTCTGCAGAGAGGAGCACCACGGACATTGCAGAGGCTTTGCCTGGACCAAATACAGTGGCTGTTCCTGAGCATGGTGGAGGAGATGCTGGGAGCAGTAGTACTATAACTTTTTTGGAGTCTGCAGTAGACAAGACTGTGATTGAACCCAGGAAAGCAGCTGAGTGCTCAGAGAAGGGGGAGGGAGTGGGTCTTGTCTCTGCTGCTCCAAAGACTGCAAGGGTTGATTCAGGCTCCTTGTCATCAGGTGTGGTTGTGTCTAAAGACAATGCTGTAATTGCTGGTGTTTCTGGGAGGAAAACCTATGCTGGTGCTGCTGAAGGGTTTGGGAGGGGGGTGCAAGCAGGGAAGGAGCATGGAAATGTTTTATCTTCCTCATTATTTAAAAGGAGGAATGTGGTACAGCTCAGATGGGAAGGCGAAGGTATTCCGCCATATAGGAGAGCTGTGGTTGATAAGATTCTGCAGATGGGCTTTAAACCTGCAGATATCTTTGCCCTGATCAGTCCGACCGGCTCCTATGAGTACGATTTGTCCTTTGTCCGTCCGGAGTCTTTGGACATATTTTGGGAGAAATATGAACATGTGTGTAGGAGCCTGCCGGACTGGAGAGGGCTCATCCCCAAAGTTGTGTCACGTCAGCCACTTATTAAAATGGTGACGATTCTTGTGCGCAATGAGTCCATTCCACAAGGGGATTTATCTGTATGGCTGAGGAGATATGGAGACATCCTGAGCCCCTTACACAAAATTATGGATGATCGAGGAATATGGACGGGGGGATGGTCTGTGCAGCTAAAACTAAGAGTCATGGATAATGTCATCCAGCATCTGCCATCCTCAGCTTTCCTGGGGAGGGACAGACTGACCATATTCTATCCAGGCCAGCCAAAGCTGTGCAATAAGTGTGGGGATAAAGGGCACTTTGCATCCTCCTGTCCAGTAATGAAATGCTCTCTGTGTCAGGATTTAGGGCATTTGGCAAAAGATTGCAATATTATAAGGTGCAACTTGTGCAATGCAGTTGGGCATCCTTATAGTCAGTGTCCTGAGGCAGTACACAACCAGCCTGAGCTCATGAGAGAGTTCTTCCGTCTGGACATGGAGGATGTTCAGAGCTCAGCAGCTAGGGTGCCTGCGATTCCCTCCGAGACTGTACCAATACCCAGTGTGTCAGTGTCTTCCCAGTCTGTGGTGCCCCAGTCTGTGCCAATGCCCAGTGTGTCAGTGTCTTCCCAGTCTGTGCCAATGCCCAGTGTGTCAGTGTCTTCCCAGTCTGTATGTAAGGTATCGGTTACTAAGAATGTGTCCAATCCTTCTGTGTCTATGTCTTCCAAAATTGCAGAGGCGGCAAGAGGTGCTGAGGCAGGGGCATCAAGTACAGTGCCAGTCCCCTCCCCTAGACATTGCAGGGCTTCCATTAGGGACCATGGGGTGCAGAGGAGTGGGGAGAATGGTGAAGAGGCTGGCCTGGTGGTAGATAAGGTAAGGGAGAGTGGGGGTGAAGGGGAGGGTGAGAGTGGGGAAACTGTTATTTCCAATTTGTCCAAGGGGGATGTGGAATGGTTGGAGGAGAAAAGAAAGAAGGGCAAAAGAAGGAAAAAAAAGTGTTCAGCTACCCACAGTCCTGAGGTTTTGCCTTTGACAAATAAGTTTGGGGTCCTGTCAGATGATGATGATGAATGGGACTTGTTGAGTACAGAATCTTCCATGGATGATGAGTCGCAGGGTGCACTGAAGCGCACTGGTTCTCCAGGGGGAGAGAGTGGTCAGGCTAAGAAACGGCTGCCTCAATTATCCGTTAAAAGTGGCAACCAATAATGTTATCAGCTGAAAATCAGTCCTAAAATATAATTTTTGATTAAAGGCTCCATGCATGGTGAAGTTTCTTAGTCTGGCTCTCTCGTAGGGTTTATGCTGTGTGCAATTTGGTTTATTTATTATGTTCTTGTTTTGTATAGTTATATTCAATTATTTTGTAAATATGTTATTTATAATTTATTTATTATGGTTTTATTGTATATAAGTTGATTGTTTGTAAGAATTTCCAATAAACAAAATTAACCCCTCATAATGGGCACAGTGGGTCTACAGACCCGGGAACTGAGCACAGGGATGGTGGGAACCCCTCATAATGGGCACAGCGGGTGTACAGACCCAGGAACTCAGCACAGGGATGGTGGGAAACTGCCATTCCACTCCCTGACAGCGAGGTGTGAGGTTGCTGGTTCCTTAGCTCGTGTGCTTCCAGAAGCCAGGGGCTAGAGTTGCTTCTCTGCCCCAGGAAGGATGCTGGATCCTGGGGAGGACCCTGGCGGGGGCCCCCTGGATAGGCCTGAGACTATGGAAGACATGGAGCTCGGCCCAAGGAGGGGTGAATCCCTGCCTACCTTTAGACGGAGGACTGTTGAAAAGCTGAGGCGGATTGAGAAAGAGGAGGAGAAATTGGCAACTTTGAAAGTAGAATTTAAAAAGAAAAAGTTGTATTGTGCCAAACTCTACAGTAAGAAGAGACCGGCTCTGAGGCCTGAATTGAAGGACTTGGAGCAAGCTTTGAGGAAGCAGAAAGAGTTGGTGAGCTCTCTGAAGGAAAGCTGTGAAGCACTTCAGGAGAAATACAGGAATGAGGAACGTTTCAGCCGTATGAGGAGAGGAGCCGTTTCCAGCATGGAGAGTGACCCAGCCAGTGAAGAGATGCAGGTACCGACAGAGTCAGCAGAGAGTGAGAAAGTGGGCCCGGAGGATGGGCCCAGCTCTTCAACACCTCACACATCTGCTGAGCCCCCAATGGCGGAGGCCTCTGTCTCCCTCCCTCTGCAGCAGCAATGTGGAACACCTGAGCAGGAGGTTGAGGGGGGTACTGGCATGTTGGAGTTTGTCGCTGAGCTGGAATCCCCTCTGGATGGAAGAAAGTTCCATTTTTCTGCAGATTCCCCAGATGAGGAGATGGATACCGTTCCTCGCCCTATGAAAGAGAGACCTGTGGAGAGAGGAAAATTCACCATTAAGCCTGCAACAACCAGGAGGAAGTTTGATCCCACCATCAGCCATGACACTGCAGAGGTAACACAGCAAGCAGGTACAGTGTGTGTGCAAGGTGGTGATGTGAACTTTAATGACAATGTGCTTGCTGAGGGTTGTAGTGCTATGGGCTGTCAGCCCACACCCATAGACAATGTGCAGCATGCAGTGCAACCTGATGCACCTGCTGAAAAAATTCCACTTTTAAATGCAAGTGGTGAGAAAATTGGAAAAAACTGTGTGTTTCTGGTTGAAGAGTCTGCAGAGAGGAGCACCACGGACATTGCAGAGGCTTTGCCTGGACCAAATACAGTGGCTGTTCCTGAGCATGGTGGAGGAGATGCTGGGAGCAGTAGTACTATAACTTTTTTGGAGTCTGCAGTAGACAAGGCTGTGATTGAACCCAGGAAAGCAGCTGAGTGCTCAGAGAAGGGGGAGGGGGTGGGTCTTGTCTCTGCTGCTCCAAAGACTGCAAGGGTTGATTCAGGCTCCTTGTCATCAGGTGTGGTTGTGTCTAAAGACAATGCTGTAATTGCTGATGTTTCTGGGAGGAAAACCTATGCTGGTGCTGCTGAAGGGTTTGGGAGGGGGGTGCAAGCAGGGAAGGAGCATGGAAATGTTTTATCTTCCTCATTATTTAAAAGGAGGAATGTGGTACAGCTCAGATGGGAAGGCGAAGGTATTCCGCCATATAGGAGAGCTGTGGTTGATAAGATTCTGCAGATGGGTTTTAAACCTGCAGATATCTTTGCCCTGATCAGTCCGACCGGCTCCTATGAGTATGATTTGTCCTTTGTCCGTCCGGAGTCTTTGGACATATTTTGGGAGAAATATGAACATGTGTGTAGGAGCCTGCCGGACTGGAAAGGGCTCATCCCCAAAGTTGTGTCACGTCAGCCACTTATTAAAATGGTGACGATTCTTGTGCGCAATGAGTCCATACCACAAGGGGATTTATCTGTATGGCTGAGGAGATACGGAGACATTGATAATGTCATCCAGCATCTGCCATCCTCAGCTTTCCTGGGGAGGGACAGACTGACCATATTCTATCCAGGCCAGCCAAAGCTGTGTAATAAGTGTGGGGATAAAGGGCACTTTGCATCCTCCTGTCCAGTAATGAAATGCTCTCTGTGTCAGGATTTAGGGCATTTGGCAAAAGATTGCAATATTATAAGGTGCAACTTGTGCAATGCAGTTGGGCATCCTTATAGCCAGTGTCCTGAGGCAGTACACAACCAGCCTGAGCTCATGAGAGAGTTTTTCCGTCTGGACATGGAGGATGCTCAGAGCTCAGCAGCTAGGGTGCCTGCGATTCCCTCCGAGACTGTACCAATACCCAGTGTGTCAGTGTCTTCCCAGTCTGTGGTGCCCCAGTCTGTGCCAATGCCCAGTGTGTCAGTGTCTTCTCAGTCTGTGGTGCCCCAGTCTGTGCCGATTCTCAGTGTGTCAGTGTCTTCCCAGTCTGTATGTTAGGTATCGGTTACTAAGAATGTGTCCAATCCTTCTGTGTCTATGTCTTCCAAAATTGCAGAGGCGGCAAGAGGTGCTGAGGCAGGGGCATCAAGTACAGTGCCAGTCCCCTCCCCTAGACATTGCAGGGCTTCTATTAGGGACCATGGGGTGCAGAGGAGTGGGGAGAATGGTGAAGAGGCTGGCCTGGTGGTAGATCAGGTAAGGGAGAGTGGGGGTGAAGGGGAGGGTGAGAGTGGGGAAACTGTTATTTCCAATTTGTCCAAGGGGGATGTGGAATGGTTGGAGGAGAAAAGAAAGAAGGGCAAAAGAAGGAAAAAAAAGTGTTCAGCTACCCACAGTCCTGAGGTTTTGCCTTTGACAAATAAGTTTGGGGTCCTGTCAGATGATGACGATGAATGGGACTTGTTGAGTACAGCATCTTCTATGGATGATGAGTCCCAGGGTGCAGTGAAGCGCACTGGTTCTCCAGGGGGAGAGAGTAGTCAGGCTAAGAAACGGCTGCCTCAATTATCTGTTAAAAGTGGCACCCAGTAATGTTATCAGCTGAAAATCAGTCATAAAATATAATTTTTGATTAAAGGTTCCATGCATGGTGAAGTTTCTTAGTCTGGCTCTCTCGTAGGGTTTATGCTGTGTGCAATTTGGTTTATTTATTATGTTCTTGTTTTGTATAGTTATATTCAATTATTTTGTAAATATGTTATTTATTATGGTTTTATTGTATATAAGTTGATTGTTTGTAAGAATTTCCAATAAACAAAATTAACCCCTCATAATGGGCACAGTGGGTCTACAGACCCGGGAACTGAGCACAGGGATGGTGGGAAACTGCCATTCCACTCCCTGACAGCGAGGTGTGAGGTTGCTGATTCCTTAGCTCGTGTGCTTCCAGAAGCCAGGGGCTAGAGTTGTTTCTCTGCCCCAGGAGGGATGCTGGATCCTGGGGAGGACCCCGGCGGGGGCCCCCTGGATAGGCCTGAGACTAGGCCTCAGCCTATGGAAGACATGGAGCTCGGCCCAAGGAGGGGTGAATCCCTATCTACCTTTAGACGGAGGATTGTGGACAAGCTGACAAGGATTGAGAAAGAGGAGGAGAAATTGGCAGCTTTAAAAACTGAATTTAAAAAGAAAAAGTTGTATTGTGCCAAACTGTACAGTAAGAAGAGACCGGCTCTGAGGCCTGAATTAAAGGACTTGGAGCAAGCTTTGAGGAAGCAGAAAGAGTTGGTGAGCTCTCTGAAGGAAAGTAGCGGAGCTTTTAAGGAAAAATACAGGAATGAGGAACGTTTCAGCCGTATGAGGAGAGGAACCGTTTCCAGCATGGAGAGTGACCCAGCCAGTGAAGAGATGCAGGTACCGACAGAGTCAGCAGAGAGTGAGAAAGTGGGCCCGGAGGATGAGCCCAGCTCTTCAACACCTCAGACATCTGCTGAGCCCCCAATGGCGGAGGCCTCTGTCTCCCTCCCTCTGCAGCAGCAATGTGGAACATCTGAGCAGGAGGTTGAGGGGGGTACTGGCATGTTGGAGTTCATCGCTGAGCTGGAAACCCCTCTGGATGGAAGAAAGTTACATTTTTCTGCGGATTCCTCAGATGAGGATATGGATACCGTTCCTCGCCCTATGAAAGAGAGACCTGTGGAGAGAGGAACATTCACCATGAAGCCTGCAACAACCAGGAGGAAGTTTGATCCCACCATCAGCCATGACACTGCAGAGGTAACAACACAGCAAGCAGGTACAGTGTGTGTGCAAGGTGGTGATGTGAACTTTAATGACAATGTGCTTGCTGAGGGTTGTAGTGCTATGGGCTGTCAGCCCACACCCATAGACAATGTGCAGCATGCAGTGCAACCTGATGCACCTGCTAAAAAAACTTTAAATGCGATTGGTGGGAAAACTGAAAATAACTTTGAGCTTTTGGTTGAAGTGTCTGCAGAGAGGAGCACCACGGACATTGCAAAGGCTTTTCCTGACCCAGATAAAGCTGTTGTTCCTGAAAATGGTGCAGGAGATGCTGGGAGCAGTAGTGCTACAACTGTTGGGGATTCTGCAGTAAAAAAAACTGTGATTGAACCCAGGAAAGCAGCTGAGTGCTTAGAGAAGGGGGAGGGGGTGGGTCTTGTCTCTGCTGCTCCAAAGACTGCAAGGGATGTTTCAGGCTCCTTGTCAGCAGGTGTGGCTGTGTCTAAGGACAATGCTGTAATTACTGGTATGTCTGGGAGGAAAACCTATGCTGGTGCTGCTACAGGATCTGGTAGGGGGGAGCATGGAAATGGTTTATCTTCCTCACTATTTAAAAGGAGGAATGTGGTTCAGCTCAGATGGGAAGGCGAAGGTATTCCCCCATATAGGAGAGCTGTGGTTGATAAGATTCTGCAGATGGGGTTTAGACCCGAAGATATCTTCGCCCTGATCAGTCCGACCGGCTCCTATGAGTATGATTTGTCCTTTATCCGTCCGGAGTCTTTGGACATTTTTTGGGAGAAATATGAGCATGTGTGTAGGAGCCTGCCGGACTGGAGAGGGCTCATCCCCAAAGTTGTGTCACGTCAGCCACTTATTAAAATGGTGACGATTCTTGTGCGCAATGAGTCCATACCACAAGGGGATTTATCTGTATGGCTGAGGAGATATGGAGACATCCTGAGCCCCTTACACAAAATTATGGATGACCGAGGAATATGGACGGGGGGATGGTCTGTGCAGCTAAAACTGAGGGTTATTGATAATGTCATCCAGCATCTGCCATCCTCAGCTTTCCTGGGAAGGGACAGGCTGACCATCTTTTATCCAGGCCAGCCAAAACTGTGTAATAAATGTGGGGATAAAGGGCACTTTGCATCCTCCTGTCCAGTGATGAAATGCTCTCTGTGTCAGGATTTAGGGCATTTGGCAAAGGATTGCAACATTATAAGGTGCAACTTGTGCAATTCGGTTGGGCATCCTTATAGCCAGTGTCCCGAGGCAATGCATAACCAGCCTGAGCTCATGAGAGAGTTCTTCCGCCTGGACATGGAGGATGCTCAGAGCTCAGCAGCTAGGGTGCCTGCGATTCCCTCTGAGTCTGTGCCAATGCCCAGTGTGCATGTGTCTTCCCAGTCTGTGCGTTTGCCTAGTGTGCCTGTGTCTTCCCAGTCTGTGCGTTTGCCTAGTGTGCCTGTGTCTTCCCAGTCTGTGATTTCCCAGTCTGTGCCAATTCCCAGTGTGTCAGTGTCTTCCAAATCTGTGGTGCCCCAGTCTGTGCGTTTGCATGTATCAGTTACCGAGAATGTGTCCAATCCTTCTGTGTCTATGTCCTCCAAAATTGCAGAGGCCGCAAGAGGTGCTGATGCAGGGGCATCAAGTGCAGTGCCAGTCCCACCCCCTCGACATTTCAGGGCTTCTATTGGGGACCAGGGGATGCAGAGGAGTGGGGAAAATGGTGAAGAGGCTGGCCTGGTGGCAGATAAGGTAAGGGAGAGTGGGGGTGAAGGGGAGGCTAAGAGTGGGGAGACTGTAATTTGCAGTTTGTCCAAGGATGATGTGGAATGGTTGGAGGAGAAAAGGAAGAAGGGCAAAAGAAAAAAAAAAAGGTGTTCAGTTGCCCAAAGTCCTAAGGTTTTGCCCTTGAAAAATAAGTTTGGGGTCCTGTCAGATGATGACGATGAATGGGACTCGTTGAGTACGGCGTCTTCTATGGATGATGAGTCCCAGGGTGCATTGAAGCGCACTGGTTCTCCAGGAAGAGAGAGTAGTCAGGCTAAGAAACGGCTGCCTCAATTATCCTAATGGCAGTTCCCACTCCGTTAAAAGTGGCAACCATTAATGTTGCCAGCTTAAAATCAGTGAGTGCTCGTCATATGGCCTTATTTTTGCTCAGCGAGTTTGATGCTGACATTTTGTTTTTGCAAGAGACCCATCTCAGTAATCTGGCTGATATACATCTGGCAAAGAAGGAGTGGAAGCGTGGTCCCTCCTTTTGGTCTCTTGCGGCCGAGCCTTACAGCGGGGTTGCGGTCCTTTTTTCTGGTATGGTAACATGCCGACGGGTAATTGAGGTAGAGATTGGGAGATGCATGATTTTAGATGTCTCTGTGAGGGGGCAGGACCTGCGCCTGATTAACATCTATGGTCCCCAGACAAAATGGGACAGGAAATGCCTCTTTACAAAGATTAAGCCTTTTCTTTTTACGGCTCAGCAGGTTATCTTTGGAGGTGACTTCAACACCATTACTAGGCCTAAAGACAGGAGAGGTTTCAGAGATAAGCTGGGCTATGACAGCCTTTTCCTGAATGCAATGGTTAGGGAAGCAGGTCTGGTAGATGTGCACATTAAGCGCTGCCCAGACAGCACGGGGTTCACTTTTCAGCGAGGTAATAGTCAGAGTAGGATAGATAGGTTTTTTTTAAAGGAGGACTCTGCTTTTTCGGCACCTGTTTGTCGGGCAGTGGAGTTTTCTGATCACTGTATTCTATATTTGACTCTGAATGCCTCAGGCGTGCCACCTAGGGGGAGGGGTATCTGGAGATTGAATTCGGCCCTCCTGGATGACGAGGAAGTAAGACAATCCTTTGAGGAATTTTTTCAGGCACAGGTAACTATCCTAGACTTTTGCAACAGTAAGTCAGAATGGTGGGAGCTTATAAAACAGCGGACTGTTAGGCTTTTCAAGGCCATAGGGAGAAAGAGACAGCAAGATAAGTATATCACCTACCAGCGTTTGCGGAGGAAACTTGACCGCCTTGTATCGAATGGAGGAGATTCTGGGGCGATCTCTGAGGTGAAGCTCCTCCTGAGGACCCATCAATATGACCGGCACGCCTCTTTGGTTCAGGAAAGGGACTATGGGAAATACCATTCGCCTGACCCTTACCAGAATTGTAAACAGAGCGTAGCAGTTAAGACGGTCAATGGCCTGAAGGACAGTACGGGCTCTCTGGCGAAGTCTAGGTCAGGGATCCTGGAGGTCGTCAGGTCATACTATGCTGATCTCCTGGGAGGAAAGAACCTTGATCGGACAGGGATGTTGAGTTTTTTGGACTCTACGCCAGGTCTGGAAAATATTGTTCCTTTGATGAATTTGACAGATGAAATCACTGCAGATGAGGTGATCCAGGCTATTGATAAACTAGCCATCAGGAAAACGCCAGGGCCAGATGGTTTGACAGCCGAATTTTATAAATGTTTTAAGAAGATCCTGGCTTCACACCTTGCGGAGGTTTTTAATGGCTGTTTGCATGAGGGTTCTCTCCCTCCTTCCATGAGGCAATCTGCAGTGGTTCTTCTGTCAAAGGGCAAAGATCCTTCGATGATTGAGAATTGGCGCCCCATTAGCCTTCTTAATGTCGATAGAAAGATACTGGCAAAGATTTTTTTCTGGCGATTATCATCAGTGGCAGGCGACTTGTTATCCCATCACCAGCACTGCGCAATCCAGGGTAGAAGCACTTTCTCAGCTGTGTTAGCTGTCCGGGAGGCCTTGGAGCGTTGTAGGGCTGCTGGTTGGGGTAAATATCTGCTGACATTGGATCAGGCTAAGGCCTTTGATAGGGTTAATCATGAGTACCTATGGCTCCTTCTTGGCAAGTATGGCCTGGAGGGGGGTTTCATTGATTGGCTCAAGATTTTGTACAAAGGGGCTGAAAGCTTTCCTCTGGTTAATGGTTGGGTTGGGCAGCCCTTTGTGGTTGGCTCAGGTGTGCGTCAGGGGTGTCCTTTGAGTCCTCTGCTATATGCGTTTGCAATCGACCCCTTCATTAGAAGGCTAGAGAGTGGACCATTGTGTGGGGTACCTTTGGGCATCGCTGGTGAGCCTCCTTTGAAGGTTGTGGCTTATGCTGATGACGTTTCTGTTTTTGTCTCTGGGACTGGGGAAGCGCAGGAGGTGGTCTCAGTGACAAGGCAGTATGCGGAAGCATCAGGTTCAAAGGTCAACCAGGACAAGTGTGAAGCTTTCTGGATGGGCGTGGAAGGTGAGAGCTTTGTTCTCCCGGATGACTTCCCGGAGCCCCAACAAAAAATTAGAGTTCTAGGCATTGAATTTGGCCCAGGTGACTATGGTCATGCAAATTGGGTGAGCAGGCTGGAGAATGCCAATGCCAAGGTGGCGAGCTGGAAAAGTTGGCGGTTTTCCTTAAGGGAAAAGGTTGATCTGATCAAAGGTTACCTGATTCCAATTTTTCTGTATGTCAGTTTTGTCTGCATTTTGCCAGTGTCTCTCTATACCAGGATCTATAGTTGTTTCTTCCAGCTGTTATGGGGAAACAGAATAAACCTTGTCAAAAGGAGTGTGACTTATCTTCCTAGGCGGGAGGGTGGTCTAGGAATGATCAACCCTGTAGTCTTTTTCTCTCTGATGTTTGTAAAGTACAACCTTGGTAACATGTTGGCAGAGAGACCGCCTGGGTGGGTTGGTATTTTCCAGTCCTGGTTTAGGCCCTTTCTGCGAAACTGGGAAAATGGTGGGCCAGTGAAAAGCCTGAGGGTCAAGCATGATAAGCTCCCGACTTATGTTGCCCCGTGTTTGAAAATACTTCGGCAGTGGCAAGTAACGGCAGGGGAGATCAGATCTCTTCCAAGGAAACTTCTTGAGAAGCGGATCATGAGCTCTGTTTTTTGCGAACCACTGGCTTTAAGGGATTGCCCAAGCCTAGTTTTGGGGGAGGGTTTGCGTTTGATTAATTTGGAGAGAATCCCAATGAAGTTTAGGGATCAGGCTTGGCTCGCTTTCCATGGAAAACTATATGTGAAGGGCAACCTGAAGTTTCTCTCTGTGAGTGATCGTGGCTGCCCGAGAGTAGAGTGTGGAGGTGCGGTGGAGTCCATGGATCATTTTTTGCTTCAGTGCCCTTTTAATATAGAGGTGTACAAGAGGGTAGGGAGGGCTCTGAGTGTACCCTTCCTCCCCCATATGAGTTATGCAGAGTGGGTGTATGGGGCATTCCAGACTCGCCGGGATTATGATTTGGAAACACTTTTTTTAGTTAGTGTAGTAGTCCGTTATTTCACGTGGAGTGCACGGTGCCAGGTATCCTTACGGAGTAAAATCCTCCCTGTTGAGGTGGTGGTGCAGAACATTCTGGGTGAGGTTGGGAAGATTCGGGGTCTTGAGAAAGACAGGTGGCAGCAGGAGGCCTGGATAAAGGCGTGGAGGAATATCAGGACTCTGTAGCTGCTGCCTGTTGATCTCGGGGTGTGCGGCTTTTCTTTCTGTCCTTGCTTCACTCCCCTAGATTTTCAGATAAAATATATTTTTGATAAAAGGCTACATGCATGGTGACGGTGATGTTCCTTAGTCTGGCTCTCTCGTAGGGTTTATGCTGTGCGCAATTTGGTTTATTTATTATGTTCTTGTTTGGTTTTTGGTTTTGTATAGTTATATTTAATTATTTTGTAAATATGTTATTTATTAATTTATTTATTATGGTTTTATTGTATATAAGTTGTTGTTTGTAAGATTTTTCAATAAACAAAATTAACCCCTCATAATGGGCACAGCGGGTGTACAGACCCAGGAACTCAGCACAGGGATGGTGGGAAACTGCCATTCCACTCCCTGACAGCGAGGTGTGAGGTTGCTGGTTCCTTAGCTCGTGTGCTTCCAGAAGCCAGGGGCTAGAGTTGCTTCTCTGCCCCAGGAAGGATGCTGGATCCTGGGGAGGACCCTGGCGGGGCCCCCTGGATAGGCCTGAGACTATGGAAGACATGGAGCTCGGCCCAAGGAGGGGTGAATCCCTGCCTACCTTTAGACGGAGGACTGTTGAAAAGCTGAGGCGGATTGAGAAAGAGGAGGAGAAATTGGCAACTTTGAAAGTAGAATTTAAAAAGAAAAAGTTGTATTGTGCCAAACTCTACAGTAAGAAGAGACCGGCTCTGAGGCCTGAATTGAAGGACTTGGAGCAAGCTTTGAGGAAGCAGAAAGAGTTGGTGAGCTCTCTGAAGGAAAGCTGTGAAGCACTTCAGGAGAAATACAGGAATGAGGAACGTTTCAGCCGTATGAGGAGAGGAGCCGTTTCCAGCATGGAGAGTGACCCAGCCAGTGAAGAGATGCAGGTACCGACAGAGTCAGCAGAGAGTGAGAAAGTGGGCCCGGAGGATGGGCCCAGCTCTTCAACACCTCACACATCTGCTGAGCCCCCAATGGCGGAGGCCTCTGTCTCCCTCCCTCTGCAGCAGCAATGTGGAACACCTGAGCAGGAGGTTGAGGGGGGTACTGGCATGTTGGAGTTTGTCGCTGAGCTGGAATCCCCTCTGGATGGAAGAAAGTTCCATTTTTCTGCAGATTCCCCAGATGAGGAGATGGATACCGTTCCTCGCCCTATGAAAGAGAGACCTGTGGAGAGAGGAAAATTCACCATTAAGCCTGCAACAACCAGGAGGAAGTTTGATCCCACCATCAGCCATGACACTGCAGAGGTAACACAGCAAGCAGGTACAGTGTGTGTGCAAGGTGGTGATGTGAACTTTAATGACAATGTGCTTGCTGAGGGTTGTAGTGCTATGGGCTGTCAGCCCACACCCATAGACAATGTGCAGCATGCAGTGCAACCTGATGCACCTGCTGAAAAAATTCCACTTTTAAATGCAAGTGGTGAGAAAATTGGAAAAAACTGTGTGTTTCTGGTTGAAGAGTCTGCAGAGAGGAGCACCACGGACATTGCAGAGGCTTTGCCTGGACCAAATACAGTGGCTGTTCCTGAGCATGGTGGAGGAGATGCTGGGAGCAGTAGTACTATAACTTTTTTGGAGTCTGCAGTAGACAAGGCTGTGATTGAACCCAGGAAAGCAGCTGAGTGCTCAGAGAAGGGGGAGGGGGTGGGTCTTGTCTCTGCTGCTCCAAAGACTGCAAGGGTTGATTCAGGCTCCTTGTCATCAGGTGTGGTTGTGTCTAAAGACAATGCTGTAATTGCTGATGTTTCTGGGAGGAAAACCTATGCTGGTGCTGCTGAAGGGTTTGGGAGGGGGGTGCAAGCAGGGAAGGAGCATGGAAATGTTTTATCTTCCTCATTATTTAAAAGGAGGAATGTGGTACAGCTCAGATGGGAAGGCGAAGGTATTCCGCCATATAGGAGAGCTGTGGTTGATAAGATTCTGCAGATGGGTTTTAAACCTGCAGATATCTTTGCCCTGATCAGTCCGACCGGCTCCTATGAGTATGATTTGTCCTTTGTCCGTCCGGAGTCTTTGGACATATTTTGGGAGAAATATGAACATGTGTGTAGGAGCCTGCCGGACTGGAAAGGGCTCATCCCCAAAGTTGTGTCACGTCAGCCACTTATTAAAATGGTGACGATTCTTGTGCGCAATGAGTCCATACCACAAGGGGATTTATCTGTATGGCTGAGGAGATACGGAGACATTGATAATGTCATCCAGCATCTGCCATCCTCAGCTTTCCTGGGGAGGGACAGACTGACCATATTCTATCCAGGCCAGCCAAAGCTGTGTAATAAGTGTGGGGATAAAGGGCACTTTGCATCCTCCTGTCCAGTAATGAAATGCTCTCTGTGTCAGGATTTAGGGCATTTGGCAAAAGATTGCAATATTATAAGGTGCAACTTGTGCAATGCAGTTGGGCATCCTTATAGCCAGTGTCCTGAGGCAGTACACAACCAGCCTGAGCTCATGAGAGAGTTTTTCCGTCTGGACATGGAGGATGCTCAGAGCTCAGCAGCTAGGGTGCCTGCGATTCCCTCCGAGACTGTACCAATACCCAGTGTGTCAGTGTCTTCCCAGTCTGTGGTGCCCCAGTCTGTGCCAATGCCCAGTGTGTCAGTGTCTTCTCAGTCTGTGGTGCCCCAGTCTGTGCCGATTCTCAGTGTGTCAGTGTCTTCCCAGTCTGTATGTTAGGTATCGGTTACTAAGAATGTGTCCAATCCTTCTGTGTCTATGTCTTCCAAAATTGCAGAGGCGGCAAGAGGTGCTGAGGCAGGGGCATCAAGTACAGTGCCAGTCCCCTCCCCTAGACATTGCAGGGCTTCTATTAGGGACCATGGGGTGCAGAGGAGTGGGGAGAATGGTGAAGAGGCTGGCCTGGTGGTAGATCAGGTAAGGGAGAGTGGGGGTGAAGGGGAGGGTGAGAGTGGGGAAACTGTTATTTCCAATTTGTCCAAGGGGGATGTGGAATGGTTGGAGGAGAAAAGAAAGAAGGGCAAAAGAAGGAAAAAAAAGTGTTCAGCTACCCACAGTCCTGAGGTTTTGCCTTTGACAAATAAGTTTGGGGTCCTGTCAGATGATGACGATGAATGGGACTTGTTGAGTACAGCATCTTCTATGGATGATGAGTCCCAGGGTGCAGTGAAGCGCACTGGTTCTCCAGGGGGAGAGAGTAGTCAGGCTAAGAAACGGCTGCCTCAATTATCTGTTAAAAGTGGCACCCAGTAATGTTATCAGCTGAAAATCAGTCATAAAATATAATTTTTGATTAAAGGTTCCATGCATGGTGAAGTTTCTTAGTCTGGCTCTCTCGTAGGGTTTATGCTGTGTGCAATTTGGTTTATTTATTATGTTCTTGTTTTGTATAGTTATATTCAATTATTTTGTAAATATGTTATTTATTATGGTTTTATTGTATATAAGTTGATTGTTTGTAAGAATTTCCAATAAACAAAATTAACCCCTCATAATGGGCACAGTGGGTCTACAGACCCGGGAACTGAGCACAGGGATGGTGGGAAACTGCCATTCCACTCCCTGACAGCGAGGTGTGAGGTTGCTGATTCCTTAGCTCGTGTGCTTCCAGAAGCCAGGGGCTAGAGTTGTTTCTCTGCCCCAGGAGGGATGCTGGATCCTGGGGAGGACCCCGGCGGGGGCCCCCTGGATAGGCCTGAGACTAGGCCTCAGCCTATGGAAGACATGGAGCTCGGCCCAAGGAGGGGTGAATCCCTATCTACCTTTAGACGGAGGATTGTGGACAAGCTGACAAGGATTGAGAAAGAGGAGGAGAAATTGGCAGCTTTAAAAACTGAATTTAAAAAGAAAAAGTTGTATTGTGCCAAACTGTACAGTAAGAAGAGACCGGCTCTGAGGCCTGAATTAAAGGACTTGGAGCAAGCTTTGAGGAAGCAGAAAGAGTTGGTGAGCTCTCTGAAGGAAAGTAGCGGAGCTTTTAAGGAAAAATACAGGAATGAGGAACGTTTCAGCCGTATGAGGAGAGGAACCGTTTCCAGCATGGAGAGTGACCCAGCCAGTGAAGAGATGCAGGTACCGACAGAGTCAGCAGAGAGTGAGAAAGTGGGCCCGGAGGATGAGCCCAGCTCTTCAACACCTCAGACATCTGCTGAGCCCCCAATGGCGGAGGCCTCTGTCTCCCTCCCTCTGCAGCAGCAATGTGGAACATCTGAGCAGGAGGTTGAGGGGGGTACTGGCATGTTGGAGTTCATCGCTGAGCTGGAAACCCCTCTGGATGGAAGAAAGTTACTTTTTTCTGCGGATTCCTCAGATGAGGAGATGGATACCGTTCCTCGCCCTATGAAAGAGAGACCTGTGGAGAGAGGAACATTCACCATGAAGCCTGCAACAACCAGGAGGAAGTTTGATCCCACCATCAGCCATGACACTGCAGAGGTAACAACACAGCAAGCAGGTACAGTGTGTGTGCAAGGTGGTGATGTGAACTTTAATGACAATGTGCTTGCTGAGGGTTGTAGTGCTATGGGCTGTCAGCCCACACCCATAGACAATGTGCAGCATGCAGTGCAACCTGATGCACCTGCTAAAAAAACTTTAAATGCGATTGGTGGGAAAACTGAAAATAACTTTGAGCTTTTGGTTGAAGTGTCTGCAGAGAGGAGCACCACGGACATTGCAAAGGCTTTTCCTGACCCAGATAAAGCTGTTGTTCCTGAAAATGGTGCAGGAGATGCTGGGAGCAGTAGTGCTACAACTGTTGGGGATTCTGCAGTAAAAAAAACTGTGATTGAACCCAGGAAAGCAGCTGAGTGCTTTGAGAAGGGGGAGGGGGTGGGTCTTGTCTCTGCTGCTCCAAAGACTGCAAGGGATGTTTCAGGCTCCTTGTCAGCAGGTGTGGCTGTGTCTAAGGACAATGCTGTAATTACTGGTATGTCTGGGAGGAAAACCTATGCTGGTGCTGCTACAGGATCTGGTAGGGGGGAGCATGGAAATGGTTTATCTTCCTCACTATTTAAAAGGAGGAATGTGGTTCAGCTCAGATGGGAAGGCGAAGGTATTCCCCCATATAGGAGAGCTGTGGTTGATAAGATTCTGCAGATGGGGTTTAGACCCGAAGATATCTTCGCCCTGATCAGTCCGACCGGCTCCTATGAGTATGATTTGTCCTTTATCCGTCCGGAGTCTTTGGACATATTTTGGGAGAAATATGAGCATGTGTGTAGGAGCCTGCCGGACTGGAGAGGGCTCATCCCCAAAGTTGTGTCACGTCAGCCACTTATTAAAATGGTGACGATTCTTGTGCGCAATGAGTCCATACCACAAGGGGATTTATCTGTATGGCTGAGGAGATATGGAGACATCCTGAGCCCCTTACACAAAATTATGGATGACCGAGGAATATGGACGGGGGGATGGTCTGTGCAGCTAAAACTAAAAGTCATGGATAATGTCATCCAGCATCTGCCATCCTCAGCTTTCCTGGGAAGGGACAGGCTGACCATCTTTTATCCAGGCCAGCCAAAACTGTGTAATAAATGTGGGGATAAAGGGCACTTTGCATCCTCCTGTCCAGTGATGAAATGCTCTCTGTGTCAGGATTTAGGGCATTTGGCAAAGGATTGCAACATTATAAGGTGCAACTTGTGCAATTCGGTTGGGCATCCTTATAGCCAGTGTCCCGAGGCAATGCATAACCAGCCTGAGCTCATGAGAGAGTTCTTCCGCCTGGACATGGAGGATGCTCAGAGCTCAGCAGCTAGGGTGCCTGCGATTCCCTCTGAGTCTGTGCCAATGCCCAGTGTGCCTGTGTCTTCCCAGTCTGTGCGTTTGCCTAGTGTGCCTGTGTCTTCCCAGTCTGTGCGTTTGCCTAGTGTGCCTGTGTCTTCCCAGTCTGTGATTTCCCAGTCTGTGCCAATTCCCAGTGTGTCAGTGTCTTCCAAATCTGTGGTGCCCCAGTCTGTGCGTTTGCATGTATCAGTTACCGAGAATGTGTCCAATCCTTCTGTGTCTATGTCCTCCAAAATTGCAGAGGCCGCAAGAGGTGCTGATGCAGGGGCATCAAGTGCAGTGCCAGTCCCACCCCCTCGACATTTCAGGGCTTCTATTGGGGACCAGGGGATGCAGAGGAGTGGGGAAAATGGTGAAGAGGCTGGCCTGGTGGCAGATAAGGTAAGGGAGAGTGGGGGTGAAGGGGAGGCTAAGAGTGGGGAGACTGTAATTTGCAGTTTGTCCAAGGATGATGTGGAATGGTTGGAGGAGAAAAGGAAGAAGGGCAAAAGAAAAAAAAAAAGGTGTTCAGTTGCCCAAAGTCCTAAGGTTTTGCCCTTGAAAAATAAGTTTGGGGTCCTGTCAGATGATGACGATGAATGGGACTCGTTGAGTACGGCGTCTTCTATGGATGATGAGTCCCAGGGTGCATTGAAGCGCACTGGTTCTCCTGGGAGAGAGAGTAGTCAGGCTAAGAAACGGCTGCCTCAATTATCCTAATGGCAGTTCCCACTCCGTTAAAAGTGGCAACCATTAATGTTGCCAGCTTAAAATCAGTGAGTGCTCGTCATATGGCCTTATTTTTGCTCAGCGAGTTTGATGCTGACATTTTGTTTTTGCAAGAGACCCATCTGAGTAGTCTGGCTGATATACATCTGGCAAAGAAGGAGTGGAAGCGTGGTCCCTCCTTTTGGTCTCTTGCGGCCGAGCCTTACAGCGGGGTTGCGGTCCTTTTTTCTGGTATGGTAACATGCCGACGGGTAATTGAGGTAGAGATTGGGAGATGCATGATTTTGGATGTCTCTGTGAGGGGGCAGGACCTGCGCCTGATTAACATCTATGGTCCCCAGACAAAATGGGACAGGAAATGCCTCTTTACAAAGATTAAGCCTTTTCTTTTTACGGCTCAGCAGGTTATCTTTGGAGGTGACTTCAACACCATTACTAGGCCTAAAGACAGGAGAGGTTTCAGAGATAAGCTGGGCTATGACAGCCTTTTCCTGAATGCAATGGTTAGGGAAGCAGGTCTGGTAGATGTGCACATTAAGCGCTGCCCAGACAGCACGGGGTTCACTTTTCAGCGAGGTAATAGTCAGAGTAGGATAGATAGGTTTTTTTTAAAGGAGGACTCTGCTTTTTCGGCACCTGTTTGTCGGGCAGTGGAGTTTTCTGATCACTGTATTCTATATTTGACTCTGAATGCCTCAGGCGTGCCACCTAGGGGGAGGGGTATCTGGAGATTGAATTCGGCCCTCCTGGATGACGAGGAAGTAAGACAATCCTTTGAGGAATTTTTTCAGGCACAGGTAACTATCCTAGACTTTTGCAACAGTAAGTCAGAATGGTGGGAGCTTATAAAACAGCGGACTGTTAGGCTTTTCAAGGCCATAGGGAGAAAGAGACAGCAAGATAAGTATATCACCTACCAGCGTTTGCGGAGGAAACTTGACCGCCTTGTATCGAATGGAGGAGATTCTGGGGCGATCTCTGAGGTGAAGCTCCTCCTGAGGACCCATCAATATGACCGGCACGCCTCTTTGGTTCAGGAAAGGGACTATGGGAAATACCATTCGCCTGACCCTTACCAGAATTGTAAACAGAGCGTAGCAGTTAAGACGGTCAATGGCCTGAAGGACAGTACGGGCTCTCTGACGAAGTCTAGGTCAGGGATCCTGGAGGTCGTCAGGTCATACTATGCTGATCTCCTGGGAGGAAAGAACCTTGATCGGACAGGGATGTTGAGTTTTTTGGACTCTACGCCAGGTCTGGAAAATATTGTTCCTTTGATGAATATGACAGATGAAATCACTGCAGATGAGGTGATCCAGGCTATTGATAAACTAGCCATCAGGAAAACGCCAGGGCCAGATGGTTTGACAGCCGAATTTTATAAATGTTTTAAGAAGATCCTGGCTTCACACCTTGCGGAGGTTTTTAATGGCTGTTTGCATGAGGGTTCTCTCCCTCCTTCCATGAGGCAATCTGCAGTGGTTCTTCTGTCAAAGGGCAAAGATCCTTCGATGATTGAGAATTGGCGCCCCATTAGCCTTCTTAATGTCGATAGAAAGATACTGGCAAAGATTTTTTTCTGGCGATTATCATCAGTGGCAGGCGATTTGTTATCCCATCACCAGCACTGCGCAATCCAGGGTAGAAGCACTTTCTCAGCTGTGTTAGCTGTCCGGGAGGCCTTGGAGCGTTGTAGGGCTGCTGGTTGGGGTAAATATCTGCTGACATTGGATCAGGCTAAGGCCTTTGATAGGGTTAATCATGAGTACCTATGGCTCCTTCTTGGCAAGTATGGCCTGGAGGGGGGTTTCATTGATTGGCTCAAGATTTTGTACAAAGGGGCTGAAAGCTTTCCTCTGGTTAATGGTTGGGTTGGGCAGCCCTTTGTGGTTGGCTCAGGTGTGCGTCAGGGGTGTCCTTTGAGTCCTCTGCTATATGCGTTTGCAATCGACCCCTTCATTAGAAGGCTAGAGAGTGGACCATTGTGTGGGGTACCTTTGGGCATCGCTGGTGAGCCTCCTTTGAAGGTTGTGGCTTATGCTGATGACGTTTCTGTTTTTGTCTCTGGGACTGGGGAAGCGCAGGAGGTGGTCTCAGTGACAAGGCAGTATGCGGAAGCATCAGGTTCAAAGGTCAACCAGGACAAGTGTGAAGCTTTCTGGATGGGCGTGGAAGGTGAGAGCTTTGTTCTCCCGGATGACTTCCCGGAGCCCCAACAAAAAATTAGAGTTCTAGGCATTGAATTTGGCCCAGGTGACTATGGTCATGCAAATTGGGTGAGCAGGCTGGAGAATGCCAATGCCAAGGTGGCGAGCTGGAAAAGTTGGCGGTTTTCCTTAAGGGAAAAGGTTGATCTGATCAAAGGTTACCTGATTCCAATTTTTCTGTATGTCAGTTTTGTCTGCATTTTGCCAGTGTCTCTCTATACCAGGATCTATAGTTGTTTCTTCCAGCTGTTATGGGGAAACAGAATAAACCTTGTCAAAAGGAGTGTGACTTATCTTCCTAGGCGGGAGGGTGGTCTAGGAATGATCAACCCTGTAGTCTTTTTCTCTCTGATGTTTGTAAAGTACAACCTTGGTAACATGTTGGCAGAGAGACCGCCTGGGTGGGTTGGTATTTTCCAGTCCTGGTTTAGGCCCTTTCTGCGAAACTGGGAAAATGGTGGGCCAGTGAAAAGCCTGAGGGTCAAGCATGATAAGCTCCCGACTTATGTTGCCCCGTGTTTGAAAATACTTCGGCAGTGGCAAGTAACGGCAGGGGAGATCAGATCTCTTCCAAGGAAACTTCTTGAGAAGCGGATCATGAGCTCTGTTTTTTGCGAACCACTGGCCTTAAGGGATTGCCCAAGCCTAGTTTTGGGGGAGGGTTTGCGTTTGATTAATTTGGAGAGAATCCCAATGAAGTTTAGGGATCAGGCTTGGCTCGCTTTCCATGGAAAACTATATGTGAAGGGCAACCTGAAGTTTCTCTCTGTGAGTGATCGTGGCTGCCCGAGAGTAGAGTGTGGAGGTGCGGTGGAGTCCATGGATCATTTTTTGCTTCAGTGCCCTTTTAATATAGAGGTGTACAAGAGGGTAGGGAGGGCTCTGAGTGTACCCTTCCTCCCCCATATGAGTTATGCAGAGTGGGTGTATGGGGCATTCCAGACTCGCCGGGATTATGATTTGGAAACACTTTTTTTAGTTAGTGTAGTAGTCCGTTATTTCACGTGGAGTGCACGGTGCCAGGTATCCTTACGGAGTAAAATCCTCCCTGTTGAGGTGGTGGTGCAGAACATTCTGGGTGAGGTTGGGAAGATTCGGGTTCTTGAGAAAGACAGGTGGCGGCAGGAGGCCTGGATAAAGGCGTGGAGGAATATCAGGACTCTGTAGCTGCTGCCTGTTGATCTCGGGGTGTGCGGCTTTTCTTTCTGTCCTTGCTTCACTCCCCTAGATTTTCAGATAAAATATATTTTTGATAAAAGGCTACATGCATGGTGACGGTGATGTTCCTTAGTCTGGCTCTCTCGTAGGGTTTATGCTGTGCGCAATTTGGTTTATTTATTATGTTCTTGTTTGGTTTTTGGTTTTGTATAGTTATATTTAATTATTTTGTAAATATGTTATTTATTAATTTATTTATTATGGTTTTATTGTATATAAGTTGTTGTTTGTAAGATTTTTCAATAAACAAAATTAACCCCTCATAATGGGCACAGCGGGTGTACAGTCCCGGGAACTCAGCACAGGGATGGTGGGAACCCCTCATAATGGGCACAGCGGGTGTACAGACCCGGGAACTCAGCACAGGGATGGGGGGAACTCCTCATAATGGGCACAGCGGGTGTACAGACCTGGGAACTCAGCACAGGGATGGTGGGAACCCCTCATAATGGGCACAGTGGGTGTACAGACCCGGGAACTCAGCACAGGGATGGGGGGAACTCCTCATAATGGGCACAGCGGGGGTACAGACCCGGGAACTCAGCACAGGGATGGTGGGAAACTGCCATTCCACTCCCTGACAGCGAGGTTGCTGGTTCCTTAGCTCGTGTGCTTCCAGAAGCCAGGGGCTAGAGTTGCTTCTCTGCCCCAGGAAGGATGCTGGATCCTGGGGAGGACCCTGGCGGGGGCCCCCTGGATAGGCCTGAGACTATGGAAGACATGGAGCTCGGCCGAAGGAGGGGTGAATCCCTGCCTACCTTTAGACGGAGGACTGTTGAAAAGCTGAGGCGGATTGAGAAAGAGGAGGAGAAATTGGCAACTTTGAAAGTAGAATTTAAAAAGAAAAAGTTGTATTGTGCCAAACTGTACAGTAAGAAGAGACCGGCTCTGAGGCCTGAATTGAAGGACTTGGAGCAAGCTTTGAGGAAGCAGAAAGAGTTGGTGAGCTCTCTGAAGGAAAGCTGTGAAGCACTTCAGGAGAAATACAGGAATGAGGAGCGTTTCAGCCGTATGAGGAGAGGAGCCGTTTCCAGCATGGAGAGTGACCCAGTCAGTGAGGAGATTCAGGTACCGACAGAGTCAGCAGAGAGTGAGAAAGTGGGCCCGGAGGATGAGCCCAGCTCTTCAACACCTCAAACATCTGCTGAGCCCCCAATGGCGGAGGCCTCTGTCTCCCTCCCTCTGCAGCAGCAATGTGGAACATCTGAGCAGGAGGTTGAGGGGGGTACTGGCATGTTGGAGTTCGTCGCTGAGCTGGAATCCCCTCTGGATGGAAGAAAGTTCCATTTTTCTGCAGATTCCCCAGATGAGGAGATGGATACCGTTCCTCGCCCTATGAGAGAGAGACCTGTGGAGAGAGGAAAATTCACCATTAAGCCTGCAACATCCAGGAGGGAGTTTGATCCCGCCATTAACCATGACACTGCAGAGGTAACACAGAAAGCAGGTACAGTGTGTGTGCAAGGTGGTGATGTGAACTTTAATGACAATGTGCTTGCTGAGGGTTGTAGTGCTATGGGCTGTCAGCCCACACCCATAGACAATGTGCAGCATGCAGTGCAACCTGATACACCTGCTGAAAAAATTCCACTTTTAAATGCAAGTGGTGAGAAAATTGGAAAAAACTGTGTGTTTCTGGTTGAAGAGTCTGCAGAGAGGAGCACCACGGACATTGCAGAGGCTTTGCCTGGACCAAATACAGTGGCTGTTCCTGAGCATGGTGGAGGAGATGCTGGGAGCAGTAGTACTATAACTTTTTTGGAGTCTGCAGTAGACAAGGCTGTGATTGAACCCAGGAAAGCAGCTGAGTGCTCAGAGAAGGGGGAGGGGGTGGGTCTTGTCTCTGCTGCTCCAAAGACTGCAAGGGTTGATTCAGGCTCCTTGTCATCAGGTGTGGTTGTGTCTAAAGACAATGCTGTAATTGCTGATGTTTCTGGGAGGAAAACCTATGCTGGTGCTGCTGAAGGGTTTGGGAGGGGGGTGCAAGCAGGGAAGGAGCATGGAAATGTTTCATCTTCCTCATTATTTAAAAGGAGGAATGTGGTACAGCTCAGATGGGAAGGCGAAGGTATTCCGCCATATAGGAGAGCTGTGGTTGATAAGATTCTGCAGATGGGCTTTAAACCTGCAGATATCTTTGCCCTGATCAGTCCGACCGGCTCCTATGAGTACGATTTGTCCTTTGTCCGTCCGGAGTCTTTGGACATATTTTGGGAGAAATATGAACATGTGTATAGGAGCCTGCCGGACTGGAAAGGGCTCATCCCCAAAGTTGTGTCACGTCAGCCACTTATTAAAATGGTGACGATTCTTGTGCGCAATGAATCCATACCGCAAGGGGATTTATCTGTATGGCTGAGGAGATATGGAGACATCCTGAGCCCCTTACACAAAATTATGGATGATCGAGGAATATGGACGGGGGGATGGTCTGTGCAGCTAAAACTGAGGGTTATTGATAATGTCATCCAGCATCTGCCATCCTCAGCTTTCCTAGGGAGGGACAGACTGACCATCTTCTATCCAGGCCAGCCAAAGCTGTGCAATAAGTGTGGGGATAAAGGGCACTTTGCATCCTCCTGTCCAGTAATGAAATGCTCTCTGTGTCAGGATTTAGGGCATTTGGCAAAGGATTGCAATATTATAAGGTGCAACTTGTGCAATGCAGTTGGGCATCCTTATAGCCAGTGTCCTGAGGCAGTACACAACCAGCCTGAGCTCATGAGAGAGTTTTTCCGTCTGGACATGGAGGATGCTCAGAGCTCAGCAGCTAGGGTGCCTGCGATTCCCTCCGAGACTGTACCAATACCCAGTGTGTCAGTGTCTTCCCAGTCTGTGGTGCCCCAGTCTGTGCCAATGCCCAGTGTGTCAGTGTCTTCCCAGTCTGTGGTGCCCCAGTCTGTGCCAATGCCCAGTGTGTCAGTGTCTTCCCAGTCTGTATGTAAGGTATCGGTTACTAAGAATGTGTCCAATCCTTCTGTGTCTATGTCTTCCAAAATTGCAGAGGCGGCAAGAGGTGCTGAGGCAGGGGCATCAAGTACAGTGCCAGTCCCCTCCCCTAGACATTGCAGGGCTTCTATTAGGGACCATGGGGTGCAGAGGAGTGGGGAGAATGGTGAAGAGGCTGGCCTGGTGGTAGATAAGGTAAGGGAGAGTGGGGGTGAAGGGGAGGGTAAGAGTGGGGAAACTGTTATTTCCAATTTGTCCAAGGATGATACGGAATGGTTGGAGGAGAAAAGAAAGAAGGGCAAAAGAAGGAAAAAAAAGTGTTCAGCTACCCACAGTCCTGAGGTTTTGCCTTTGACAAATAAGTTTGGGGTCCTGTCAGATGATGAATGGGACTTGTTGAGTACAGAATCTTCCATGGATGATGAGTCGCAGGGTGCAGTGAAGCGCACTGGTTCTCCAGGGGGAGAGAGTAGTCAGGCTAAGAAACGGCTGCCTCAATTATCTGTTAAAAGTGGCAACCAATAATGTTATCAGCTGAAAATCAGTCCTAAAATATAATTTTTCATTAAAGGCTCCATGCATGGTGAAGTTTCTTAGTCCGGCTCTCTCGTAGGGTTTATGCTGTGTGCAATTTGGTTTATTTATTATGTTCTTGTTTTGTATAGTTATATTCAATTATTTTGTAAATATGTTATTTATAATTTATTTATTATGGTTTTATTGTATATAAGTTGATTGTTTGTAAGAATTTCCAATAAACAAAATTAACCCCTCATAATGGGCACAGTGGGTGTACAGAGCCGGGAACTCAGCACAGGGATGGTGGGAACCCCTCACAATGGGCACAGCGGGTGTACAGACCCAGGAACTCAGCACAGAGATGGAGGGAACCCCTCACAATGGGCACAGCGGGTGTACAGACCCAGGAACTCAGCACAGGGGTGGTGAGAACTCCTCATAATGGGCACAGCGGGTGTACAGACCCAGGAACTCAGCACAGGGATGGAGGGAACCCCTCATAATGGGCACAGCGGTGTACAGACCCGGGAACTCAGCACAGGGATGGTGGGAACCTCTCATAATGGGCACAGCGGGTGTACAGACCCGGGAACTCAGCTCAGGGATGGAGGGAACCCCTCATAGTGGGCACAGTGGGTGTACAGACCCGGGAACTCAGCACAGGGATGGTGGGAACCCCTCATAATGGGCACAGCGGGCGTACAGACCCGGGAACTCAGCACAGGATGGTGGGAACCCCTCATAATGGGCACAGTGGGTGTACAGACCCGGGAACTCAGCACAGGGATCTAATCAATACCTGTGAGATATTTAGACTAATACAAAGCCGGGATTTGAGGCCGGAAGATCTCACTGTTGAAGTATCTAATACAATAGGAAGCCAGGGGCCCCACCTATACATAAAGGATCACTTTTGGGTGGACTGACCCTTTAAGTTAACCCTCCCTGATCTGCTCTCCTCCAGGCTGTCATTAGAAGAGAGTTCATAGAAGTTTTGGGTTTTCTCGTTGTCGGATTGCGGAGTACTTAGAATTCTTCTCTTGTTTGACATCAGAAAATATTATCTCATCTTTAATGGCGGAGTCCTCATTCCAGACTCGTTCTCCAGACGGAAGGGGCATTCTGGGTAATATATAAACCTAATGAACGCTGTTAACAATGTCTGACATTAATAGTTCAGTTCCATGAAATTTTCTTGTCCCTTTCTGTTCTTCAATCAATAGCGATAGAGAAAATTTACTCACTGCCCGGAGTTTACTGTCCTGCCTAATGGCCATAAAACGCGCTGGTCGTATTTGTTGGCGAGGATTTGGTCCGGGAGTAAATTGCCTTATGTTTATTTTATATTTTCTGGGCATAAATAATGCATCGTCTTAGTTCCTTAACAACACTCATTTAAGTAAGTGCGCGGGCTGCAGTGTTTTACAGCCTTTATTAAGGATCCTGAGCGTCGGAGGCTTGACTGGGACTGATGTGCGGCACTTTCTTCTACCATGCACTGCCCAGTTTTACTACAAACTCTACATTGGACATATTTGAGGGATTTTCAAAATGGTTAATTAATAAAGTTGCACAGTTTCACCCAGAGCGCCAATGCCAAGACCAATCAGAAGACAGCTCCTTCCGATTGGCGTGGCTTTAAATTGCGTAGTGACACATGGCTGGGCATTGGAGCAACACATCGCTATGCTTAACCCAAGTATTAGGAGCTGCTGTCCCTTATCTGTCTCCTCATGCCCATCATGTCAGCCTCTGTTAGCCAATTGTCCCAGAGCATGCTTTGTCACCCATTGATCCAATGCAATGTTTATTATCCACCGATCCCAGAGCATCCTATGTCACCCAGTGACCTCAGAGCATCCTATGTCACCCAGTGACCTCAGAGCACCCAATGTCACCCAGTGACCTCAGAGCACCCAGTGTTACCCAGTGACCTCAGAGCACCCGATGTCACCCAGTGACCTCAGACCACCCAATGTCACCCAGTGAACTCAGACCACCCAATGTCACCCAGTGAACTCAGACCACCCGATGTCACCCAGTGAACTCAGAGCATCCTATGTCACCCAGTGACCTCAGAGCATCCTATGTCAACCAGTGACCTCAGACCATCCAATGTCACCCAGTGACCTCAGAGCATCCTATGTCACCCAGTGACCTCAGAGCATCCTATGTCATTCAGTGACCTCAGAGCCCCCTATGTCACCCAGTGACCTCAGAGCACCCTGTGTCACCCAGTGACCTCAGAGCACCCTATGTCACCCAGTGACCTCAGAGCACCCGATGTCACCCAGTGACCTCAGAGCATCCTATGTCACCCAGTGACCTTTAGAGCACCCTATGTCACCCAGTGACCTCAGACCACCCAATGTCACCCAGTGACCTCAGAGCATCCTATGTCACCCAGTGACCTCAGAGCATCCTATGTCATTCAGTGACCTCAGAGCATCCTATGTCACCCAGTGACCTCAGAGCATCCTATGTCATTCAGTGACCTCAGAGCACCCAATGTCACCCAGTGACCTCAGAGCACCCTATGTCACCCAGTGACCTCAGAGCATCCTATGTCACCCAGTGACCTCAGAGCATCCTATGTCACCCAGTGACCTCAGAGCACCCTATGTCACCCAGTGACCTCAGAGCACCCTATGTCACCCAGTGACCTCAGAGCATCCTATGTCACCCACTGACCTCAGAGCATCCTATGTCACCCAGTGACCTCAGAGCATCCTATGTCATTCAGTGACCTCAGAGCCCCCTATGTCACCCAGTGACCTCAGAGCACCCTGTGTCACCCAGTGACCTCAGAGCACCCTATGTCACCCAGTGACCTCAGAGCACCCTGTGTCACCCAGTGACCTCAGAGCACCCGATGTCACCCAGTGACCTCAGAGCATCCTATGTCACCCAGTGACCTTTAGAG
Source organism: Pelophylax lessonae (assembly GCF_965119305.1). Classification (NCBI taxonomy): domain Eukaryota; kingdom Metazoa; phylum Chordata; class Amphibia; order Anura; family Ranidae; genus Pelophylax; species Pelophylax lessonae. The sequence continues at coordinate 2,174,012 of NC_138772.1, read as the reverse complement.
CACCCTATGTCACCCAGTGACCTCAGACCACCCAATGTCACCCAGTGACCTCAGAGCATCCTATGTCACCCAGTGACCTCAGAGCATCCTATGTCACCCAGTGACCTCAGAGCATCCTATGTCATTCAGTGACCTCAGAGCATCCTATGTCACCCAGTGACCTCAGAGCATCCTATGTCATTCAGTGACCTCAGAGCACCCAATGTCACCCAGTGACCTCAGAGCATCCTATGTCACCCAGTGACCTCAGAGCATCCTATGTCACCCAGTGACCTCAGAGCATCCTATGTCATTCAGTGACCTCAGAGCACCCAATGTCACCCAGTGACCTCAGAGCATCCTATGTCACCCAGTGACCTCAGAGCATCCTATGTCACCCAGTGACCTCAGAGCACAGTGTCACCCAGTGACCTCAGAGCACAGTGTCACCCAGTGACTTTAGAGCATCCTATGTCACCCAGTGACCTCAGAGCACCCTGTGTCACCCAGTGACCTCAGAGCACCCTGTGTCACCCAGTGACCTCAAAGGTCTGTAGATGTGGTGTATCTGGATAAAGGAAGGCCTGTGAATGTGGTGTATCTGGATAAAGGAAGGTCTGTGGATGTGGTGTATCTGGATAAAGGAAGGTCTGTGGATGAGGTGTATCTGGATAAAGGAAGGCCTGTGGATGTGGTGTATCTGGATAAAGGAAGGTCTGTGGATGTGGTGTATCTGGATAAAGGAAGGTCTGTGAATGTGGTGTATCTGAATAAAGGAAGGTCTGTGGATGTGGTGTATCTGGATAAAGGAAGGTCTGTGAATGTGGTGTATCTGAATAAAGGAAGGTCTGTGAATGTGGTGTATCTGAATAAAGGAAGGTCTGTGGATGTGGTGTATCTGGATAAAGGAAGGTCTGTGGATGTGGTGTATCTGGATAAAGGAAGACCTGTGGATGTGGTGTATCTGGATAAAGGAAGGTCTGTGGATGTGGTGTATCTGGATAAAGGAAAGCCTGTGGATGTGGTGTATCTGGACTTTGCAAAGGCATTTGACACCGTTTCCCGTTGGTATGGACCATAAGGTGAGTACCTGGATAGAGAACTGGCTCCAGGGGAGAGTCCAGAGGGTGATGATTAATGGGGAGTACTCGGATTGGGCGGGTGTGGAAAGTGGGGTCCCCCAGGGTTCTGTCCTGGGACCAATCCTGTTTAATTTATTCATAAATGATCTAGAGGAGGGGATATCTAGTACAATCTCAGTATTTGCAGATGATACTAAACTAAGCATGCCAATATCTTCTATGCAGGATGTGGAAACCTTACAAGAAGACCTGAACAAAATAACGGGGTGGGCAACTACATGGCAGATGAGGTTTAATGTTGAAAAATGTAAAGTAATGCACTTGGGGGCCAGAAACCAGAAAGCAAGCTACTCACTAGGGGGGGGAACCTCTGGGTGAGTCTAGGATGGAAAAGGACCTGGGGGTACTGGTGGACAACAGGCTTGGCAGTGGCATGCAATGCCAAGCCGCTGCAAGCAAAGCCAACAGAATACTGGGATGTATAAAAAAGGGGATTCACTCCAGAAATAAAGAGATTATTCTTCCACTCTACAAGACTCTGGTCCGGCCACATCTGGAGTATGCTGTCCAGTTCCGGGCACCGGTCCTCAGGAAGGATGTGCTGGAATTGGAGAAAGTCCAGAGAAGGGCAACAAAAATAATTAGGGGAATGGAGGACATCAGCTATGAGGAAAGACTACAAGCACTGAACTTATTCTCTCTGGAGAAGAGACGATTGAGGGGGGATATGATATCAATGTACAAATACTGTACTGCCGACCCTAGCATAAGGAACAAACTATTCAGAGAAAGGGAATTCAATAAGACACGTGGCCACTCACTAAAACTAGAAGAAAAACGGTTTAACTTTAAACTAAGTAAGGGGTTCTTTCCTGTCAGAGCGGTAAGGATGTGGAATTCTCTTCCACAAGCAGTGGTATCAGCAGGGAGCATCGATAGTTTCAAAAAACTATTAGTTGGGTACCTTAAAGACCACAACATACAGGGGTATACAATGTACAACATACAGGGGTATACAATGTACAACATACAGGGGGTATACAATGTACACCATACAGGGGGTATACAATGTACCACATAAAGGGGGTATACAATGTACAACATACAGGGGGTATACAATGTACAACATACAGGGGTATACAATGTACAACATACAGGGGTATACAATGTACAACATACAGGGGGTATACAATGTACACCATACAGGGGGTATACAATGTACACCATACAGGGGGTATACAATGTACAACATACAGGGGTATGCAATGTACAACATACAGGGGTATGCAATGTACAACATACAGGGATATACAATGTACAACATACAGGGGTATACAATGTACAACATACAGGGGGTATGCAATGTACACCATACAGGGGGTATACAATGTACAACATACAGGGGGGTATACAATGTACACCATACAGGGGGTATACAATGTACAACATACAGGCAGGGCCGGTTTTAGACAAAGTGTGGCCCTGGGCAAACCTAAAAGTGGGGCCCCAAATTTTTTTATATTCTACCAAAAATATAGGCGCATTTAGGTCAGGGGCTGTGTGGACATGGTACAGGAGAGGTCAGGGGCTGTGTGGACATGTACAGGAGAGGTCAGGGGCTGTATGGACATGTACAGGAGAGGTCAGGGGCTGTGCGGACATGGTACAAGAGAGGTCAGGGGCTGTATGGACATGGTACAAGAGAGGTCAGGGGACATGTACAGGAGAGGTCAGGGGCTGTGCGGACATGTACAAGAGAGGTCAGGGGCTGTATGGACATGTACATGAGAGGTCAGGGGCTGTGCAGACATGTACATGAGAGGTCAGGGGCTGTGCAGACATGTACATGAGAGGTCAGGGGCTGTATGGACATGTACATGAGAGGTCAGGGGCTGTATGGACATGGTACAGGAGAGGTCAGGGGCTGTGCGGACATGGTACAGGAGAGGTCAGCGGCTGTGCGGACATGGTACAAGAGAGGTCAGGGGCTGTATGGACATGGTACAAGAGAGGTCAGGGGACATGTTACAGGAGAGGTCAGGGGACATGTTACAGGAGAGGTCAGGGGACATGTTACAGGAGAGGTCAGGGGACATGTTACAGGAGAGGTCAGGGGCTGTATGGACATGGTACAGGAGAGGTCAGGGGCTGTGTGGACATGTACAGGAGAGGTCAGGGGCTGTATGGACATGTACAGGAGAGGTCAGGGGCTGTATGGACATGTACATGAGAGGTCAGGGGACATGTTACAGGAGAGGTCAGGGGACATGTACAGGAGAGGTCAGGGGACATGTTACAGGAGAGGTCAGGGGACATGTACAGGAGAGGTCAGGGGACATGTTACAGGAGAGGTCAGGGGACATGTACAGGAGAGGTCAGGGGACATGTACAGGAGAGGTCAGGGGACATGTTACAGGAGAGGTCAGGGGACATGTACAGGAGAGGTCAGGGGACATGTACAGGAGAGGTCAGGGGACATGTTACAGGAGAGGTCAGGGGCTGTATGGACATGGTACAGGAGAGGTCAGGGGCTGTATGGACATGTTACAGGAGAGGTCAGGGGCTGTATGGACATGTTACAGGAGCAACTAGCAGCACAATCTTTATTGCTCTCTGCAGTGCACTGACTGTCTGACTGACCTCAGGCTCACCTCACTGAGTGCCATCACATGCTGACTGGCTGGCTGGCGCGGCGTGTGACTCTCAGTCTGTGTAGTGTGTTGTGTCGGGAGTCGGGACACAGTGCCGGCCGCGTGCACACTCAGTGGGAGGGATCATCATCGGCGTCGGCGCGCCCGTGACATAGTCATTCGCAGGCTCAGCCTCCTACCCTCCAGCTCCAGCCACAGACAGTCACTCAGTTTAGCCCGCCCATGACCGTCGGCGTTGTGACGTCATGCCGCTCACAGCGGCTGACGCGAATAACTATAAGATGGACGGACCGTCACCGCCCCAATGCTTAAAGCGGCGCTGCGGCTGCGCCGGCCCTTAAAGCGGTCCCGGTAGGCCAGTCAGGCCCTGCACGGGGCCCGGGGCCCCTGGACATTCGGGGCCCTGGGCAGTTGCCCAGTTTGCCCCCCCCTTAGCGCCGGCCCTGCATACAGGGGGTATACAATGTACAACATACAGGGGTATACAATGTACAACATACAGGGGGTATACAATGTACAACATACAGGGGTATACAATGTACAAAATACAGGGGTATACAATGTACAACATACAGAGGTTATACAATGTACAACATACAGGGGGTATACAATGTACAACATACAGGGGTATACAATGTACAACATACAGGGGTATACAATGTACAACATACAGGGGGTATACAATGTACAACATACAGGGATATAGAATGTACAACATACAGGGGTATACAATGTACAACATACAGGGGTATACAATGTACAACATACAGGGGGTATACAATGTACAACATACAGGGGTATACAATGTACAACATACAGGGGTATACAATGTACAACATACAGGGGTATACAATGTACAACATACAGGGGTATACAATGTACAACATACAGGGGTATACAATGTATGGTTAGCAGCAAACACACACACACATCATAGGTTGAACTGGATGGAATGATGTATTTTTTTCAACCTCACTAACTACTGTATGTAACTATGCCACCCAATGACCAAGAGCATCCAATGCCACTCAGTAATCCCAGAACATCCAATGACACCAAGTGACCTCAGAGCATTCTGTGCCACCAGTGACCCTGGAACTTCTTGTGCCACCAAGGTAACTTAAGTATGCCCAGCGTGTGTCACCATGACACCTTTATTCAGTCTAATGGCCCAAGTGCACCCGAGAGCATCCTGCATCATTCAACTGGGGCTGGCAGTGTACATGGGCTGCAGACTCAGAAGGCAGTCAATGGTATAAAAAAGATCTGAGATTGATTTGAGGTCAGCTGAAGATAAGTCAGAGGCTGGGGTGTAAATATCATGGGGCCCTTACACTGTCTGTACAATATAGATTTATTTTCTTAAGTCTGTGGGCTGATCAAAAGAAATCCGATTCCTCCATCCACACTGAGAGCACCGATGGATGTGTATATAGTCTATATACATATTACAGGGAACACTATATACTACAAGAGTCTCTTGTAGTATATAGTGTTCCTTGTAATGTGTATTCTTTCTCGTGGGTGATTGTGTAGGCAGGGGGCCCCAGTGCATTGCATTGCCCAGGGGCCTATAAGGCTCTTAAGATGGCACTGGAAAGACTCCCCCAAATAAATCTAGATTGGCTCGGTTACCGACCTCTTGGCAACTTGAAAACAATCATGTCGTCATTTTTAGAGAACGGGATCTCTGCCTTACTCCAGTTAGAAAAACTGCACTTTTTTTGTTTATAGCGCAAAAAATAAAAACCACAGAGGTATTCAAATATCACTAAAAGAAAGCTCTATTTGTGGGAAAAATGATATCTATTCTATTTGGGTTTAGTGTTGCATGACTGCGCAATTGCCAGTTAAAGTAGTGCAGTGCTGTACAGCAGAAAACTGGCCTGGTCACAAAGGGTGTAAAACCTTCCGGAGGTCAAGTGGTTATGGACTAAAAATTGCCTGTAATGTTATTTCTTCAGTAAAAGGTTTGACAAGACCTGTGCACATAATCCCAATGGAAGACATGACCTCGTGTTTTAGGACCTCTGCCGGGCATTGGTGGGGATGAACAATTGTTTGAACTGGCCCCGCCCTCTATTGCTGCTCCCGCCGTAAGCTAATAGTTTGCTTCGTTTCCCTCCTAACCCCACCCAAAACCTTCTGCTACCATCTGAAGTCATCTATGCCAGGCGTTTCCTCTGAAGTCTACGGTTTTAGAACTGGGTGGGGTCTGACGCTGACCAATCCGGAGATGACTCCAGCCTTGTTCACGTATATATATATCCACTTTACCACCGGAGGATTTTCCTGCTTTACCTCCAGGCCACTTTTTGCGATTCGGCACTGTGCGAATTTAACTGACAATTGCCCGGTCATGCAACGCCGTACCCAAACAAAATTTACGTCCTTTTTTTCCCACAAATAGAGCTTTCTTTTGGTGGTATTTGATCCCCTCTGCGCTTTTCATTTTTTGCGATATTAATAAAAAAAAGAGCGACAATTTTGAAAAAATATCAATATTTTTCTAGTTTGACAGTTAAAAAATATCCAATATATTCAATTTTTGTCATATATTTAGGCCAAAATGTATTTAGCTACATGTCTTTGACAAAAAAAATTCTCATTGAGCGTATTTTTAACCGCTTTAAGACCGGAAAATTTTACCCCATTCCTGACCAGGCCATATTTTGCGATTCGGCACTGCGTTATTTTAACGGACAATTGCGCGGTCATACGACGCTGTACCCAAATTAAATTGATGTCTTTTTTTCCCCACAAACAAAGCTTTCTTTTGGTGGTATTTGATCACCTGTGCGATTTTTACTTTTTGCGCTATAAACAAAAAAAGAGCGACAATTCTGAAAAAATAACAACATTTTTCACATTTTTTTATATGAAACCCCCCCCCCCCCCCCAAAAATTTAAAAATCAAAATTTTTTTACATTTTAGGCCAATTTTGTTTTCTGCTACATGTTTGGTAAAAAAAATCACAATAAGCGTATTTTTATTGGTTTGCACAAAAGTTATCGCAGCTACTAACTACGGGAAGATTTATGTAATTTTTATTGTTTTTTTTTTTTTTAACGAGTAATGGCGGCGATCTGCGATTTTTTTTGCGGGACTGCGACATTGCGGCGGACAGATCGGACCCTTGACTGACATTTTTGACACTTTTGGGGGGACCAGTGACATTACTACAGTAATCAGTGCTATAAATATGCACTGTTACTGTAATAATGACACTGGCAGGGAAGGGGTTAACTTTATTGGTGATCAAGGGGTTAAATGTATGCCTCATGCTTACTGACATGTGTGGGGGGAGGGGACTGTGTGACACAGACACAGATCGCAGGTTGAGCTATGCTGAACCCTGCAATCTGTCCCTGCCTGTCACTTAGGAGATCCGCCTGCTTTGTTTACACAAGTGGGCGGATCTCCTCACTCGATCCCCGACGATCGGGGAAGAGCGGTGGTGATCACCGCCTCTCCTCCCCTGGCCCGACTCCCGCTGTGTCTGAATACAGCGGGAGCGAGCCTCCGGCGGCGCGGGCGCGCCGCCCACAAGGGGAGGAGTCCAGCGACGTAGGTCTACGTCGCTGGACGATAACGAGCCGCTTTGCCGCAGTACCCTCAATGTGAGCGGTCGGCAAGTGTATATAGAAGATGAGTCCATCTCCGCAGCTCCGATTTTAATTTGAAGAATATCTGTAACACGAGGAGCACCGGCCAGCCGCCCAGAGTTTTGCTTACAGCATCGGAATAGATTAGAAATGGCTGAATAATTCATAGGCTAGTTTTAGATTATCAAAGCTTCACCGAATACATATGTATGCGGTCGTTCCGTGCCGCTGTTATCAGGACGGTTATGGGCAGAAGGGGTGCACTTTGAGCAAACTTGTCAGTAATGCGAGGCGATCAGAATTTACAAAATGTTCTCTTAGTTCCACGTACAGGAAAGGCGGTGAGACGGAGAAGAGTTCTCTCTGGGCACAGCGGCTTCTCTTGGATGGATCAGTTATCTTTATGGCCCATTTGTAACGCAGAGCGGCGGCATCAAAGTCATCCAAGGTCATTAGAAGATGAAGGTTCACCACCAATAGGTGCAGTTGCCATATACGGTTCTGTCTTTGGAAATTTGCCTTTGGAAAGGATTGTCATTGGACACGCCATCGGTTTTCACACCTAGAATGGGCGTTCCCGCTCTCTATGTGCATTGGATGCTTTTATCTTTGTGTGCTGCCAATGTGAATATTTATTGGAGACATAGTGACATGATGGAATGACGGTGCAGAGAAGACATCAAAGGAGAATAGTTCTGAGCTCCAAATGGAGAAAAGAAACCTAATGTGACCTCACTGGGTCTCAATATTTGCGGACGATACTAAACTAAGCATGCCAATATCTTCTATGCAGGATGTGGAAACCTTACAAGCGGACCTGAACATAATAACGGGGTGGGGGGCAACTACATGGCAGATGAGGTTTAATGTTGAAAAATGTAAAGTAATGCACTTGGGGGCCAGAAACCAGAAAACAAGCTACTCACTAGGGGGGGGAACCTCTGGGTGAGTCTAGGATGGAAAAGGACCTGGGGGTACTGGTAGACAACAGGCTTGGCAGTGGCAAGCAATGCCAAGCCCCTGCAAGCAAAGCCAACAGAATACTGGGATGTATAAAAAAGGGGATTCACTCCAGAAATAAAGAGATTATTCTCCCGCTCTACAAGACTCTGGTCCGGCCACATCTGGAGTATGCTGTCCAGTTCTGGGCACCGGTCCTCAGGAAGGATGTGCTGGAACTGGAGAGAGTCCAGAGAAGGGCAACAAAAATAATTAGGGGAATGGAGGACATCAGCTATGAGGAAAGACTACAAGCACTGAACCTATTCTCTCTGGAGAAGAGACGATTGAGGGGGGATATGATATCAATGTACAAATACTGTACTGGTGACCCTAGCATAAGGAACAAACTATTCAGAGTAAGGGAATACAATAAGACACGTGGCCACTCACTAAAACTAGAGGAAAGGCAGTTTAACCTTAAAATGCGTAGGGGGTTCTTCACTGTAAGAGCGGTCGTATCAGCAGGGAGCATTGATAGTTTCAAAAAACTATTAGATGGGCACCTTAGAGACCACAACATACAGGGGTATAGAATGTACAACATACAGGGGTATACAAAGTACAACATACAGGGGTATACAAAGTACAACATACAGGGGTATAGAATGTACAACATACAGGGGTATACAATGTACAACATACAGGGGTATACAGTGTACAACATACAGGGGTATACAGTGTACAACATACAGGGGTATACAATGTACAACATACAGGGGTATACAACGTACAACATACAGGGGTATACAACGTACAACATACAGGGGTATACAACATACAACATACAGGGGTATACAACGTACAACATACAGGGGTATACAATGTACAACATACAGGGGGTATACAATGTACAACATACAGGGGTATACAACGTACAACATACAGGGGTATACAATGTACAACATACAGGGGGTATACAATGTACAACATACAGGGGTATACAATGTACAACATACAGGGGTATACAACGTATAACATACAGGGGTATACAACGTACAACATACAGGGGTATACAATGTACCACATACAGGGGTATACAATGTACAACATACAGGGGTATACAATGTACCACATACAGGGGTATACAATGTACAACATACAGGGGGTATACAATGTACAACATACAGGGGTATACAATGTACAACATACAGTGGGTATACAATGTACAACATACAGGGGTATACAATGTACAACATACAGGGGTATACAATGTACGGTTAAAAGCAAACACACACACACATCATAGGTTCAACTGGATGGACTGATGTCTTTTTTCAACCTCACTAACTATGTAACTAAGCATCCGGAACTAGCACAATGGAACCGTCCCAGCCAGGAATGTAAGTGTGGGAAGGTCCCCTAGGCTCCGGTGACCCCCAACCCACACCTTGGTGAAGAAGGAGAACTGCACAAGGGTTCCAGGGCAATAGCTCTGCACCTGCTCAATACTAATGAGAATTACAAATCCAGACGGCTACTATTTCTGCTGGAAGAGGGGGAAGGGTGTATCCTTCCTCAGTCAGCTGTGTCATCTAATATCCTTCCATTAATATTCACAGTAAGGTCAGTTTGGGGGATTTACAGCATATTTGTGAATGAGGATTTCAAAAACTTTTCTCCATACTCCCTCCACCTGCTGAATGTAAGCAGTAAATCTGAAATATATGGAGCTGAAAAGATACATAAAAAATATATATATAAGTAAACTGCATGTAAAAATGCCAACAGCACCAATATTTCTCATCTATGAGCTGATATAACGCTGTTCATGTGTAGTAAATGCACCCAAGTCTCCACTGATCCTTCTGACTGCTATGGGAGAGGGGCCTGTCCACTAGGCTGTACGGGGTCCCTGTCTGGTAGGCTGTACAGGGCCCCTGTCCGGTAGGCTGTACGGGGCCCCTGTCCGGTAGGCTGTACGGGGCCCCTGTGCGGTAGGCTGTACGGGGCCCCTGTGCGGTAGGCTGTACGGGGTCCCTGTCTGGTAGGCTGTACGGGGTCCCTGTCCGGTGGGCTGTATCGAGTCCTTGTCAGGTAGGCTGTAGGGGGCCCCTGTCAGGTAGGCTGTAGGGGGCCCCTGTCAGGCTATACGGGGCCCCTGCTTAGTAGGCTGTACGGGGTCCCTGTCGGGTAGGCTGTACAGGGTCCCTGTCGGGTAGACTGTACAGGGTCCCTGTCGGGTAGACTGCATGGGCCCCTGTCGGGGTAGCTGTACGAGGCCCCTGTCGGGGTAGGTTGTACGAGGCCCCTGTCGGGGTAGGTTGTACGAGGCCCCTGTCGGGGTAGGTTGTACGAGGCCCCTGTCGGGTAGGCTGTATGGGGCCCCTGTCGGGTAGACTGTATGGGCCCCTGTCGGTGTAGGCTGTACAGGGCCCCTGTCAGGGTAGGCTGTACGGGGCCCCTGTCAGGGTAGGCTGTACGGGGCCCCTGTCAGGGTAGGCTGTATGGGGCCCCTGTCGGGGTAGGCTGTACGGGGCCCCTGTCGGGGTAGGCTGTACGAGGCCCCTGTCGGGGTAGGTTGTACGAGGCCCCTGTCGGGGTAGGCTGTACGGGGCCCCTGTCGGGTAGACTGTACGGGGCCCCTGTCAGGTAGGCTGTACGAGGCCCCTGTCGGGGTAGGCTGTACGAGGCCCCTGTCGGGGTAGGCTGTACGGGGCCCCTGTCGAGTAGACTGTATGGGCCCCTGTTGGGGTAGGCTGTATGGGGCCCCTGTCGGGGTAGGCTGTAGGGGGCCCCTGTCGGGGTAGGCTGTACGGGGGGCCCCTGTCGGGGTAGGTTGTACGAGGCCCCATCATTTTTATTGCACTGTATGCATTTCCTTCCTCTGTGACTCATGAGGCATTTAAAGCAGAGGATTATCATTAGATCCAGGAAATTTTTAGGCAACAACAGCCTATGAGGACACCTTTCCCTAAAAAAGGAAATAAATAAGTAAAAATTAAAAAAAAAAAAAATTTTGTTTCTTTTCAATAAAAAAAAGAGGCTAAACTTCTGTTTTCATTTTTCAAATATACAGGAAGCAGTAAGAGCGATGTACTAAATAATCAGTAGAAAGAAAAGCAACGCGTTTCAGCAGCTCAGACTACAGATGTAAATTTCTGGACATTTTAAAGCCATGGGAAAAAAAAATTATTTTTGGAAAAAATGATAAATAGATGCAGTGTGGAGAAGTTTTACAAATTGAAAGTCATTTTGTTACCCTGGGAGGGTGAAATGTATAGAAAAGTATTACGCTGGAAATAAAAGTACAGATTATTAGTAAATACACTAAAATTGCCTTTTAAAATTTAATTTTTTTTATTTTAATTTTTTTAATAGTCAAGCATGGAGGTGGAAACATGATGATTTGGGGCTGTTTCTCTGCTAAAGGTACAGACCGACTTTGCCGCATTGAGGGGCCAATGGGCGGGGTCATGTATTGTAAAATCTTGGATGAGAATCTTCTTCCCTCAGCCAGAACACTGAAGATGGGTCATGGATGGGTCTTCCAGCATGACAATGACCCAAAACATATCGCCAAGGCAACAAAAGTGTGGCTCAAGAAGAAGCACATTAAGGTAATAGAGTGGCCTAGAGAGTCTGCAGACCTTCATCCTATAGAACATTTATGGAGGGAGCTGAAACTTTGAATTGCCAAGAGACAGCCAAGAAACCTTAAGGATTTAGAGAAGATCTGTAAAGAAGAGTGGACCAAAATTCCTCCTGAGATGTCTTCAAACCTGGTCACCAACTACAAGAAACGTCTGACCTCTGTGCTTCCAACAAGGGTTTCTCCACCAACTACTAAGGGGATCAAATACTTATTTTACTCACTGAACTGCAACTCCATTTATAACATTTGTATCATTTTCGGTTGATATTCTGTCTCTATCATATAAAATACACCTATGATAAAAATTATACACCCGACATTTCTTTGTAGGTGGGCAAACTTACACAATCTGCAGGGATCAAATACTTACTTCCCCTACTATAAAGGTTATAAAGATAAACTCAATTGTCAGACAAAGTCACCCTCTTATCTGTCAATTAGAATCTATCATCTACTGTATCCCAACAATCACCCAACTGTAGGAGGTAGAAGATGGAGCCCACAAGAAAACTAAACTGGAGCCTTTCCCCTGCATTGCCCCCTAGTGGCTGAAATGCACATTTATCTTGTTTGAGAGCTGCATTGAGAAGTACGGTGTTACTTGAACTGTATTCCAGGATTTGCTTTTCTTCAGCTGAAAGAACATGCAATAATTTAGGACTTCACATAAAGTCTCAGAAATCTTTAATTAACCACTTTACCACCGGAGGATTTTCCTGCTTAACGTCCAGGCCACTTTTTGCAACATGGAACTGCGCGACTTTAACTGACAATTGCGCGGTCATGCAACACCGTACCCAAACAAAATGTATGTCCTTTTTTTCTCCACAAACAGAGCTTTCTTTTGGGGGTATTTCATCACCTCTGCGCTTTTCATTTTTTGCGATATTAATAAAAAAAGAGCGAAAATTTTGAAAAAAAATTGACATTTTCTACTTTGACAGTTAAAAAATATCCAATATATTCAATTGTTGTCATATATTTAGGCCAAAATGTATTTAGCTACATGTCTTTGACAAAAAAATTCTCAATGAGCGTATTTTTAACCACTTTAAGACCGGAAGATTTTACCCCATTCCTGACCAGGCCCTATTTTGCGATTCGGGCTTGCGTTACTTTAACGGACAATTGCGCGGTCATGCGACGCTGTACCCAAATTAAATTTATGTCCTTTTTTTCCCCACAAACAGAGCTTTCTTTTGGTGGTATTTGATCACCTGTGCGATTTTTAATTTTTGAAAAAAAAAAAAAAAAACAATATTTTTCACATTCTGATATATAACATTCCCAAAAAAAAATTTATAAATCAAAATGTTTTAACATTTTAGGCCAATTTGTTTTCTGCTACATATTTGTGGTAAAAAAAAAATCACAATAAGCGTATTTTGATTGGTTTGCGCAAAAGTTATTGCGTTTACTAACTACGGGAAAGATTTATGTCATTTTTATTGTTTATTTTTCTTTACTAGTAATGGCGGCGATCTGCGATTTTTTTTTTTGCGGGACTGCGACATTGCGGCGGACAATCGGACCCCTAACTGACATTTTTGACACTTTTGGGGGTACCAGTGACATTACTACAGTAATCAGTGCTATACATATGCACTGTCACTGTACTAATGACACTGGCAGGGAAGGGGTTAACACTGTTGGTGATCAAGGGGTTAAATGTATGCCTCATGCTTACTAACGTGTGTAGGGGGAGGGGACTGTGTGACACAGACAGAGATCGCAGGTTGAGCTATGCTGAATCCTGTAATCTGTCCCTGTCTGTCACATAGGAGATCCACCTTTGTTTACACAAGTGGGCGGATTCCCACACTCGATCCCCGGCGATCGGGGAAGAGCGGCGGTGATCACCGCCTCTCCTCCCCTGGCCCGACTCCCAGTGAGCCTCCGGCGGCGCGCGCGCGCCGCCGAGAGGGGGGAGAGTCTGGTGACGTAGGTCTATGTCGCCAGACGTTAACGAGCCACTTTGCCGCAGTAGCAGCTCAGTGAGTGGTGGTAAAGTGGTTAAGCTCGTCATGTTATCTAGTTTGAAATCCATGTCATAGATATATTATCATTGTAAAATAACATATTCCATGCTTCTTTTTTTTTTTTTCCAATTTCTCTGGGGAAAAAACGGCTTTGAAAAAAACTGAAAAAAAAATATTTTTTCCCCCAATTTTTAATTTTTTTTTCAAGGCCTTCCCATCTCTACTTCAGACACTTCTCCTTCATAGGGATCACAACACATGGAAATAGAAAAGTTCTTATAGACTATATACAACACAGAATGCGATTCACCACGCAGCAAAACCAGTTTGAAACCCACAACCACAGAGCAACGCACGCACTGTGTGCCTCACACCATCCACAAAAATAAATGTGCCGCACTCCTATAAACACATTCACATGTCTGCATAATCAACAATAAACTCTCCACTTTCACATCTACCCCCTGTGACGTACCTGGTGAAGATTGAGCTGTAGAGGGGGCTTCTCTTGCACCTCCTGTCTTACACCGGTGATAGTGATGACAGGGGGTGTGCGACACAGAGCGGCACGAGGACCGGTATAGCAGGAAGCACCAGCTGAGGCTTGAAAGGTAACCGATGGCTGTGGATCACCAGATGGGCACCTGGAACTCCATGATCCCGGATCAGTAGGCAGGAGCGTTGCCAGAACACAAGCCAGGGGTCATCAACAGCTGGGCAATGCAGTTACAGGAACGTGAGACAAGAGCAGGGTCAGGATACAAGCCGGAGTCGGTACACAGTTGATGGCCATGGATCACCAGATGGGCACCTGGAACTGTAACTCCATGATGCGGGATCAGTAGGCAGGAGCGTAGTCAGAACACAAGCCAGGGGTCATCAACAGCCGGGCAATACAGGTACAGAAACATGAGAGAAGAGCAGAGTCAGGATACAAGCCGGAGTTGGTACACAGTGGATGGCCATGGATCACCAGATGGGCACCTGGAACTGGAACTCCATGATGCTGGATCAGTAGGCAGGAGCATAACCAGAAAACAAGCCAGGGGTCATCAACATCCGGGCAATACAGGTACAGAAACGTGAGAGAAGAGCAGGGCCAGGATACAAGCCGGAGTCGGTGCACAGTCGATGGCCATGGATCACCAGATGGGCACCTGGAACTGGAACTCCATGATGCTGGATCAGTATGCAGGAGCGTAGCCAGAACACAAGCCAGGGGTCATCAACAGCCGGGCAATGCAGGTACAGAAACGTGAGACAAGAGCAGGGCCAGGATACAAGCTGGAGTCGGTAGACAGTCGATGGCCATGGATCACCAGATGGGCACCTGGAACTGGAACTCCATGATGCTGGATCAGTGGGCAGGAGCGTAGCCAGAACACAAGCCAGGGGTCATCAACAGCTGGGCAATGCAGGTACAGAAACGTGAGACAAGAGCACAGTCTGGATATAAGCTGGAGTCGGTACACAGTCAATGGCCATGGATCACCAGATGGGCACCTGGAACTGGAACTCCATGATGCTGGATCAGTAGGCAGGAGCGAAGCCAGAAAACAAGCCAGGGGTCATCAACAGCTTGGCAATGCAGGTACAGAAACGTGAGCACAGTCAGGATACAAGCTGGAGTCGGTACACAGTCGGGCAGAAAGGTACAAGAGCATGAGACAGGAGCGGGGTCAAAGCACAGGCCGAGGTCACAGGTAGGCAGGCGGGAATCCAGAGGAGGGTTGAGGTTAAGCCGGGTCAAACACAGGTAGGCAGAAAACAGATGAGGGCACAGGTAAACCGGAACAAGCTGAGAGACCACTCAGCAATGTGTTCATGTCATTGTTCAGCTTAACCACTTTAGCCCCCTTAATGACCAGGCCCTATTTTGCAATTCAGCACTTCGTTAATTTAATGGACAATTGCACAGTCGTGCGACGTAGTGCCCAAATAAAATTGACGTCCTTTTTTTTCCCACAAATAGAGCTTTCTTTTGGTGGTATTTGATCACCTCTGCGATTTTTATTTTTTGCGCTTTAAACAAAAAAAGAGCGACAATTCTGAAAAAAAAATAACAATATTTTTCACATTCTCTATATAACATTCCCAAAAAAAATGTAAAAATCTAAATTTTTTAACATTTTTGGCCAATTTGTTTTCTGCTACATATTTTTGGTAAAAAAAAAAAAAATCGCAATAAGCGTATTTTGATTGGTTTGCACAAAAGTTATCACGTCTACAAACTACGGGAAAGATTTATGTCATTTTATTGTTTTTGTTTTTTTTTTTACTAGTAATGGCGGCCATCTGCGATTTTTTTTTTCAGGACTGCGACATACAGACAATAACTGATATTTTTGACACTTTTGTTGGTACCAGTGACATCACTACAGTAATCAGTGCTAAAAATATGCACTGTTACTGTACTAATGACACTGGCAGGGAAGGGGTTAACCCTGTGGGTGATCAAAGGGGTTAAATGTAAGCCTAGGGGCGCGTTTCTAACTGTGGGGGGCGTGGCTACTGAAATGATCATAGAGACCTGTGATCCTATATAGAAGGATCACAGGTGCTCTGTGATCATTCCAGGGAGAAGAATGGTCAGCTGTGTTTCCAACATCCGACTGTCCTTCTCTCTCAGCGGGGAGCGATCACCGGTGTCAGGTGGCAATCGGAGCCGCCTGCCCCATGCATTCGAGTCCTTGCTGCTGAGTGGGAGCGGGAGCGACCCACCGGCGGCGGCACACGCTCACCCCCTAGCTTCCTGCACATACCCCTACGTCGCTTTACACAGGAGAGCCACCCTGCCGCAGTAAATATGTGGCGGGTGGTCGGGAAGTGGTTAAATAGGCAGTTTGGTGCCAATGTGTGCACGTTCGCGCACACACGTTCTTGCATGCGCATGTGTACATTTCTTCTTGTGCACACACATGCATGCGCGCCAACGCCCTTTGGTTTCAACTGGACTTCTCTTACACTCACATCGGGGAAGTGCGCCCCCTGTCTGTGTGCATTGCAGTTATGACAGCAAAGGAACTGCCAATCAGCACAGCAGGGCTGCTTAGGGGGTGTGGCTACAAACCTCCAAGGGATGTAGGCACGCTGTGTGTGGGCACAGTGCCCTGGCAGAGATCCCAGAGACACAAACTGACCACACCCGCACAGATCTGCTTCCAAAATTGGCATGGTGGTCACAGGAAGCAGTGGGGGGGGGGGGGCCTTCTGCTCTCTTCCTGTCCATAGTCACCCTCAGTTCCCGGCCATAGCACAGATGAGGAGATGGAATGAAGATATTGTGGCACACAGGAATTACTGAACAGCTGCATGTGTGCGCTGCTATGCCAGGCGGTGTTCATGGCTGCTGGGAGGATATATTTCCTGATTCAATGTATTAATGATCCATGGAAATATTAATGAGCTTACACCATGTAATGAGCCACACCGAGATACTGCTGACTTACATCTGCCGATGTGTCTACATCTCTCTGCAACACCCTGCATGAGATCCGCATGAGATCCCCCGCAACACCACATCGATTGTATACATTGACAATAGACAGACAGACAGAATAGATAGAATAGACAGAAAGACAGACGGACTTAGGGGTGTACTGACTTTTGTTGCCAGCGGTTTAGACATTAATGGCTGTGTGTTGAGTTATTTTGAGGGGACAGTAAATTTACACTGTTATACAAGCTGTACACTCACTACTTTACATTGTAGCAAAGTCTCATTTCTTCAGTGTTGTCACATGAAAAGATAGAATAAAATATCTACAGAAATGTGAGGGGTGTACTTACTTTTGTGAGATACTGTATAGTAGCATTCCGGATGGGCATGTCAATTATTGGACATGTGAAAAATAGATGGAACTCTGCTTTAATGCCATTTTAAATGCAAATGATAGAATAAAATGTATACATTTCTTTACAGTAAAACTATTTTTAAAAAAAAATGAAGAAATTGGAGCCAAAATCCTAAATAACAAAGATTGGAATGTCAGATGAATAAAAGCCCATTCACACTAAGGGCGACTTATGAGGCGACTTGTGTCCCCCCAGGTCGCTTGACATAACAAAAGCAATGTTAATCAATCAGTGTCGTCTTAATTGGCACTACTGAAGTCGCTCCGACTTCAGAAAAGGGTCCTGTACTACTTTGAAGCGACCTGTGATCCGACTTTCCATAAGAATGGTATTGAACAAAAAGAGCATTTTTCTTATAATTTTTATTAGCACATGAATATGTCTTCTCTCCACCTGGCCGTTTTTCTTGCAGGCATTTATCGGACATTTATGGAGGCAGGCATGACTTTTTTGGATTTAGTGTCTGGGGGTCAAAAAAGTGTCCCTGTGAAGTTTCAGCTCTGTAGCATGTCCAGAACCCACACTGAACCCACACTGAACCCACACTGAACCCACACTGCTGTATTAATAATTATAAGAAAAATGCTTTTTTTTCTCTGGTTCTGGACATGCTACAGAGATGAAACTTCACAGGGACACTTTTTTGACACCCCAGACACGAAATCCAAAAAAGTCATGCCTGCCTCCAGAGACGCCAAAAAAATGCCCGATAAATGCCAGCAATAAAATGCAAGGTGTAGAGAAGCCGCCACGCTGCTGTATTAATAATTCTAAGAAAAATGATCTTTTTTTTCTGGTTCTGGACATGCTACAGCGATGAAACTTCACAGGGACACTTTTTTGACACCCCAGATACTAAATCCAAAAAAAGTCATGCCTGCCTCCAAAAATGCCCGATAAATGCCTGCAAGAAAACGCTCAGGTGGAGAGAAGCCGTATTCATGTGCTCATAAAAATTATAAGAAAAATGCTCTTTTTTTTCTGGTTCTGGACATGCTATAGAGATGAAACTTCACAGGGACACTTTTTAGACCCCCCCAGACACTAAAGACATGCCTGCCTCCAAAGACGCTCAAAAAATGCCCGATAAATGCCAGCAAAAAAAAAAAAAGGAAAGGGAAATTAGGTCACAGCACATCATATTCTGATTGGCCAAATACAAAGTCCTACAAAGTCGTCGCTTCGGTCCTCCAAGGGCATAGAGAGGAGTGGCAGCCATCCTGGCTTCACTCAACTTCCTGCCCAACAAACAGCCGCATTGGGTCGCTCACTCCTGGGTTTTACTGATGGGTACGGTCAGGGCTGTCTTTAACATAGGGCAAAAGGGGCAGCTGCCCTGGGTCCAGTCATTGTTGTAGGGCCCAAAGCAGCTGCCCTGCAAATAGTTAATAAGTGGTTTTGGGAGGACCCAAGAAAATATTTGCCCAGGGTCCAATCAATAGAATGCCCTAGGTACGGTATGCCCAGGGATGACCGGGAGGGGGGTGGTGGGGGGGGACCTCTCCCGCTGCTTCTAAAAGTGATCCCACAGTGAATCCGCCCGCGGTACTACTTGTATCTGACGCAGCACCGGCCATAGTAAATAATGATATGGGGGTTTTGCAACTAGCTGCTGCCATAACTCTGGTATTAAACGTCAAAGTAATGACGGATTTGTTTTAAAGACACATTTCTCCACAATGCTTACAGCTACAGAGGTGAATAAGGATTTGTTGTAGAGGGGGGTTTACTTCTTGTTCAGGATTAGGGATGAGTTGACCCGCTGCTGTGGGTTTGGCGAATGTATAAATAAATGGGGGGGCGTAGGGGTAATGTAAAAATTGCTCTGCTCCATGGGGGGCGGGGGGAGGGGTGCACAAGGCGGAGAGTTGAATGGGGTTTACCGGAAAGCGAACGTTTGAAACTTTCTTGCAATTTGAACTCTGGAGATTTCTCCTTCATGTTCAGACATGGGAGGACGTCACAGATAGCGTGTGATTAACTTCAAATCTCCTCCCGACGTTTGATGTTTATTTTTAGCAGCACTGAATTATAGGGGGGATTTTTTTTTTTTATATTACCTCCCCCCGACTAATCCTGAATAAAGATGATGTACGGAATAAAGTGCGCTCTTGACATTCCGCCTACTTTGGCACTTTGTTAAATCTTTATCCTGTTTAAACCCTGCTGAGAGTGCTGCCCGGCGCTTCTGCAATTTGCATTGCCAATTCCGTCCCGTGTCTAAACCGGCGTCCTTATCGTCAAATTGCTGTACAGCTTTATTATAGAAAGGGCGCCGAGTTAATGAAATCGGCATTAAACATGTATCAGCATTTTGCAGGATTACTAAAAAAAAAAAAATCTTCTAAGCATTAAAATATTTTAGATGCCACTGCAATTTTTTGCTGTACACATGCAGAGCCCCTGTGTGGACGGTAATATATTCCCGGAGAGTTCCGGAATCTGCTGAATTTCTTTTATTCCGCACAGATCTCGGCTTCTTAGGAAGAGATGCCTGACCTTTCCATGTCCGGGCCCTCAAATGTCAGGAGATGGATTTCTAGGAGCCCAAGAATGTCAGTTTTGACAGCCATTAGGTAATGCGTTCGCTTCTGAAGGTTTTATTCTGGGACGCGCTTCGCGTCAAAGAGGTTCAGCTGCCATGAAGGTCACCTGTGGTCCAATCTGCTGACCTTCATGATTGCAGAACCTTCAGCATCGGACACTTCCAGGAGTGTCAGGAGGTCAGAGTCAAACTGGAAATAAAATTCAGCCCTGGAAGTAATTTCATGCCAGCCCCAGTGCTGTATTTTGGCCTAGGCCGACAAGGCCCAGGCCTAGGGCGGCACTTTGCAGGGAGGCGTCAAAAAAGCCCCCTCCACCTTAGACTCTATTGGCCACTAGTTGCTAGAGCTGCCTCTCTCACCCCCCCCTCTCTCTCTCTCTCTCACTCTATCATGCCCCCTCTCTCTCTCATCCCCCCTCTCTCTCTCTCACCCCCCTCTCTCTCTCTCACCCCCCCTCTCTCATCCCCCCTCTCTCTCACCCCCCTTCTCTCTCTCTCACATCCCCCCCTCTCGGTCTCTAATCCCCTCTCTCACCCCCCTCTTGGTCTCTAATCCCCCTCTCTCTCACCCCCACTCTCTCTCCCTCTCTCTCATTCCCCCCTCTCTCTCACCCCCACTCTGTTCTCCCTCTCTCTCATCCCCCTCTATCTTCCCCCCTCCCTCTCTCATCCTTTCTCTCTCTCTCTCTCTTATTCCCCCTCTCTCTTATCCCCCCTCTCTCTCACCCTCTCTCTCATCCCCGCCTCTCTCTCTCTCATCCCCCCTCTCTCGGTCTCTAATCCCCTCTCTCATTCCCCCCTCTCTCTCACCCCCACTCTCTTAACCCCCCCCCCTCGCTCTCTCCCCCTCTCTCTCTCACTCTCACCCCCCCCTCTTTCGGTCTTTAATGCCCTCTCTCATTCCCCCCTCTCTCTCACCCCCACTCTCTTATCCCCCCTCTCTCGCTCTCACCCTCTCTCTCTCTCTCTCACCCCCCCTCTCGCTCTCTAATCCCCTCTCTCATTCCCCCTTCTCTCTCACCCCCACTCTCATCCCCCTATCTCTCTCTCTCTCTCCCTACTTCACCCACCCCCCTCTCACCCCCCCTCTCGTGAGATCTCAGGGGTTCATGCTGGGGCTTGTAATCTTTCAATTTTGGAGGGAGTCACATCCATTAAAAAGGAAGGAGTGGGGCACATTTACATAGGAGGGGGAGGGAGGCGCCCAATTTTATTCTTGCCTAGGGCAGTACAAAACTAAAATACACCACTGGCTAGCCCAACAGCATTATTATACCGGCCCAACAGCATTATTATACTGGCCCAACAGTATTATTATACCGGCCCAACAGCATTATTATACCGGCCCAACAGCATAACGTCATTATTTTCTTCTTCATAAGAGGGAAATTCATGCATTTTAAAGCACATTTGAAGAGTATTATATATAGAGAAGACAGATATGAAAGCACATAGGGCTTTATATAAATATATATAGGAGAAAACTCCTCTCCACACTACCCCTCAGAGACTGCAGACATGATAAAAGACAAGAGATGGTCAGAGGCTGTGGACATGGTACAGGAGATGTCAGAGGCTGCGGACATGGTGCAGGGGGTGGTCAGAGGCTGCGGACATGGTGCAGGGGGTGGACTGAGGCTGTGGACATGGTGCAGGGGGTGGTCAGAGGCTGCGGACATGGTGCAGGTGGTGGTCAGAGGCTGCAGATATGGTGCAGGTGGTGGTCTGGTCAGAGGCT
The DNA here is from genome assembly GCF_965119305.1 of Pelophylax lessonae. Lineage (NCBI taxonomy): Eukaryota > Metazoa > Chordata > Amphibia > Anura > Ranidae > Pelophylax > Pelophylax lessonae. The sequence continues at coordinate 2,151,983 of NC_138772.1, read as the reverse complement.
GTGGACATGGTGCAGGTGGTGGTCTGGTCAGAGGCTGTGGACATGGTGCAGGGGGTGGACTGAGGCTGTGGACATGGTGCAGGGGGTGGTCAGAGGCTGCGGACATGGTGCAGGGGGTGGTCAGAGGCTGCGGATATGGTGCAGGTGGTGGTCTGAGGCTGCAGATATGGTGCAGGTGGTGGTCTGGTCAGAGGCTGTGGACATGGTGCAGGTGGTGGTCAGAGGCTGCAGATATGGTGCAGGTGGTGGTCTGGTCAGAGGCTGCGGACATGGTGCTGTCTGGTCAGAGGCTGTGGACATGGTGCAGGTGGTGGTCTGGTCAGAGGCTGCAGACATGGTGCGGTCTGGTCAGAGGCTGTGGACATGGTGCAGGGGGTGGTCTGAGGCTGTGGACATGGTGCAGGGAGTGGTCAGAGGCTGCGGACATGGTGCAGGGGGTGGTCTGAGGCTGTAGATATGGTGCAGGTGGTGGTCTGGTCAGAGGCTGTGGACATGGTGCAGGTGGTGGTCTTGTCAGAGGCTGCGGACATGGTGCAGGGGGTGGTCAGAGGCTGTGGACATGGTGCAGGTGGTGGTCAGAGGCTGCAGATATGGTGCAGGTGGTGGTCTGGTCAGAGGCTGTGGACATGGTGCAGGTGGTGGTCTTGTCAGAGGCTGCGGACATGGTGCAGGGGGTGGTCTGGTCAGAGGCTGCAGACATGGTGCGGTCTGGTCAGAGGCTGTGGACATGGTGCAGGTGGTGGTCTGGTCAGAGGCTGCAGACATGGTGCGGTCTGGTCAGAGGCTGTGGACATGGTGCAGGTGGTGGTCTGGTCAGAGGCTGCAGACATGGTGCGGTCTGGTCAGAGGCTGTGGACATGGTGCAGGGGGTGGTCTGGTCAGTGGCTGTAGACATGGTGGGGGGGGGGGGGAGTGGTTAGTGGCTGCGGACATGGTGCAGGGCATGGTCAGAGGCTGTGGACTTGGGGCCGGGCGTGGTCAGAGGCTGCAGACATGGTGCAGGTGGTGGTCTGGTCAGAAGCTGTAGACATGGTGCAGGGTGTGGTCAGAGGCTGTGGATGTGGTGCAGGGGGTGGTCAGTGGCTGCAAGCATGGTGCAGGGGGTGGTCAGAGGCTTTGGACATGGTGCAGGGGGTGGTCAGAGGCTGTGGATGTGGTGCAGGAGGTGGTCAGAGGCTGCGGACATGGTGCAGGGGGTGGTCAGAGGCTGCGGACATGGTGCAGGGGGTGGTCAGAGGCTGCGGACATGGTGCAGGTGGTTATCAGCGGCTGCGGACATGGTGCAGGGGGTGGTTAGAGGCTGTGGAGTAGTCCGGGGTCCGGTCCTACCTGCTGATGTGACATTGAGGTGCCGCCACTGCTTCGAGACCGAGTGCCTCACATTCAAAAATGTGGCACCATTACTTCATTGCGCATGGGCCTGCTTGGCGTACGAGCTTTCCCAAGTCCGGCAGGCTTCGGGAACGGCGCATGCGCAGTTGCACTGTCGGTCCACAGCCATACTGTTTAAGGTCGCCGCTGCCCATAACCGACATATACGGGTGGGCGGTTGGCAACACTAAAGCGGCCCCAGGGCAGGCGGCCTACCGGGAAAAGAAAATGAGCACTAAACTGCATGCTTGCCCCCTAAGCATAAATCCCCCCTTCCTTCCAGTACAAATTCGCCCCTCTGCTGAAAGCCCCCTCCTGGCACAAATCTTTGCCCCCCCAAATCCTCTCTCTCCCCATATGCCCAAAACTTTCCCTTCCTAGCACAAATCCTATACCCCTCAAATTTCTCCTCCCCTTCCTCCAAATCATCTCTACTAGCACAAATCTCCCACCCCTAATCTCCCGAACAAATATCCCAAAACCTCTTTTCCCATCCCCCTTCTCAACACAAATCCCCCCCCCCCCGAAATCACCACTCCTAGGACACCATCCCTTCCTGGATCAATTCTTATTCCCTGTTGCACCCCCCCCCCCCCACAAATTCCCCCTTCCAACACAAATTCCCTTCCCCAATATCATGGTGCCCCCAGACCTCACATGATACCACAGTGCCCAGGTTGGAACCCAGGCTCACTGCCCCCAGGGGAAAAGGACTCACAGGCCCTGTTCACACCTGGGCGTTTGCGGGCAGACTTCCCGCCATTCTGCCCGCAATCCCAAAACGCTCTGCGAAAACTGACAAACCGCACCACGCTTGTTCAGGTGGCATTCATTTTGAATGGCGCCCAACGCGGGGGCGGTTCTGCCGCGATTGTCAAGTGATAAATGGCGCTGCAATCGCAGGAAACCGCATCATGCAAAGCTTGAAGGAAAAAAAGGAGCAACCGGTCCCTAACCAGTGGGGCTCTTTTCCTAAACTACCCCCTACGCAAAATGTGCACCAACCCGAGGGGGCGGTGCTAAATATTAGCACTGCCCAAACCAAAGATGGAGGTCAGTCAGGGCCGCAGTGTCCAATCAGGCTATGCCTGAGCATTGTGAGGCCAGGACTCCTGTGGATCAAACCATTGAGTACAGAGGGGGAACCAAACGTTGTATTTTGAGGAGTCTTCAGGCCGCAGTTTCTCTTGGTATCGTGGTATGAGGGGGGGGGGGGGTATTTACAATCTCTCTCTTAGGGGACCCTTTGTTTCAGCACTTTTTTAGCCAAAGAGTTGCTTTAAAACGTGGTCAGCAAGCCATCAATCGCAATCTATTGGTCAACTGCAGGGAGCGGACAGGTAGATCATGGAGACGCCTCTGCCTCCCCTCAGCCTCCACCACTCTCACTGCAGAGGGGAAGAAGTCTATGGGGGGCAGAGGAAACTACAGTGGGGGGGGGGAGGGTGGGAGTGATGTGCAGGGGGCAGAGGACACTGCATGGGGGGGGGGGGATATGTGAAGGGGCAGAGGACACTGCATTGGGGGTTCAGAACAACACAGTGGGGGGGGGGTTGATGTGAAGGGGCAGAGGACACTACTGGGAGTGTGATGTGCAGGGGGCAGAGGGCAATACTACTGTGGGGGGGTAATGATGTTTGAAGGGGGCAGAGGACACTACTGTGAGAGGGGGGGAGGGGGTAGTTATGTAAAGGGACAGAGATCACTACATTGGGGGGGGGGGGGGGAGATGTGCAGAGGGATAGAGGACACTACTGTGTGGGGGATGGGGTGATATATGAAGGGGCAGAGGACACTATTGTGGGGGGGGGGGGTAATGTGAAGGTGACAGAGGACACTGCTGTGTGGGGGGAGTGATGTGAGGGGGGCAGAGGACACTACTGTGGGGGGTGAGTAATATGAAGGGGGCAGAGGACACTACTGGGGGGGTTATGTGAGGGGGGCAGAGGACACTACTGTCGTAGGTGAGTAATATGAAGGGGGCAGAGGACACTACTGGGGGGGGGGGGGTTGATGTGAGGGGGGCAGAGGACACTACTGTGGGGGGGGGGGGGGTGATGTGAGGGGGCAGAGGACACTACTGTCGTAGGTGAGTAATATGAAGGGGGCAGAGGACACTACTGTGGGGGGAGGTTGATGTGAGGGGGCAGGGGGCAAAGGACACTGCATGGGGGGGGATATGTGAGGGGGCAGAGGACACTACTGTCGTAGGTGAGTAATATGAAGGGGGCAGAGGACATTACCGTAGGGGGGAGTGATGTGAAGGGGCAGAGGACACTACTGTTGGGGGGGGGGGGCGGAGGGGAGCAGAGGACACTACTGGGGGGGGGGGGGAGTTATGTGAGGCGTGCAGAGGACACTATTGTGAGGGGGGGTTAATGTGAGGGGGGCAGAGGACACTACTGTCGTAGGTGATTAATATGAAGGGGGCAGAGGACACTACTGGGGGGGAGTTATGTGAGGGGGGCAGAGGACACTACTGTGGGGGGGGGGGGGTTGATGTGAGGGGGGGCAGAGGACACTACTGTCGTAGGTGAGTAATATGAAGGGGGCAGAGGACATTACCGTAGGGGGGAGTGATGTGAAGGGGCAGAGGACACTACTGTGGGGGGGGGTGATGTGAAGGTGACAGAGGACACTGCTGTGGGGGGGGGAGTGATGTGAGGGGGGCAGAGGACACTACTGTGGGGGGTGAGTAATATGAAGGGGGCAGAGGACACTACTGGGGGGGGGGTTATGTGAGGGGGGCAGAGGACACTACTGTCGTAGGTGAGTAATATGAAGGGGGCAGAGGACATTACCGTAGGGGGGAGTGATGTGAAGGGGCAGAGGACACTACTGTGGGGGGGGCGGAGGGGAGCAGAGGACACTACTGTCGAGGGTGAGTAATATAAAGGGGGCAGAGGACACTACTGGGGGGGGGGGAGTTATGTGAGGGGTGCAGAGAACACTATTGTGAGGGGGGGTGATGTGAGGGGGCAGAGGACACTACTGTGGGGGGGCAGAGGGGAGCAGAGGACACTACTGTGGGGGGGCAGAGGGGAGCAGAGGACACTACTGTGGGGGGGCGGAGGGGAGCAGAGGACACTACTTGTAACGCCGAGTGCTCCGGGTCCCGTGGCTTCCCCGGAGCACTCGAGGCGTCTCGCGGGCTGCAGCGCTCCGGTCATCGTCCCCGACCGTGAGCGCTGCTCCCCCGCATCTTCAATGACTCACCCGCCGGGTCCCGTCAGCTCTGCCTCCCGGCACACGCCGGGTTCCTTCATGTCCTCCTCCCGGCGCGAGCGGCCCCGCTCCCTAGGGCGCGCGCGCACCGCTGCATTGAAATTTAAAGGCCCAGTGCACCACTAATTGGTGCCTGGTCCAATCAGTCCAAAATATATAAAAACCCACTTCCCCTTCCTGTCCTTGCCGGATCTTGTTGCCTTTTGTGCCTTGAGAAAGCGTTTGGTGTATTTTCCTTGCCTGTGTATCAGACCTTCTGCTGTTGCCCCTGACTACGAACTGTTGCCGCCTGCCTTGACCTTCTGCTTCGTCTGACCCTGCCTTTGCCTTGTCCTTCTGTACCGCGCCTGAATCAGCTGTCTGGCGGGCTCTGGTGAAAACCAGTAGTAACTTAGAACCGGTCCTCTAGTACGGTCCATGCCAATCCCTCACTGACACAGAGGATCCACCTCCAGTGCAGACACTACTGTCGAGGGTGAGTAATATAAAGGGGGCAGAGGACACTACTGGAGGGGGGAGTTAATGTGAGGGGGGCAGAGGACACTACTGTCGAGGGTGAGTAATATAAAGGAGGCAGAGGACACTACAGGGGGGGAGGGGAAGTTATGTGAGGGGTGCAGAGGACACTATTGTGAGGGGGGGGGTGATGTGAGGGGGCAGAGGACACTACTATGGTGGGGAGTGATGTGAAGGGGGCAGAAGACCAGAGGACACTACTGTGACACAATGTATTATTCATGCCCCCCTTTTATTTGGAGTGTAGATTTTTTTTTTTTTTAAAGGGCGATGCTTAGAATCCCCCCCCCCCCCGGGTTCTTTGATTTCCTCCATGTTGTCTAGGTAGATAACATCCTCTGAAAGTCCCCCCGATATAAAATAATCCCAGGACACAACTGGTGGATTTTGTACAAAGAGTGTCATCAAGTCCTAAGACTGAAAAGTTCTGTTTACAAAGTTTTCTTTCATGCGACGCGATTCGTCGGGTTGAAGGAAGGACACGCCACTCCATGGGGTCACCCCGCTTCTCCACCACAAACTTCCGGCTCTTTCTTTTAGTTGAAGAAGTTGATGTGAAATGAAGGGAGGGAATGAGGAGTCTTATGGAGGCCTCTAAGAAGCCCATTAGCTGGAAGCTCTCCTCGGCCGGCGGAGAAGACGAGGATGAGGAGGAGAAGGCAGAAGGCAGCGCTAATTAGAAATCGCAGATTTACCGGATTCTTCCTCTGACCTCCTGACTCCGGCACTCGGAGGAGGAAGATCCGCCCGCCGTACACGCACTTATACTTTGTTAATGTCTTCTACTTCATAAAACCCAATCATTGAGTAGCTGGAGAGCGCTCAGGTTGCTCGGGTCGGCCTCTTAATGTAGCTTTAATAACTTGCAGTATGTTCCTTTCATACGTTCCTGGGAACGCTTCTTCTGCTACACCTCATCTCATTTCATCTGCATTAGAGAAGCTGAGCGCAGAGAGAAGCTCCTTATTTTCTCTGTAATTGTTTTAAAGGGGATGCGAGCTTAACCACTCGCCGACCGCCGCAAGTACAATTACTGCGGCGGTCAGCCCTTCCTGGGCAAAGTGACGTAGGGCTACGTCGCTCGCCCAGGAGCCTGTAGGCAGGGCTGCTGTTAGAAATCGCGGGGCCCCATGCAGACTACCTGGCAGGGCCCCCCCAAGAAAATATTAAAGATATATTTAGCTACAATTACAACAAAATCACTATTATCAGACACAAATATAACATAACTCGCATAATTCCGGCTAAATCTAAAAAAAAAACGATATTAAATAAAAAAGAAGATGAGATGAGAAAAATATACAGGCGGGGCAGCTGGAGCTCAGTGATCAGAGAGACAGAGAGAGAGAAACAAAGTTACAATTTACAAATAAACTCCTGAGCAGAGATAACATCAGAGCCAGTGCTGGGAGGGGGGCCCACACAGGGAGGGGGATTAGTGAGGGACGACTGTCTCTTTCTCAGCAGATAAAAGCTGATAGCAGGGAGAGGGACAGATCAGATTCAGGTGCTGGAGGAAGATTTCTGTATTTGTTGCCCATCACTAATCCCCCTCTCTGTGTGGGCCTCCCTGTGTGCTCGAGCCCCCTACAAGAGGGCTGGTGGTCCCCCCTATCAGCGGCCCTGCCTGTAGGGGGCAAGCATGTGCGCTGGTGGTGCACTCCCACCCCCGCTCGTTCACGGCCGTCCCCGCGCGAGTGACCGGTGGCTCCGATGTCCGCCGGCCACTCGCGATCTCCCACTGGAGAGGGAGAAAGGCAGGCGGCTGATGTAAGCAAAGCCGCCTGTCATTCCCCCGGATGTAACTGCAGAGATCATACGATCCTGCTATGTAGGATCATATGTCTCTGTGGTTACATCAAAAGCCACGCCTCCCCCACAGTTAGAATCACGCCCCTAGGGACACACTTAGCCCCTGGATCACTAATAAAGTTAACCCCTTCCCTGCCAGTGTAATTTTTACAGTAACAGTGCATATGTTTAGCACTGATTACTGTAGTAATGTCACTGGTACCTCCAAAAGTGTCAAAAATGTCAGTCAAGGATCCGATCTGTCCGTCGCAATGTCGCAGTCCCGCAAAAAAAAAAAAATCGCAGATCGCCGCCATTACTAGTTAAAAAAAAAAAAAAAAATCTTTCCCTTAGTTTGTAAACGCAATAACTTTTGCGCAAACCAATCAAAATACGCTTATTGCGATTTTTTTTGCCAAAAATATGTAGCAGAAAACAAATTGGACTAAAATGTTAAAAAATTTTGATTTTTAAATTTTTTTGGGGAATTTCATATAAAAAAATGTGAAAAATATTATTATTTTTTTCAAGATTGTCGCTCTTTTTTTGTTTATAGCGCAAAAAATAAAAATTGCACAGGTGAACAAATACCACCAAAAGAAAGCTCTGTTTGTGGGAAAAAAGGACATCAATGTCATTTGGGTACAGCGTCACACGACCGCGCAATTGTCCGTTAAAGTCACGCAGTGCCGAATCGCAAAACAGGGCCTGGTCTTTGAGCAGCCAAATCCTCCGGGGCTTAAGTGGTTAAAGAAGAACTATGACCTAACATTCCTAAAAAAATAAAAAGTGCTGGAGCACCTAATTATCAATGCATCTTCACTCACGGTTTCCTCTTAGTCCCCCCGCAAAGTCCCAGAAATGCCTGTTGATCCTGCCAGTGAAGTCCACCTAATGCAGCTTCCTGTCACAGGGTGGCAACAATGCTGCACTGCTCCTGAATTCAGGACGGAGTTGTCACTCTCATGTAGGCGGGGTCTGCTTGCACTACAGTGAGAGGAGTGGATGTTACGGGGCTGGGGGCGTGGCTATCAGCATTTTCACTGACACACCTAGTCTCCGCCCTCTACTTTCTGGGTTGGAAGCACCGCCCAGTGGTGTATTTTGGTTTCGTGCTGCCCTAGGCAAGACTAAAATTGGGCACCCCCCCCTCCCTCCTATGTAAATTTGCCCCACTTAACGGATCTGGCTCCCTCCAAAATGGAAGGACTTCAAGTCCCAGCATTAACCCCTGAAATCTCACGAGAGGGGGGGTGGGTGAGGGAGAGAGGGGGGGGATGAGAGAGAGAGAGGAGGGGTGAGAAAGAGAGGGGGGAGAGAGAGAGAGAGGAGGGGTGAGAGAGAGAGAGCGAGAGAGGAGGGGGGGGGTGAGAGAGAAGGGGGGATGAGAGCAAGAGAGAGAGGAGGGTGAGAGAGAGAGGGGGGAATGAGAGAGGCGGCTCTAGCAACCAGTGGCCAAAGAGAGAGAGGGGGTGAAAGAGAGAGAGAGAGAGAGAGAGTTGAGGCTGAAAGAGAGAGAGAGAGAGAGGAGGGGTGAGAGAGAGAGAGAGGGGGGGTGTGAGAGAGGGTGGATGAGAGCGAGAGAGAGGGGGGAATGAGAGAGGCGGCTCTAGCAACCAGTGGCCAAAGAGAGAGAGAGAGAGTTGAGGCTGAAAAAGAGAGAGAGGAGGGGTGAGAGAGAGAGAGGGGTGGTGTGAGAGAGAGGGAGGATGAGAGCGAGAGAGAGGGGTCAAGAGAGAGGGGGGAATGAGAGAGGTGGCTCTAGCAACCAGTGTCCAGAGAAAAGAGGGGGGTGAGAGAGAGAGAGAGAGGAGGGGTGAGAGAGAGGAGGCTGAAAGAGAGAGAGAGGAGGGGTGAGAGAGAGAGAGAGTGAGAGAGAGAGGAGGCTGAAAGAGAGAGAGAGGATGAGAGGGAGAGAGAGGGGGGAATGAGAGAGGCGGCTCTAGCAACCAGTGGCCAATAGAGTCTCAGGTGGAGGGGGGGTGCGGCTTTTTGGCTGCCCCCCTGCAAAGTGCCGCCCTAGGCCTGGGCCTTGTTGGCCTAGGCCAAAATACAGCACTGGCACCGCCTGTAGGTGGGGTGCAGTGTAGCGTGGCGGCACTCCAAAAAAAAACTCGTACTGAAGTAGAAAAAAAGGAAAAGGAATTTTACCCGAGCTGCGTCCTAATATATATCTATATGTGCAAAACGTCTGCAGGGCTCAGTCCTGATTGTGGGGGGTTTTAATTGCACTAACGAGCCTGGAGGGACTTTTATCTTTTTTCAACCTGACTATGAGACAGATTTGTTACATTTAACCACTTCCGGACCGCCCACCGCAGTTTTATGTCGCTACTTTGACGTTAAATCCCGGGGATATGGCAGCAGATAGAAGACCGTTGTCATGACCCCGGGATTTTTTTAAATGGCAGATGGTCCTCTTTCATATAAGGGTGGTCCTAGTGGAAGATTTGGGATCACCTTTATGGGTGGAAGTAGAGGTGTCTCCAGTCCCCCCCCCCCCACAGCTTCCCGTTCGTTTTTCCCACTTACCGGAGCAGTTGGTAGCGGGGAAAACAATCCAGTCTGCTGTCCTCTCAGGCAGGAAGTCAAGACAGGGCAAGCTGGCCCCCACTCCACTCTATGGCCTTGGAGGACCGGAGCGACGTCATACGTCACTTCCTAGCAACACTTTTAAGGAGCCCATTTTTTTCATCATGAAAAAAATATACTTTTTTTAGTGTAGATGTGAGGTGCGAGGCCTTTCTGACCAGGCCATTTTTTGCAATTCGGAACTGCGTGATTTTAACGGACAATTGCGCGGTCGTGCGATGCTGCACCCAAATAAAATTGATGTCCTTTTTTTTCCCCACAAACAGAGCTTTCTTTTGGTGGTATTTGATCACCTCTGCGATTTTTATTTTTTGCGCTATAAACAAAAAAAGAGCGACAATTCTGAAAAAAAAAAATATTTTTCACATTCTGCTATATGACATTCCCAAAAATTTTTTTTTAAAAAATCTAAATTTTTTAACATTTTAGGCCAATTTGTTTTCTGCTACATATTTTTGGTAAAAAAAAAAAAAATCAAAGCGTATTTTGACAGAGGGGGGGCCCACACAGAGAGGGGGATTAGTGATGGACAACAAATACAGAAATCTTCCTCCAGCACCTGAATCTGATCTGTCCCTCTCCCTGCTATCAGCTTTTATCTGCTGAGAAAGAGACAGTCGTCCCTCACTAATCCCCCTCCCTTGTGTGCCCCCCCTCCCAGCACTGGCTCTAATGTTATCTGTGCTCAGGAGTTTATTTGTAACTTTGTTTCTCTCTCTCTGTCTCTCTGATCACTGAGCTCCAACTGCCCAGCCTGTATATTTTTCTCATCTCATCTTCTTTTTTATTTAACATAGTTTTTTTTTTTTTAGATTTAGCCGGAATTATGCGAGTTATGTTATATTTGTGTCTGCTAATAGTGATTTTGTTGTAATTTTAGCTAAATATATCTTTAATATTTTCTTGGGGGGGCCCTGCCAGGTAGTCTGTACGGGGCCCCGTGATTTCTAACAGCAGCCCTGCACCTTGGTACTGCTTTGGGACATCCCAATCGTAATGAATTAAGAGCGGCGACGACTGTCGGAGGACGTAAGAGAAAATAGAATTTTTGTAAAATCTTACCGTAAAATTATTTTCTCTGAGTCCTCCCCCCCCCCCCCACCTCTCTGGTGTCTATTTTTATAGATATGGGGTTGTGTTTGCCTTGCGGTACTGCTTGCTACAAAACTGATTAGATACAGGAAGTAGCTGAGGGATAAAGTCTGTAGGACAGCCCCCTAGGTGTGTCTGGTTAACCACTTAAGCCCCAGCCCTATTTCGGACACTTTTTGTTTACAAGTTAAAACCAGTATTTTTTCCTAGAAAACTACTTAGAAGAATAAAGACTCTGGAGAATAAAATGTCGGTCATTACAAAATTTTTTGTCACGCGGTATTTGCGCAGCGGTCTTTAAAACGCCATTTTTTTGGAAAAAATTTGAAAAATCACATTTCACTGCATTTAAAAAATACTAAACAGTAAAGTTAGCCCATTTTTTTTTGTATATTGTGAAAGATGATGTCACGCCGAGTAAATAGATACCCAACATGTTACGGTTTAAAATTGCGCCCCCCCCCCCCCCGTGGGATGGCGACAAACTACGGTCAATAGAGATCTCAATCTGCGACGCTTTAAATTTATTTAACGGTTACCAGTTTAGAGTTAGAGTGTAGCTCTTTTTTTTTAATTATTGCCCACGCTCTGGCGATCGCGGCGATACCTCACATGTGTGGTTTGAACAGCGATTTCATTCGCGGCTCGACTTGCGTATACGTTTTTTTTTGTGTGCGAGCTAATGGTGACGGGGGTGGCTAAATTTTTTTTTCCTATTTATTTTTTCTTTTTTTTTAACTTTATTACAGGTTTTTAAAAAAAAAAATAAAAATCTGATCACTTTTATTGCTTTTTACAAGCAATGTAAACATCCCTTGTGACACCAATATGTAGTGACAGGTACTCTTTATAGAGGGATCGAGGGTCTAAAAGACCCCAAACCCCTCCACTACACTTCCCTGTATGCAAAACTCTGAAAACTGCATTTTTGCATACAGCCGTTTTTCAAATCTGCCGCCTTTTGCAGCACAGTAACCCGGACGTGACGTCATGGACGCCGCCTCCGGGTTACGTCATCGGAGACCCGATCAATGCCGTTTCCGGCATTCATCGGGACTCCATCCAGCCGGCGGACGTGCCAGCTGGGTGCTCGGGGCTCCCGGTGGGACGGGAGCCCCGAGCAAAGCCACGGAAGGCGGCGGGAGGGGGGGGACGTCCCCTCCCGCCCCCGGGTAACGATCAAGCGGCTCCCGAGCCGCATCGGTCTTTATCGACGGAAAGCCGACCGTCGGCTTCAAACCACGGTACCGGGATGATGCGTCTAGCTAGAGACATCATCCCAGTATAAGCCTGCAAAGTCTGCCGACGTAGCCCTACGTCGATATGCGGTAAGTGGTTAAAAAACCTGTTGTTATTAACTGTTTAATAACTGCCTAGCTTACTCCTAGAGTGCACAGCCATTACCAGGCCGGACGGAACATTGACTCGGTCCAGACTTGGCCCGCGGTCCACCAGTTAGGTACGTCGGTTTGCGGGAAATGGTTAACCACTTTCCGACCGCTCACGTTGCTGCTATTGCAGCAGAGCGGCTCAGCTGGGTCCAGCGACGTAGCCCTACGTCGCTGGATTCCTCCCTCCCTTGGTGGCGCGCGCGCCGCCGGAGGCTCGCTCCCGCTGTATTCAGTCGGGCCAGGGGAGATGTGGTGATCACCGCCGCTCCTCCCCGGTTGTTGTGTAAACAAAACAGGCGGATCTTCTCTGGGACAGATCACAGGATTCAGCATAGCTGAACCTGTGATCTGTGTCTGTGTCACACAATCCCCTCCCCCCACACACGTCAGTAAGCATGAGGCACACATTTAACCCCTTGATCAGCAACAGTGTTAACCCCTTCCCTGCCAGTGTCATTAATACAGTGACAGTGCATATTTTTAGCACTGATTACTGTAGTAATGTCACTGGTCCCCCCAAAAGTGTAAAAAATGTCAGTTAGGGGTCCAATCTGTCCGCCGCAATGTCGCAGTCCCGCAAAAAAAAAAAAAAAAAAAATCGCAGATCGCCGCCATTACTAGTAAAAAAAAAAATAAACAATAAAAATGACATAAATCTTTCCTGTAGTTAGTAAACGCGATAATTTTTGCGCAAACCAATCAAAATACACTTATTGTGATTTTTTTTTACCAAAAATATGTAACAGAAAACAAATTGGCCTAAAATGTTAAAAAATTTTGATTTTTAATTTTTTTTTTTTTTGGGGAATGTTATATAGCAGAATGTGAAAATATTGTTTTTTTTTTTTTTTTCAAAATTGTCGCTCTTTTTAAAAAAAAATAAAAAAATTGCACAGGTGATCAAATACCACCAAAAGAAAGCTCTGTTTGTGGGGAAAAAAAAGGACATAAATTTATTTTGGGTACAGCGTCGCACGACCGCGCAATTGTCTGTTAATGTAACGCAGTGCCAAATCGCAAAATATAGCCTGGTCAGGAATGGGGTAAAATTTTCCGGTCTTAAAGTGGTTAAAAATACGCTCATTGAGAATTTTTTTTGTCAGACATGTAGCTAAATACATTTTGGCCTAAATATATGACAAAAATTGAATATATTGGATATTTTTTAACTGTCAAAGTAGAAAATGTCAATTTTTCGCGAAATTTTCGCTATTTTTTTATTAATATCGCAAAAAATGAAAAGCGCAGAGGTGATCAAATACCAGCAAAATGAAGCTCTGTTTGTGGGGAAAAAAAGGACGTAAAGTTAGTTTGGGTACGGCGTCGCATGACCGCGCAATTGTCAATTAAAGTCGCTCAGCGCCAAGTTGCAAAAAGTGGCCTGGACGTTAAGCAGGAAAATCCTCCGGTGGTAAAGTGGTTAAAGACACATTTCTCCACAATGCTTACAGCTACAGAGGTGAATAAGGATTTGTTGTAGAGGGGGGTTTACTGCTTGTTCAGAATTAGGGATGAGTTGACCCGCTGTGGGTTTGGCAAATGTATAAATAAATGGGGGGCGTAGGGGTAATGTAAAAATTGCTCTGCTCCATGCGGGCGGGGGGAGGGGTGCACAAGGCGGAGAGCTGAATGGGTTGCGCAGTGCCAAGTTGAAAAAAGTGGCCTGGACGTAAAGCAGGAAAATCCTCCAGTCCTAAAGTGGTTAAAGTATATTGCCCCCCCCCCCCCACCCAAAAAAAAAAATATTTTGAAAGACCGCTGCGCAAATACAGTGTGACATAAAGTATTTCAACGACCGCCATTTTATTCTCTAGGGTCTCTGGTAAAAAATATTTATATGTAATGTTTGGGGGTTCTAATAATTTTCTAGCAAAAAATATTGATTTAAACTTTTAAACAAAAAGTTCCAGAGAAGGCCGGGTCTTCAAATGGTTAATGAAAAAAAATATTATTTAAAAAATGTAATGAGGAGGTTTTATTGTGTTTTTTTTTTGGGGGGGGGAGGGGTTACAACGACTGTACAAGTGAGAGCTCATCGCATTGTGGGGATCCGGCAGAGGGGTCTGAAATGGTGAAGTTGTCCCAACACACAGACGTTACGGCGGTTTTCGGCATGTGGCGTTTTTTTAAGTGCTTTTTCTTAAATAATAAAAAAAGATAAAAGGAAAATAAAGCGAGAATCTGGATTTTGGAATAAAAGGACAAAATTTTTCCCAAAAGCCGCTAAAATGACAGAAGATGAGTCCGGCGCTGTGATGAATACGTCAGTTCTTTGCCCAGACGGTTCTGTGGTTTTTAGAAGCCGTTCATCTTTTTCTTCTACTATGGCTCCCCGCCGTACAGCTTTTACATAATGACCCAAAATGGGATCCCCCCCATCCCCCCCCCCCCTCACTTCCACTTACAGAACACACAATGAGCTCAATTCACATAAATGAGGATCTTTATTTTATCATTATGACTGTAAGAAAGTACGCATGCCTGAGGAAATCATTACATTTGATGTCGAAACGCGTTGCACATTATACCATGTTCTCTACTAGTCACACATGGGGTTTTTTTTCCTGTTTTTTTTTTGCTTTTGTTTTTTGGTACAATTTTTTTTTTTTTTTTTAATTTCATTTGGACTATCTCTTGGACCTGGATTTGTGACGCCCTCTGGATTTGGAATCATTGTCTAGGACTCTTCCGGGGTGTCATATTAAAGCAAAATAAGCGGTTTTTAAGGCTTCATCCCTGTACAGGCTCATTGCAGAAAACAGGAGGGGGTGGCGACAAGACCAGTCTCCCTTGATCAGGAGAGAGAGCAGAGCTGTGGGAGTGACCCAGCAGGCTCCACCCACTACAGAGAACTACAGGAGGGGCGGAGACATGAGCAGTCTCCCTGCACCAGGAGAGAGAGCAGAGCTGTGGGAGGGGCCCAGAAGGCTCCACACACTACAGGGAACTACAGGAGGGGGTGGAGACAAGACCAGTTTCCCTGCATCAGGAGAGAGAGAGAAGAGCTGTGGGAGGGGCCCAGCAGGTTCCACCCACTACAGAGAACTACAGGAGGGGGCGGAGACATGAGCAGTCTCCCTACGCCAGGAGAGAGAGCAGAGCTGTGGGAGGGGCCCAGAAGGCTCTACCCACTACAGAGAACTACAGGAGGGGGTGGAGACAAGACAAGTTTCCCTGCATCAGGAGAGAGAGAGCAGAGCTGTGGGAGTGACCCAGCAGGTTCCACCCACTACAGAGAACTACAGGAGGGGGCGGAGACATGAGCAGTCTCCCTGCACCAGGAGAGAGAGCAGAGCTGTGGGAGGGGCCCAGCAGGTTCCACCCACTACAGAGAACTACAGGAAGGAGGCGGAGACAAGACCAGTCAGTCTTGAAAAAGAAGGGTCGCTACTCTGCAAATATTCGCATCCCATTCAGACTGAAGTGGTGCAAAGGGAAAAAGAAGGGTCAACACTGCTAATATTCGCATTGCATTTGGACCAAAGTCGTGCAGGACCCTTTTTTTTGTCCTCACAAGAATCGAATCGCATAGTGTGTGAGTGCGAACATAAAAAAGAAGAGAAGACTTTTGGAGGATGGCCTGGTGTCAAGAAGCCACTTCTCTCCAGGAAAAACATCGGAGACAGACTGGTAAGGTCCAGGGATTGGACTGCTGAGGATTGGGGGAAAGTCATTTTACCCGAGGAATCCCCTTTTCTATTGTTTGGAGCTTCTGGAAAAAACCTTGTCCGGTAGAAGAAAAGGTGAGCGCTCCCATCAGTCCTGTGTCATGCATCCTGAGACCATTCATGTGTTGGGGGGCTTCTCAGCCAAGGGAGGGGCTCACTCACAATTTGCTATCAATAAAGAATGATACAAAAACATCCTCCAAGAGCATCTTCTCCCAACCATCCAAGAAGAGTTTGGTGAGGAACAATGCCTTCTCCAGCGTGATGGGAACACCTTGCCATGGGGAAAAATTCATAACTAAGTGGCTTGGGGAACAAAACATGGAAGTTTTGTGTCCATGGCCAGGAAACTCCCCAGACCTTCATCCCATTGAGAACCCTGGGGTCATTCTTTAAAAGGCGAGGGAACTAAATAACCCCACAAATTCTGACAAACTCCAAGCACTAATTATTCATAAATGGGGGGCGGCCACAGGGGCTGACTGGTAACTTTCAGCCCAGGGGGCAAGTACGAACCAGAGGCCCATGGTGCAGCCACTCGACCTTCCTCCTGACTCCCATTCCAGGCTGAAGCTCCGCTCCAAGTACTCTCTACTCACTGGCTGAATCCAGGTTACCGACCTGGCCAGCAGGGGACGGTTGGGGGGGAGCTGGGACCGCTCGGTTGGGGCTGGCCAGGGGAGGAGAGTCTCCAGTGGGGCATGGAACCGGCCTCTGTACATATACAGTTCACACCATCCATGCTGGAGGGGCCTGCACTCTGTCTTTGTCTTCAACCTGCACCTCACCAGGAATCCTTTAGGCATGTCTGTGGCAGAAGCGGTGCAGCCTTTTTTTGGGGCAATAGGAGCAGCCCAGGGGGCAATTGCCCCACTGCCCCCTGGCCCAGTCCTCCCCTGGGCGGCCATCAGTCAGGATGTGGCACAGAAGTTGAGTGACACCATGCCAGGGAGAATTGCAGAGGTCTTGAAAAAGAAGGGTCACCACTGCAAATATTGACTCTTTCCATAAACTTCATGTCATTGTCAGTAAAAGTCTTTGACACTTATGGAATGCTTGTAATGATACTTCGGTATCCCATAGCAACATTGGACACAAAGATCTACAAACACTGAGGCAGCAGACTTTGTGGAAATTAATATTTGTGTCATTCTCAAAACCTTTGGCCACGGCTGTAGTATCACTGTGCGCTCAGTGAGGGGCGCTCCCCGTACAAATCCCGTCCCTGTGAGGCTAGGTTCAGGCCATGTCAGAAAAGAACAAAAAATCGCTCCCTTTCCCAACGCACAGAGACTTGTGCCGCCATTTAGCAGGTGCACCGCAGCGCCATGAATTGTTAATGGCATCGCCACGCATCTGAAAACGTGCGACGTCTTTGTGCACGCCAAACCGCAGGGTGGCGCAGCCCCCCCGTGGTTCAATGTGGCACATTTTTGGAAAAGAGTCAGAGACTTCTTTTCCCTGATTCTTGCATGTAGAGCAGTGTTTGGTTGCACCTGTTGGTGTGAACCCCCTATAAACAAAGAAAGGGAAAACTGCAGAGCTAAAGAATATTGGAAGCCATCAGTAAATCAAATAACAAAATCAATTATAAAAGCGCGGCATGGACCTGAGCCCATTCTCGGCGCTGTGCCTGTCTTCAGCGGCTCTCTCCTCTCTCCCTGCATTCACTGGACAGAGAAGTCAATGGCTCCTGCTGCTGTCATTCAAATCCTGTGAGCAGAGAGCGAGGAGGGGGACAAGGAGGGTGGGGAGGGTAGGGGAGAGCTGTGCTGTGTGTGTCTATGGATGCACACAGCCAGGCTCGGAAGCAAGAACGCGTGTGCGCCCCCATAGTGGTAGGAAGAGGAACCAAGAGGACCGGCGGTGGACCCCAGAAGTGGAGGAACCAAGAGGACCAGCGGGGACCCCAGAAAAGAAGGAATGAAGAAGACCGGTGGGGACCCCAGGAAAGGCAGAACCAAGAGGACTGGTGGGGACCCTAGAAGAAAGGGAACCAAGAGGACCGATGAAGGAAACCAGATGAAGGGGAACCAAGAGGACCATCAGGGGACACCAGAAGAGGAGAAACCAAGAGGACCGGAGGGGGAAACGAGAAGAATGGGAATCAAGAGGACCGGTGGGGGGACACCAGAAGAGTAGGAACCAAGAGGACCAGTGGGGGACCCCAAAAGAGGAGGCAACAAGATGACTGGTGGGGGACCCCAGAAGAGGAGAAACCAAGATGACTGGTGGGGGACCCCAGAAGAGGAGGAACCAAGAGGACCCCCGAAGAGCAGGAACCAAGAGGACCGGCGGGGGACCCCAGAAGAGGAGAAACCAAGAGGACTGGCGGGGGAAACGAGAAGAAGGGGAATCAAGAGGACCGGTGGGGGACACCAGAAGAGTAGGAACCAAGAGGACCAGCGGGGGACACCAAAAGAGGAGGCGACAAGATGACTGGTGGGGGACCCCAGAAGAGGAGGAACCAAGAGGACCCCCGAAGAGCAGGAACCAAGAGGACCGGCGGGGGACCCCAAAAGAGGAGAAACCAAGATGACTGGTGGGGGACCCCAGAAGAGGAGGAACCAAAAGGACTGATGGGGACCCCAGAAGAGGATGGAACCAAGGAGACCGGGGGGGGACCCTAGAAGAGGAGGAACAAAGAGGACCCCCGAAGAGCAGGAACCAAGATGACTGGTGGGGGACCCCAGAAGAGGAGGAACCAAGAGGACCCCCGAAGAGCAGGAACCAAGAGGACCGGTGGGGGACCCCAGAAGAGGAGGAACCAAGAGGACCCCCGAAGAGCAGGAACCAAGAGGACCGGTGGGGGACCCCAGAAGAGGAGAAACCAAGAGGACTGGCAGGGGACCATAGAAGAGGAGGAACCAAGAGGACTGGTGGGGGGGGGGGGGGCACCAGAAGCAAAGGAACCAAGATGACTGGTGGAGGAACCCAGAGGACCGGCAGGGGACCCCAGAAGAGGAGGAACCAAGAAGACCGGCAGGGGATCCCAGAAGAGGAGGAACCAAGAGGACCGGCAGGGGACCCCAGAAGAGGAGGAGAAACCGAGGGGACTGATGGGGACCCCAGAAGAGGAGGATCCAAGGAGACCGGGGGGGGGGGACCCTAGAAGAGGAGGAATGAAGAGAACTGGAGGGGGACAGCAAAAGAGGAGGAACAAAGAAGATTGGCGGGGGACCCCAGAAGAGGAGGAATCAAGAAGACCTGGGGGGTGGACCCTAGAAGAGAAGGAACGAAGAGAACCAGCGGGGGACCACAGAAGAGGAGGAACCAAGAGGATCGGTGGGGAACCCCAGAAGAGGACAAACCAAGAGGACTGTGGGGGACCCCAGAAGAGGAGGTTCGGGGGGCTGGGGCTGCGTTGTGCAATAACATTTCAAATAAAAATACACACTTTACGATCACTTTAATTAATAAAATATGTAATAAAATAATGAAATAAAAATAAAATACAGTTTAAACTACAACACCGGTCAAGACAGAAAAAGCTAATTTTTAATTTTTTGACATTTTCCTGTCTCTGGCAGGCATAGGCAACCTTGGCAGCTGTGGTGGGACTACAAATCCCATCATGCCAATGTGTCTGGGAGGCATGCCTGAGGCTGTTAGTCTTGCAATGATTGATGGGATGTGTAGTTCCTCACCAGCTGGAGTGCTGAGGTCGCCTATCCCTGAATTATCAATTGTATAGAAAAAAAAATGTAAACAATGTTGCTGAAAAGAAAGCCTGTTTTCTTTTCTAAAATAAACATTGTATCTGTATTGTGTTTTTATTGTATTTGTATTTTATTCATATTATGTTTGTACTATATTTATATTATGTTTGTATTGTATTTGTATTTTATTTGTATTGTATTGTATTGTGTTTGTATTGTATTGTATTTGTTTGTGTTTGTATTTTATTTGTTTTGTGTTTGTATTGTATTTGTATTGTATTTGTATTGTATTGTATTTGTATTGTGTTTGTATTTTATTTGTTTTGTGTTTGTATTGTATTGTGTTTGTATTGTATTGTATTTGTATTGTATTTGCATTGTGTTTGTATTTGTATTTTATTTGTATTGTGTTTGTATTGTATTGTATTTGTATTATATTGTATTTGTTTGTGTTTGTATTGTATTGTATTTGTATTGTATTTGTATTGTATTGTATTGTATTTGTATTGTGTTTGTATTTTATTTGTATTGTATTGTATTTGTATTGTGTTTGTATTTTATTTGTATTGTATTGTATTTGTATTATATTGTATTTGTATTGTATTGTATTTGTATTGTATTGTATTTGTATTGTATTGTATTTGTATGTGTGACTTTGCTATCTTAAGAAACCACAAAGTTATCACCAAATAAACCGGTCCATAGCCGAACTATACCGCTGCTCAGGTCTATGAGGGGTGTGCAGGTGAACGGGTTAATCCGGTTGGTCCTGGTTTCGCTGTCATGGAGGCGAAGTCTTTATATTATGGATCTGGGAGAGCGGTGCATGTGATCAGGACATTGATTGATCACCCTCCCGATGACTTCCTCAGATTACAATAAAAGATGAAGTCTCTATAATTCCAGCGCGGTGCACGCAGCGCCCATTTACAGAACACGCGGTGATGGGTATCAGGCCAGAGGTGACATGGTCTTCTAAAAAAGAGCAGAGCGGGGGAAGGGACGCGGCGTGAGAACACTGAGCAGGGGAAAGGGGATCAATATCAATATAAGAGAGAAAATGACAATCGATAATCAGCCACCTGCCTGAGGAAACCTTAATTCATCCTCGTCCTCCTGTGATAAGACCGCTATCAGATCTCGCACGTCCGCGCTCTATAGAGACAAATTGTCACCGAAGTCCGCAGTCAATGATCGCTGCGTCCAATCTGGGGGAGAAAATCGGGGAAATATTCACTGACTGCCTGCCAGGCAAAGTCCCCCATTAAAGGGGAAATCCTGAAATTCGGAATTTGTAACATTTACCACTATTTATTTTTTTTGTTTTGCAGTTTTTTATTTGCTTGCTGTTCCATATTTTGATTATCACTATCCATAGATAAAGGTTTGTAAACACTTCTTTCATGGCTCTGATATTATAAGATGTGATTCCTTCCTTATCCTTGGGGTCACATGGGGACCACAACCACTCACAATACTGGAGTGGCACTCAGGTAGAGGAAGAGTGGTCACATGGGGCCCGCTGTCACTCACAATGCTGGAGTGGCCCCTCAGGTAGAGGGAGAGTGGTCACATGAGGACCGCTGTCCCTCACAATCCCTGAGTGACCCTTCAGGAAGAGGTAACTGCGGGGCCCCCCCAGCATTGTGAGTGGTTGCAGTCCCCATGTGACCACTCTTCCTCTATCTGCAGGGCCACTCCAGTATTGTGAGTGACAGCGGTCCCCGTGTGACCACTCTTCCTCTACCTGCAGGGCCACTCCAGCATTGTGAGTGACAGCGGTCCCCGTGTGACCATTCTTCCTCTACCTGAGGGGCCACTCCGGCATTGTGAGAGACAGCGGTCCCCATGTGACCACTCTTCCTCTCCCTGCGGGGCCACTCCAGCATTGGGAGTGGTTGCGGTCTCTGTGTGACCATTCTTCCTCTACCTGCGGGGCCACTCCAGCATTTTGAGTGGTTTCGGGCCCCATGTGACCACTCTTCCTCTACCAGAGGGGCCACTCCAGCATTGTGAGTGGTTGCGGTCTCCGTGTGACCATTCTTTCTCTACCTGAGGGGCCACTCCAGTATTGTGAATGACAGCGGTCCCCATGTGACCATTCTTTCTCTACCTTAGGGGCCACTCCAGCATTGTGAGTGACAGTGATCCCTGTGTGACCTCTCTTCCTCTACCTGAGGGGCCACTCCAGCATTGTGAGTGACAGCAGTCCCCATGTGACCACTCTTCCTCTACCTGAGGGGCCACTCCAGCATTGTGAGTGACAGCGGTCCCCATGTGACCACTCTTCCTCTACCTGAGGGGCCACTCCAGCATTGTGAGTGACAGCGGTCCCCGTGTGACCACTCTTCCTCTACCTGAGGGGCCACTCCAGCATTGTGAGTGACAGCGGTCCCCATGTGACCACTCTTTCTCTACCTGAGGGGCCACTCCAGCATTGTGAGTGACAGCGGTCCCCATGTGACCACTCTTCCGCTACCTGAGGGGCCACTCCAGCATTGTGAGTGTTTGCGGTCCCCGTGTGACCACTCTTCCTCTCCCAGGCGCAGTCCCCAATTATAGGGGAAATCCTGCAATTCTGAATTTGTTACATTTACCCCAATTTTTTTTTTTCCGTTTTGAATTTTTCTATTTGATTGCCATTCCGTATTTTGATTACCACTATCCATAGATAAAGGTTTATAAATGCTCCTTTCATGGCTCTGATATCATAAGATGTGATTCCTTCCTTATCCTCGGGGGTCACATGGGGACCACTGTCACTCACAATGCTGGAGTGGCCCCTCAGGTAGAGGAAGAGTGGTCACATGGGGACAGTTGTCACCCACAATGCTGGAGTGGCTCCACAGGTAGAGGAAGAGTGGTCACATGGGGACCACAACCCCTCACAATGCTGGAGTGGCCCCTCAGGTAGAGAAAGAGTGGTCACATGGGGACAGTTGTCACTCACAATGCTGGAGTGGCCCCTCAGGTAGAGAAAGAGTGGTCACATGGGGACCACAGCCACTCACAATGCTGGAGTGGCCCCGCAGGTAGAGGAAGAGTGGTCACATGGGGACTGCTGTCACCCACAATGCTGAGGGGCCCCTCAGGTAGAGGGAGAGTGGTCACATGGGGACTGCTGTCACCCACAATGCTGGATTGGCCCCGCAGGTAGCGGAAGAGTGGTCACATGGGGACTGCTGTCACCCACAATGCTGGAGTGGCCCCGCAGGTAGAGGGAGAGTGGTCACATGGGGCCCGCTGTCATTCACAATGCTGGAGTGGCCCCTCATGTGGAGGAAGAGTGGTCACACGGGGACCGCTGTCACAATGCTGGAGTGGCCCCTCATGTGGAGGGAGGATGGTCTGAAGGCCTCCAATAATATTTGTGTTTCATTTGTGTGACAGTTTGTGGCTCATACTTCAGTAGTTGTGTAGAAGGTTGGCGGTGGGGAAGTCACCTTCCTGGTTTTCCTCTATTCTCCATTTCTCACTCTTATATTGAATTCTCATGTTGCCTCCTCCATACTCGGATCCGCTCGTGTTTATTTCTCTTTCACTTGTAAAAAATCAATAAAAAACATTGAAATTGAAATATTATTTCTCTCCGTACAATTCACAGCAGCAAATATCCTCAGGCACATTGCCGGACAGACTTCCCTGCCCGGAGCAAGCTGGCCGGAGAGCTTATCATTCCAAGCAACTCCGACTGGTGGGAAGTGGAGGAATCCTCCGAGTCACTGGAAGACAGAGATACCTTCATTACAGGAAAAGAAATACATTGTATCTTATACTGAGAGAAATGTGGAAACCGCCACTGCCAGACCGCCTGTAATGGGGGGGTCATGCTGATCCTCCGGCATCACTCTCAATAAATACATAGCGAGGTCAGATAAGGTTCCTGATATATACTTCTCTCCGTATTTGAGCAACTGATTTCCAATGTCTGTGGTATGATTCACTCTTCTATGGGACTATCTGAGCAGACCATGTGATCTGAGCCAAAAGTAGCCCCACCTCCCAAAAAAATCAATGGATCCTCTGTGTTCAGTATATTCTGGAGAGTTATAGAGGAAGGAGCAGAGTCCTCCAGCAGTGCAGAGTATTTCAGGAGAGGAGAGTTATAGAGGAAGGAGCAGAGTCCTCCAGCAGTGCAGAGTATTTCAGGAGAGGAGAGGTATAGAGGAAGGAGCAGAGTCCTCCAGCAGTGCAGAGTATTTCAGGAGAGGAGAGGTATAGAGGAAGGAGCAGAGTCCTCCAGCAGTGCAGAGTATTTCAGGAGAGGAGAGTTATAGTGGAAGGAGCAGAGTCCTCCAGCAGTGCAGAGTATTTCTGGAGAGGAGAGTTATAGAGGAAGGAGCAGAGTCCTCCAGCAGTGCAGAGTATTTCTGGAGAGGAGAGTTATAGAGGAAGGAGCAGAGTCCTCCAGCAGTGCAGAGTATTTCAGGAGAGGAGGGTTATAGTGGAAGGAGCAGAGTCCTCCAGCAGTGCAGAGTATTTCAGGAGAGGAGAGGTATAGAGGCAGGAGCAGAGTCCTCCAGCAGTGCAGAGGATTTCAGGAGAGGAGAGTTATAGAGGCAGGAGCAGAGTCCTCCAGCAGTGCAGAGTATTTCAGGAGAGGAGAGGTATAGAGGAAGGAGCAGAGTCCTCCAGCAGTGGAGAGTATTTCAGGAGAGCAGAGTTATAGTGGAAGGAGCAGAGTCCTCCAGCAGTGCAGAGTATTTCAGGAGAGGAGAGGTATAGAGGCAGGAGCAGAGTCCTCCAGCAGTGCAGAGTATTTCAGGAGAGGAGAGGTATAGAGGAAGGAGCAGAGTCCTCCAGCAGAGCAGAGTATTTCAGGAGAGGAGAGTTATAGAGGAAGGAGCAGAGTCCTCCAGCAGAGCAGAGTATTTCAGGAGAGGAGAGTTATAGAGGAAGGAGCAGAGTCCTCCAGCAGTGCAGAGTATTTCAGGAGAGGAGAGTTATAGAGGAAGGAGCAGAGTCCTCCAGCAGTGCAGAGTATTTCAGGAGAGGAGAGTTTTAGAGCAGTTTCTATATTCTCTCGGTTGATGTCTTCATGATCTCCAGTTTGTTCTGGTATTTCAGTAATACATTTGGGTCCTTCCAACTTTTGCTGTTTGGCCAATGTTCCTCCAACTGTCATCCAATGTTCCCCAAATATTCCTCCAATGTTCACCCAAAGTTCCTCCAATTGTCACCCAGTGTTCCTCTAACGGTCATCAAATTTTCCTCCAATGTCCCCCCAATGTTCCTGCAATGTTCCCCCAATGTTCCCCCAATGTTCCCCCAATGTTCCTCCAATGTCCCCCCAATGTTCCTCCAATGTTCCCCCAATGTTCCTCCAATGTTCCCCCAATGTTCCTCCAATGTTCCCCCAATGTTCCTCCAATGTTCCCCCAATGTTTCTCCAATATTCCCCAAATGTTCCTCCAATTATTATCCAATGTTCCCCCAATGTTCACTCAATGTTCCTCCGATGTTCATCCAATATTCATCCAATGTTCCTACAACAGTCATCTTACGTTCATCCAATTTCCCTCTAATGTTTCACCAATGTTCCTCCAAGGTTCATCCAAGGTTCCTGCAAAGTTCACCCAATGTTTTCCTCCAATGTTCATCCAAAGTTCCCCCAATGTGTTTCCATTATTGCCCAAATGTTCCTCCAATATGTATCCAATGTTACCCTAATGTTCCTCCAATGTTCCTCTGATGTTCATCCAATGTTCCTCCAATGTTGCCAAAATGTTCCTCCAATATTTATCCAATGTTCCTCTAATGTTCCCCCAATGTTCATCTGACAATCCGGCGTGATCTTTGTGTGACGCAACGATTGTAGAACTTTGCAGCGCAGGAAGTCACGTAAGGACGGCTCTTTTTATTGTTTTCTTCTATTATAAGGTTTCTCGCTCTGTATCTTCAATGTTGGCTTCCTGTCAGTGAGGAAAACCCGAGTCAATTAATTTTTGCATCAGAAATGCGATGGCAGCGCCATATGGCGCCGTGTTCGGCCACTTTGCATATGAAAAGCCTCCTGTATGGCGCGACCTTCACAGCACATTTGGAGACGGCTTCTTTGATGAGCGCAGTCTGGGGAACGCACATCTGTCAGGGCGGCAGCGGATGTCAGCCTCGTCTCTTCTTATCAACTCACCTGGACAACCAGCGCCATGACTACACAGACTTATTCTGTGTCACTGGAAGCTGAACATTATCAACATGACATGAACACAAAGCAGTCCGAATCCAATATCCTCCGAGGACCGGAACCCCAAATAATACAACAGGTTCTGCCAAGCCGCCGGTTCTAAGGGGGTCTCCATAGTTCCTTCAATGTCATCCAATCCCTGCGCAACCCTACAAAAGGTAAAGGAGCCGCATCCTATAGGAAGGTTTCCAGGTTATCACTCAACGTTACTTAACCTCAAACCATGATTACATTTTCCTGCATATTGGTGGGCTGCCAACCTGAGCAGAGCATCCTCTGTTCTGTATAGGGAATCATGGCTTTGAGTTGATGTCAATTTGTATATATATATATATATATATATATATATACACTCACCGGCCACTTTATTAGGTACACCTGTTCAATTGCTTGGTAACACAAATTGCTAATCAGCCAATCACATGGCAGCAGCTCAATGCATTTAGGCATCTAGACGTGGTGAAGAGGACTTGCTGAAGTTCAAATTGAGCATCAGAATGGTGAAGAGAGTGGATTGAAGGGACTTTGAACGTGGCATGGTTGTTGGTGGCAGACGGGCTGCTCTGAGTATTTCTGGGATCTCTCGGGATTACAGAGAATGGTGGGAAAAAGAGAAAATATCCAGTGAGCGGCAGTTGTGTGGAGGAAAATTCCTTGTTGAGGTCAGAGGAGAATGGGCAGACAATAGATTCCAGATGATAGAAAGGCAACAGTAACCCAAATAACCCCTCGTTACATCCAAGGTATGCAGAATACCATCTCTGAACACACAACACATCCAACCTTGAAGCAGATGGGTACAGCAGCAGAAGACCACACCGGGTGCCACTCCTGTCAGCTAAGAACAGGAAACTGAGGCTATGATTGTCAGAATTTGGCGCATGGATCCATCCTGCCTTGTATAACTGGTTCAGGCTGGTGGTGGTGTAATGGTGTGGGGGATATTTTCTTGGCACACTTTGGGCCCCTTAGTACCAATTAAGCATTTTTTAAACACCACCCCCTACCTGAGTATTGTTGCTGACCATGTCCATCCCTTTATGACTACAGTGTCCCCATCTTCTGATGGCTCCTCCCATCTTCTGATGGCTCCTCCCAGCAGGATAATGCACCATGTCACAAAGCTCCAATCATCTCACCACTGGTTTCTTCACCATGACAATGAGGTCATCGTCCTCCAATGGCCTCCACACTCACCACATCTCATCCAATAGAACACCTTTGGGATGTGGTGGAACGGGAGATTGGCATCATGGATGTGCAGCTGACAAATCTGCAGCAACTGTGTGATGCCATCATGTCACTATGGAGCAAAATCTCTGAGGAATGTTTCCAACACCTTGTTGTATCTCTGCCACCAAGAATGAAGGCAAAAGGGGGTCCAACCCGCTACTAGCAAGGTGTACCTAATACAGTGACCGCTGAGTGTATATACAGTATCTCACAAAAGTAAGTACACCCCTCCCATTCTATCTTTTCATGTGACAACACTGAAGAAATGAGACTTTGCTACAATGTAAAGTAGTGAGTGTACAGCTTGTATAACAGTGTAAATTTACTGTCCCCTCAAAATAACTCAACACACAGCCATTAATGTCTAAATCGCTGGCAACAAAAGTCAGTACACCCCTAAGTGACAATCTCCAAATTGGGCCCAAAGTGTCAATATTTTGTGTGGCCGCCATTATTTTCCAGCACTGCCTTAACCCTCTTGGGCATGGAGTTCACCAGAGCTTCACAGGTTGGCACTGGAGTCCTCTTCCCCTCCTCCATGATGACATCACAGAGCTGGGGGATGTTAGAGACCTTGCGCTCCTCCGCCTTCTGTTTGAGGATCCCCACAGATACTCAATAGGGTTTAGGTCTGGAGACTTGCTTGGCCAGTCCATCACCTTTACCCTCAGCTTCTTTAGCAAGGCAGTGGTCATCTTGGAGGTGTTTGGGGTCGTTATGTTGGAATACTGCCCTGCCCCCCAGTCTCTGAAGGGAGACCACCGTGCTGCAGCTCAGTTTCAGGGTCTTGGCAATCTTCTTATAGCCTAGGCCATCTTTATGTGGAGCAACAATTCTTTTTTCAGATCCTCAGAGAGTTCTTTGCCATGAGGTGTCATGTTGAACTTCCAGTGACCAGTATGAGAGAGTGAGAGCGATAACACCAAATTTAACACACCTGCCCTGCTCCCCATTCACACCTGAGACCTTGTAACACTAACGAGTCACATGACATCGGGGAGAGAAAATGACTAATTGGGCCCAATTTGGACATTGTCACTTAGGGATGTACTCACTTTTGTTGCCAGCGGTTTAGACATTAATGGCTGTGTGTTGAGTTATTTGAGGGGACAGTAAATTTACACTGTTATACAAGCTGTACACTCACTACTTTACATTGTAACAAAGTCTCATTTCTTCAGTGTTGTCACATGGGAGGGGTGTACTTACTTTTGTCAGATACTGTATATATTTAAATAAAGTTTTATGTTTTTAAACTGGGGTTCTATATTGTTTTATTAATCAGGGCTAAAGAAGCAGCAAGGCAGAGTGCTGGTTGCCAAGCTTTTAACATCAAAGAGGATAAGGATGGACAGCTGAACATGTGGAAAGACGCCTAGAGCTCCTCCTGTGGTTAAAGAAGAAATTACAAAATATTTCCTGTAAATGTGGGCACCTGTGGCTCTCCAGCTGTTCTAGAGCCCTCAGGCATTGCACAACTGACAGCTACATGCATGGCTCACAAAGGCACAATGGGAGTCGTACTTCCACAACAGCAACAGGGATTCAGTTGCCCACCCCTGGTACATGCCCACCCCAGGAATATGCCCACCCCTGGTATATACACACCCCTGGTACATGCCTACCCCAGGAATATGCCAACCCCTGGAATATACACACCCCGGCTATATGTCCACCCCAGGAATATGCCAACCCCTGGAATATACACACCCGGCTATATGTCCACCCCAGTTATATGCCCACCCTCAATATATGCCCACTCCTGGTATATGCCCACCTCTGGTATATGGCCAACCCTAGTATATTTTCAACCAAGGTATGTGGGAGGGCTGATCTGAGGGTGAGTCACTGCTGAGATGAGGGGGGGGGTGAGCTAATTAATCACTGCTGCGTGGGAAGCTGAGCTGCTGAGTCACTGCTGAGAGGGGAAGCAGAACTGCTTCATTTGCTGGGAGGGGGAGCAGAGCAGCTGATTCACTGCCGAGAGGGAAGGTGAGCTGCTGAGTAACTGCGGAGAGGGGAAGCAGGGTGGCGGAGTCACTGCTGAGAGGGGGAGGTGTGCTGCTGAGTCACTGCTGAGAGGGGGAGGTGAGCTGCTGAGCCACTGCTGAGAGGGGAAGCGGAGTTGCTGAGTCTGCTGAGAGGGAGGAGCAGGGCTGCTAAATCACTGCTGAGAGGTGGAGCTGAGCTGCTGGGTCTGCTGGGAGGAGGGGGAAGCAGGGCTGCCGACTCACTGCTGAGAAGAGAAGTGGAGCTGCTGAGTCATTGCTGAGAGGGGAAGCAGAGCTGCTGAGTCTGCTGAGGTGGGTGGAGTAGAGCTGCTGACTCACTGCTAAGTGGATAATTGGAACTGAAGTGTCTGCTGAGGGGGGGGGAGGGAAGTAGAGCTGCGGACTTACTGCTGAGAGGAGGGGGGGTGAGCTGCTGAGTCTTCTGGGAGTAGAGCTGCTTCCTCACTGCCAAAGGGGAAGGCAGGGCTGTTGAGTCACTGCTGAGAGGGGGAGCTGAGCTGCTGAGTCACTGCAGAGAGGGGGAGCAGAGCTGCTGAGGCATTGGTCACAGGGTGGAGCAGAGTGCGCATGAGGAATCCCTGCTAGGAGGGGGTAGTAGTAGGGGGAGCTAAATCTAAGGTAAAGACTCCATTTCCCATGCATTTCACAGGCATGGTCCACTGCTGTCACCATCAGGAAACTCGCCCATTCAGTAAACCCAGGGCCGTCTTTACTATTGATTGGACCCTGGGCAGATATTTTCTTGGGCCCTCCAAAATCCACCTATCAGGGCTGCTGTTAGAAATCATGGGGCCCCATACAACCTACCTGGCAGACCCCCCCCCCGAATATATCAAGACAATATTTTCACTAAAATCATTATTAGCGGACACAAACATTACGGAGAACCCGTGTGATTTAGCCCTTTTTAATCGTTTTTTACATTTAAAATTTTGAAATGTAATTTTTAAATTAAATTTTAATTTTTTTTCAGGTTGAATAATTTTTATTGCATTTTAACAGTAAACCGGTTACATAAATGTCGCGATAAACAGTCGATAACCAAGTTTAACAGGTAGGAGGGAGGGTGGGGGAGGGAATGAAGGGAGGTGAAGCAGGCATACATGGTGCCATGTGTCTTACAAGCAGTGCCAAATTTAAATTTTTAATTTAATTTTAAATTACGTTTAAAATTTAAATATCATTTTTTCTTTTAAATGTTAAAAATTTTTACAATTATTTTATTTTACAATTTTCTTAAATTATTTATTACAATGTTTAATTATTTTTCTTTTTTTAAGAATTTGTTATTTTTTTTTTACAGGACGGGGAAGCCTGCAGTGCTCTGGGGGGGGGGGGGGGTTGGTACAGTGAAAGGGACACACACGGGGGGGGGGGGGTTCAGAAGCAGGCAGAACAGGGAAGGGGATCGGCATGGGCTTACTGGCAACCTTCGGCCCAGGGGGCAAGTACAAACCAGAGGCCCATGGTGCAGGGACTCGGCCCCCCCCCCCCCCCACTCTCTCTCTTCCCAGCCTCCTCCTGACCCCCATTCCAGGCTGAAGCTCCACTCCAGGTATTCTCTACTTACCGGCCGAATCTGGGTTCCTGACCTGGCCAGCAGGGGGGAGTAGGGAGGGGCTGAGACAGCTGCCAGCGGGAGGAAAGTCTTGAGTGGTGCATGGAACCGGCCTCTGCTCAGACAGTTTACATCAGGGGTCTTCAAACTACGGCCCTCCAGCTGTTCAGGAACTGCAATTCCCATCATGCCTAGTCATGTCTGTGAATGTCGGAGTTTTACAATGCCTCATGGGATGCGTAGTTCCACAACAGCTGGAGGGCCGTAGTTTGAGGATCCCTGGTTTACACCATCCATGCTGGGGGGGGGTCTGCTCTCTGTCCTTGTCTTCACCCTGCACTCAGTACGTTAGTGGTGGGGACTTTTTATTTCTCTTCACCAGGAATCCTTTAGGCATGTCTGTGGCAGAAGGGTAAGGGTTAGGGTTGCATATTGCTGGTAAAGACACAGGGGATGGTTTTGACAGGAAATGGGTCATGGACCCACCCCAAAGGTCAAAGGTCAGGATTTGTGGACCCAGAGGTCAAAGGTCAGGAGTTTTTGGCTCAGAGGTCAAAGGTCATAGCTCCACCTAGTGTTGGACACAGGGAGCGGCGTAGGCTGGCTCTTCGTGCCAGCGAGTGCTTTGCGCGCTCCGCCCTAGTGTTGGACACCAGAATCGGCGTAGGCTCGCGCTTCCCTAGTGTTGGACACCGGAGGTGGCGTCTGGGCTTTGCCTTTTTACGGGGCAACAGTGCGGCCTGGGGGGGCAATTGCCCCCTGGCCCAGTCCTCCCCTGGGGATCGGTGTCGGAGCAGCAATTACAGGAACGATGCCCTGTGTCTGTCTCTCTCTGCAGCAGCTGAAAGCTGGCAGGAGGGGGGGAGAAATTGGCTTTCAGCTGCTGCAGAGAGCCGCACAGATTCCTTCTGTAATTGTCCCCCTGCCTGACCGCACCGATTCCCCGTGCTGTTGGGGCACCTCTGTGTGCCCGGGCCCCCTACAGGAGGACTGGTGGTCCCCCCTATTAACAGCCCTGCCACCTATTACCTATTTGCAGGCAGTGCAGGCTCAAGGGGCAGCTGCACAACAATGACTGGGCCCAGGGCAGCTGCCCCTTTTGCCCCGTGTTAAAGACGGGCCCTGGAACCGATTCCCCGTGTTGTTTGGGCACCTCTGTGTGCCCAGGCCCCCTACAGGAGGACTGGTGGTCCCACCTATTAACGGCCCTGCCATCTATTACCTATTTGCAGGCAGCGCGGGCTCAAGGGGCAGCTGCACAACAATGACTGGGCCCAGGGCAGCTGCCCCTTTTGCCCCGGGTTAAAGACGGGCCATGGAACCGATTCCCCGTGCTGTTGGGGCACCTCTGTGTGCCCAGGCCCCCTACAGGAGGACTGGTGGTCCCACCTATTAACGGCCCTGCCATCTATTACCTATTTGCAGGCAGTGTGTGCTCAAGGGGCAGCTGCCCCTTTTGCCCCGTGTTAAAGACGGGCCCTGAAACCGATTCCCCGTGCTGTTGGGGCACCTCTGTGTGCCCAGGCCCCCTACAGGAGGACTGGTGGTCCCCCCTATTAATGGCCCTGCCATCTATTACCTATTTGCAGGCAGTGTGTGCTCAAGGGGCAGCTGCCCCTTTTGCCCCGTGTTAAAGACGGGCCCTGGAACCGATTCCCCATGCTGTTGGGGCACCTTTGTGTGCCCAGGCCCCCTACAGGAGGACTGGTGGTCCCCCCTATTAATGGCCCTGCCATCTATTACCTATTTGCAGGCAGTGTGTGCTCAAGGGGCAGCTGCCCCTTTTGCCCCTTGTTAAAGATGGCCCTGAAAAGGGCTGCTTTACATATCTGGGAAACTCTGGAAATCATTGGAGATTTTTCATGCCTACATCCCCCCCCCCCCCAACTGTGAGAGGCGACGTAGGGATGACAGGTTCCCTTCCAATCCTCTCTGACTATTACTGAACAATGAGCGGGAAGACAAAGAGAACGCATTGTGAATTGGGATAAATGAAGAGGTAAAAATATCTTCACCGTGTCCCCGCAGGTCTAAATCTGCAAAGATGGAGAATGAATTAGAGCAAAAAGGATTCCAGCTCCGGGGCTCTATAAACACTTCGCAAAACGGAGAAAAATTGTGCAAACAATTTGTCAGAGCAGATGTCACCACTAACATGCGGCATCACTACGCCTTCATCTTTCCTAGAGAAAACCTGGCCCGGGGGGCCGCGGCATGGATCAAGAGTTTCATTAAACGCACTCACTAACAAGAACCTACAGAGGCGGCGAGCGCTCCGCTGTGCGCACCCCCGCTCACGTTCTCATTAACCCCTCACAGCCCCCTGCGCCTCTCTACAGATGGAAACAATCGACTGCACTGACAAATACCGAATATTAATAATTAGCAGTGCGATGAATGGAAACTTTGGTGCAGAAATAGAAAATTCAGGATGCACTTGGCCGAAAACCGAAACCAAAAAAATGACAGTTTTAAAAAATATAAATACAGTATCTTACAAAAGTAAGTACACCCCTCAGATTTTCTTCTATCTTTTCATGTGACAACACTGAAGAAATGAGACTTTGCTACAATGTAAAGTAGTGAGTGTACAGCTTGTATAACAGTGTAAATTTACTGTCCCCTCAAAAT
The DNA here is from genome assembly GCF_965119305.1 of Pelophylax lessonae. NCBI lineage: Eukaryota > Metazoa > Chordata > Amphibia > Anura > Ranidae > Pelophylax > Pelophylax lessonae. The sequence goes on along the minus strand of NC_138772.1, from coordinate 2,119,057 downwards.
GACTTGATAAATAAAATGGCTGTAATATTTCTTCATGATTATCAAACATGGATTTATGATTAAGCAGATATATTGGATGTATATTGGTCCATAGCTGCACCGGCTTTAGACATACATGTTCAGGGTTTGCTCCCCCAATTTTTTGCTTGTTTATATTGGATGTATATATTGTGAGAGGTCCTATTGTATAACAGCTGTTGTATTCAAAAGCCATTTACAGCTCCAGCTGTTAAGATTGCTTACTTGACCTTTGAAGACCTGTTTAGCCAATAAGCTTTGGAAGTGACACGTCTATGTTAAATGTCCATTTCCCATATCAAAGACTGAGATGTGACTTTAAAGAAACTAGATAGCTAGGCTCCACCCACTTTAGACTGTATAAATTGTATTAGGAACCCTAGCCAGTTAGAGCAAATGATTTCATGATTAAGAATGTAATGTCATTGACTTGCTCTCCAAAGATGTCATTCTATCTACATGTTTGTCTAAATAAATATAATTTTCAATCTGGCTTCAACAGTCAAAATGTTACTGAAACCCGTGAGTTTTGGGGTTACCCTTACAAACTCAACACACAGCCATTAATGTCTAAACCGCTGGCAACAAAAGTGAGTACACCCCTAAGTGACAATGTCCAAATTGGGCCCAATTAGCCATTTTCCCTCCCCGGTGTCATGTGACTCGTTAGTGTTACAAGGTCTCAGGTGTGAATGGGGAGCAGGTGTGTTAAATTTGGTGTTATCGCTCTCACTCTCTCATACTGGTCACTGGAAGTTCAACATGGCACCTCATGGCAAAGAACTCTCTGAGGATCTGAAAAAAATAATTGTTGCTCTACATAAAGATGGCCTAGGCCACATATGTCAAACACAAGGCCCGTGGGCCGAATCCGGCCCTCTAGGCCTTGTCATGTGACCCTTGCACCCTATTTTTCAGCCGGAATGTGGAGAAACTCCATTCTGCCACCTCCAACTTTCACCCTCTGCTTCCGCTCCCTAAAAGGTGAGGCAAAGCCGCCTTCAAAGGGAGGTACTAGAACCAGGCAAGGTAGGAGAAGATGCAAGGAAGCTTTTAGGATGGGATTGGTGTTGCTCACTGTGCATAGGGCGCCCCTGCACTGTGTACATAGCACACCCCTGAAATTTGTACGTAACCATAGGTGTGCACAGGGGGTGTGCCAGGTGTGCCTGTGCACACCCTAATCACTATGCGCTGTGCTGATTCCCCCTACTGCACATACTTGGCCAGCCCACCCCGCTGTGCTGCTGGTACCTAACAATGGCTGCTGTGGGGGATGTTTCAGGATGGAGAGTGGGGGGTGGGGCTAGTAAATATATAGTTTATCATCCCCTTCCTTTGCTTCCTTTACTTGCTCACTGTGTCCTTTCATAACAGGAGCATAGTAAGCAGCACAGAGCACTTCCCATTCATTCACTGCCCCATGAAGCTGAGGCTGCAGAGCAAGGCATATGTGTATGAGCTTTGGGGTGCACACCTATGTACGTAACGCACTCCTAAACTCTGCACTCTGTACGTAATGTACTCTAGAAACCAGCACTCTTTATGTATTGCACCCCAGATACAACCAGCCCTTTTAAGGCAACCATACTGCTAATGCAGCCTGTGATGAAATGGAGTTGGACACCCCTGGCCTAGGCTATAAGAAGATTGCCAAGACCCTGAAACTGAGCTGCAGCACAGTGGCCAAGACCATACAGTGGTTTACCAGGACAGGTTCCACTCAGAACAGGCCTCGCCATGGTCGACCAAAGAAGTTGAGTGCCGTGCTCAGCGTCATATCCAGAGGTTGTCTTTGGGAAATAGACGTATGAGTGCTGCCAGCATTGCTGCAGAGGTTGAAGGGGTGGGGGAGGGGTCAGCCTGTCAGTGCTCAGACCATACGCCGCACACTGCATCAAATTGGTCTGCATGGCTGTCATCCCAGAAGGAAGCCTCTTCTAAAGATGATGCACAAGAAAGCCGCAAACAGTTTGCTGAAGACAAGTAGACTAAGGACACGGATTACTGGAACCATCTCCTGTGGTCTGATGAGACCAAGATAAACTTATTTGGTGTCAGATGGTGTCAGGCGTGTGTGGGGGCAACCAGGTGAGGAGTACAAAGACAAGTGTGTCTTCCTACAGTCAAGCATGGTGGTGGGAGTGTCATGGTCTGGGGCTGCATGAGTGCTGCCGGCACTGGGGAGCTACAGATCATTGAGGGAACCATGAATGCCAACATGTACTGTGACATACTGAAGCAGAGCATGATCCCCTCCCTTCAGAGACTGGGGGGCAGGGCAGTATTCCAACATAACGACCCCAAACACCTCCAAGATGACCACTGCCTTGCTAAAGAAGCTGAGGGTAAAGGTGATGGACTGGCCAAGCGTCTCCAGACCTAAACCCTATTGAGTATCTGTGGGGATCCTCAAACAGAAGGTGGAGGAGCGCAAGATCTCTAACATCCACCAGCTCTGTGATGTCATCATGGAGGAGGGGAAGAGGACTCCAGTGACAACCTGTGAAGCTCTGGTGAACTCCATGCCCAAGAGGGTTAAGGCAGTGCTGGAAAATAATGGCAGCCACACAAAATATTGACACTTTGGGCCCAATTTGGACATTGTCACTTAGGGGTGTACTGTCTTCTGTTGCCAGCGGTTTAGACATTAATGGCTGTGTGTTGAGTTATTTTGAGGGGACAGTAAATTTACACTGTTATACAAGCTGTACACTCACTACTTTACATTGTAGCAAAGTCACATTTCTTCAGTGTTGTCACATGAAAAGATAAAATAAAATATTTACAAAAATGTGAGGGGTGTACTTACTTTTGTCAGATACTGTATATACACTAAACAAAATTATAAACACACCACTTTTGTTTTTGCCCCCATTTTTCATGAGCTGAACTCAAAGATCTCAGACTTTTTCTATGTACACAAAAGGCCGATTTCTCTCCAATATTATTCACAAATCTGTGTTAGCGAGCGCTTCTCCTTTGCCGAGATAATCCGTCCACCTCACAGGTGTGGCATATCAAGATGCTGATTGGACAGCATGATTATTGCACAGGTGTGCCTTAGGCTGCCCACAATAAAAGGGCACTCTAAAATGTGCATTTTTATCACACAGCACAATGCCACAGATGACGCAAGTTTTGAGGGAGGGTGCAACTGACTGCAGGAATGTCCACCAGAGCTGTTGCCCGTGAATTGAATGTTCATTTCTCTACCATAAGCCGTCTCCTAAGGCGGTTCAGAGAATTTTGCATTACATCCAACCGGCCTCCCAACCGGAGACCACGTGTAACCACACCAGCCCAGGACCTCCACATCCAACATCTTCACATAGTTATATAGTTAGTGAGGTTGAAAAAAGACATCAGTCCATCCAGTTCAACCTATGATGTGTGTGTGTGTGTTTGCTGTTAACCGTACATTGTATACCCCTGTATGTTGTACATTGTATACCCCCCTGTATGTTGTACATTGTATACCCCTGTATGTTGTACATTGTATACCCCCCTGTATGTTGTACATTGTATACCCCTGTATGTTGTACATTGTATACCCCCCTGTATGTTGTACATTGTATACCCCTGTATGATGTACATTGTATACCCCTGTATGTTGTACATTGTATACCCCTGTATGTTGTACATTGTATACCCCCCTGTATGTTGTACATTGTATACCCCTGTATGATGTACATTGTATACCCCTGTATGTTGTACATTGTATACCCCCTGTATGTTGTACATTGTATACCCCTGTATGATGTACATTGTATACCCCTGTATGTTGTACATTGTATACCCCTGTATGTTGTACATTGTATACCTCTGTATGTTGTACATTGTATACCCCTGTATGTTGTACATTGTATACCCCTGTATGTTGTACATTGTATACCCCTGTATGTTGTACATTGTATACCCCTGTATGTTGTACATTGTATACCCCTGTATGATGTACATTGTATACCCCTGTATGATGTACATTGTATACCCCTGTATGTTGTACATTGTATACCCCTGTATGTTGTACATTGTATACCTCTGTATGTTGTACATTGTATACCCCTGTATGTTGTACATTGTATACCCCTGTATGTTGTACATTGTATACTCCTGTATGTTGTACATTGTATACCCCTGTATGTTGTACATTGTATACCCCTGTATGTTGTACATTGTATACCCCTGTATGTTGTACATTGTATACCCCCCTGTATGTTGTGGTCTTTAAGGTGCCCATCTAATAGTTTTTTGAAACTATCGATGCTCCCTGCTGATACGACTGCTTGTGGAAGAGAATTCCAAATCCTTACCGCTCTTACAGTGAAGAACCCCCTGCGTATTTTAAGGTTAAACTGCCTTTCCTCTAGTTTTAGTGAGTGGCCACGTGTCTTATTGTATTCCCTTTCTCTGAATAGTTTGTTCCTTATGCTAGGGTCATCACCAGTACAGTATTTGTACATTGATATCATATCCCCCCTCAATCGTCTCTTCTCCAGAGAGAATAAGTTCAGTGCTTGTAGTCTTGAATCATAGCTGATGTCCTCCATTCCCCTAATTATTTTTGTTGCCCTTCTCTTGACTCTCTCCAGTTCCATTCACCTCCAAGATGGTCTGAGACCGGCCACCCGGACAGCTGCTGCAACAATCGGTTTGCATCATCAAATAATTTCTTCACAAACTGTCAGAAACCGTCTCAGAGAAGCTCATCTGCATGCCCATTGTCCTCATCGGGGTCTTCACCTGACTGCAGTTCACCATCGTAACCAACTTGAGAGGGCAAATACTCACACTCAATGACATATGGCACTTTGGAGAGGTGTTCACTTCACGGATGAATCCCTGTTTTCACTGTACAGGGCAGATGGCAGACAGTGTGTATGGCGTCGTGTGGGTGAGCGGTTTGCTGATGTCAATGTTGTGGATGGAGTGGCCCATGGTGGCGGTGGGGTTATGGTATGGGCAGGCGTATGTTGTGGATGGAGTGGCCCATGGTGGCGGTGGGGTTATGGTATGGGCAGGCGTACGTTATGGATGGAGTGGCCCATGGTGGCGGTGGGGTTATGGTTTGGGCAGGCGCACATTGTGGATGGAGTGGCCCATGGTGGCGGTGGGGTTATGGTATGGGCAGGCGTATGTTGTGGATGGAGTGGCCCATGGTGGTGGTGGGGTTATGGTATGGGCAGCTGTACATTGTGGATGAAGTGGCCCATGGTGGAGGTGGGGTTATGGTATGGGCAGGCGTACGTAGTGGATGGAGTGGCCCATGGTGGCGGTGGGGTTATAATATGGGCAGGCGTACGTTATGGATGGAGTGGCCCATGGTGGCGGTGGGGTTATGGTATGGGCAGACATACATTGTGGATGGAGTGGCCTATGGTGGGGGTGGAGTTATGGTACAGGCAGGCGTACGTTGTGGATGGAGTGGCCCATGGTGTTGGTGGGGTTATGGTATGGGCAAGCGTACGTTGTGTATGGAGTGGCCCATGGTGGCGGTGGGGTTATGGTATGGGCAAGCGTACGTTGTGGATGGAGTGGCCCATGGTGGCGGTGGGGTTATGGTATGGGCAGACATACATTGTGGATGGAGTGGCCCATGGTGGTGGTGGTGTTATGGTATGGGCAGGCATACGTTGTGGATGGAGTGGCCCATGGTGGCGGTGGGGTTATGGTATGGGCAGACATACATTGTGGATGGAGTGGCCCATGGTGATGGTGGGGTTATGGTATGGGCAGGCGTACGTTGTGGATGGAGTGGCCCATGGTGGCGGTGGGGTTATGGTATGGGCAGGCGTACATTGTGGATGGAGTGGCCCATGGTGGCGGTGGGGTTATGGTATGGGCAGGCGTACGTTGTGGATGGAGTGGCCCATGGTGGTGGTGGGGTTAAGGTATGGGCAGGTGTACGTTGTGGACAACAAACACAGATGCATTTTATTGATGGCATTTTGAATGCACAGAGATACCGTGACGAGATCCTGAGGCCCATTGTTGTGCCATTCATCCACGACCATCACCTCATGTTGCAGAATGATAATGCGCGGCCCCATGGTGAAAGGATTTTTCTTTCTTTCTCTCCTCTGTCTCTATTTCTTTCTTTCTTTCTTTCTCTATCTCTCCTCTCTTTCTTTCTCTCTTTACTTCTCTCTCTCTTTTTTCTTTCTTTCTTTCTCTCCTCTCTATCTCTCTATTTCTTTCTTCCTTTCTTTCTCTCTCCTCCTTTCTTTCTTTCTTTCTTTCTTTCTTTCTTTCTTTCTTTCTTTCTTTCTTTCTTTCTTTCTCTCTCTCTCTCTCCTGTTGCTGTACGAGGTGCCCGAAGCCGGCAAATGATTATGGATCGTCCTGTTTAAGATTCGGTATTATTTATGTCCCATATGTGCACCGATTCTCGGCATCCATTTATAACCGTCAGATTAATGCGAACAATTTCATGAGAATAAATCTTTTCGCTTTTCTGGGAGAGAGATGACAGAGCGAAAAAAAGCTGAATTGTATCATTTTTACAACGCGCCGAACGCTTCTCCACAAGCCTGCGAGGTCGGCGAGTGTTCTGTGTTTTAATGAACTATCTTTGCTCATTTGTTAGAAAAAACCGGCCGGCTCATAACGAGGGGGACTAGTCAGTATATTCAGTGTAGCACCCCTATAGAGGATAGCGCCTCTAGAGGCCAGGGGTGGGCTAGCATTTCACCCCAGGGACGAGCTCATGACTAAATTGGGGGGAAGAAGAAATGATTTTGGGCGCCAGTAACTTTTGTCTTTTAAAGTTTAATTGCAGAACGGTGAAGGAGGTGAGGGTTGGGGGGGGTCCCGGGGGGGGGGGTCCCAGATACCGTGGCAGATCACTCACAGACTGTCCAGATCAATGTCCAGATTCACAGAGTCAGAACCTTTAGGCAGACCCGGCAACACTGTAAGCACGTCCCAAAATCGCAGTGCGTCCTCCAAGTGAGTCACCAGGCCCTTTTGAGAGACCAGACTTCTTCCCAGGCCGCTCCAGCAGGGGGCCCCCCCTATCTTCTCCTTGGCACAGCTTTCTCCAGACCAGGCAGGACGGCTTCAGCACATATTCGGCCCCAAACCAGGCTAATGGTCCTAACAGCAGAGCTCCATCCCTAGGCCTCAGCCCAGGAGAAAAAAGCGAGCACATGGCCTGTCCTAAATATTTATTACCCCCCCTCCCCACAGCATGCACCAGTGGCCTAAATCTCCTACTGGATTGGCTGAAGAAAATATAAATATACAGTAGAGAAAATAATTATTTCATCCCCTGGAAAATTTTAAGTTTGCCCACAAAGAAATGGCGGGTGTATGATTTTTATCATAGGTGTATTTTATATGATAGAGACAGAATATCAACCAAAAATCCAGAAAATCACATGATACAAATGTTATAAATGGAGTTGCAGTTCAGTGAGTAAAATAAGTATTTGATCCCCTTAGTAGTTGGTGGAGAAACCCTTGTTGGAAGCACAGAGGTCAGACGTTTCTTGTAGTTGGAAGCACAGAGGTCAGACGTTTCTTGTAGTTGGAAGTACAGAGGTCAGACGTTTCTTGTAGATGGAAGCACAGAGGTCAGACGTTTCTTGTAGTTGGAAGCACAGAGGTCAGACGTTTCTTGTAGTTGGAAGTACAGAGGTCAGACGTTTCTTGTAGATGGAAGCACAGAGGTCAGACGTTTCTTGTAGATGGGAGCACAGAGGTCAGACGTTTCTTGTAGATGGAAGCACAGAGGTCAGACGTTTCTTGTAGATGGGAGCACAGAGGTCAGACGTTTCTTGTAGATGGAAGCACAGAGGTCAGACGTTTCTTGTAGATGGGAAGCACAGAGGTCAGACGTTTCTTGTAGATGGGAAGCACAGAGGTCAGACGTTTCTTGTAGATGGGAAGCACATAGGTCAGACGTTTCTTGTAGTTGGAAGTACAGAGGTCAGACGTTTCTTGTAGTTGGAAAGCACAGAGGTCAGACGTTTCTTGTAGTTGGAAGCACAGAGGTCAGACGTTTCTTGTAGATGGGAGCACAGAGGTCAGACGTTTCTTGTAGTTGGAAGCACAGAGGTCAGACGTTTCTTGTAGATGGAAGCACAGAGGTCAGACGTTTCTTGTAGATGGAAGCACAGAGGTCAGACGTTTCTTGTAGATGGAAGCACAGAGGTCAGACGTTTCTTGTAGATGGGAGCACAGAGGTCAGACGTTTCTTGTAGTTGGAAGCACAGAGGTCAGACGTTTCTTGTAGATGGAAGCACAGAGGTCAGACGTTTCTTGTAGTTGGAAGCACAGAGGTCAGACGTTTCTTGTAGATGGAAGCACAGAGGTCAGACGTTTCTTGTAGTTGGAAGCACAGAGGTCAGACGTTTCTTGTAGATGGAAGCACAGAGGTCAGACGTTTCTTGTAGATGGAAGCACAGAGGTCAGACGTTTCTTGTAGATGGGAAGCACAGAGGTCAGACGTTTCTTGTAGTTGGAAGCACAGAGGTCAGACGTTTCTTGTAGTTGGAAGCACAGAGGTCAGACGTTTCTTGTAGTTGGAAGCACAGAGGTCAGACGTTTCTTGTAGTTGGAAAGCACAGAGGTCAGACGTTTCTTGTAGTTGGAAGCACAGAGGTCAGACGTTTCTTGTAGTTGGAAAGCACAGAGGTCAGACGTTTCTTGTAGTTGGAAGCACAGAGGTCAGACGTTTCTTGTAGTTGGAAGCACAGAGGTCAGACGTTTCTTGTAGTTGGAAGCACAGAGGTCAGACGTTTCTTGTAGATGGAAGCACAGAGGTCAGACGTTTCTTGTAGATGGAAGCACAGAGGTCAGACGTTTCTTGTAGATGGGAAGCACAGAGGTCAGACGTTTCTTGTAGATGGGAAGCACAGAGGTCAGACGTTTCTTGTAGATGGAAGCACAGAGGTCAGACGTTTCTTGTAGTTGGAAGCACAGAGGTCAGACGTTTCTTGTAGTTGGAAAGCACAGAGGTCAGACGTTTCTTGTAGATGGAAGCACAGAGGTCAGACGTTTCTTGTAGATGGGAAGCACAGAGGTCAGACGTTTCTTGTAGTTGGAAAGCACAGAGGTCAGACGTTTCTTGTAGTTGGGAAGCACAGAGGTCAGACGTTTCTTGTAGTTGGAAAGCACAGAGGTCAGACGTTTCTTGTAGTTGGGAAGCACAGAGGTCAGACGTTTCTTGTAGTTGGAAGCACAGAGGTCAGACGTTTCTTGTAGTTGGAAGCACAGAGGTCAGACGTTTCTTGTAGTTGGTGGCCAGGTTTGCACACATCTCAGGAGGAATTTTGGTCCTCTCTTCTTTAAAGATCTTCTCTAAATCCTTTAGGTTTCTTGGCTGTCTCTTGGCAACTCGAAGTTTCAGCTCCTCCATAAATTTTCTATAGGATTAAGGGTCTGGAGACTGGCTAGGCCACTCCATAACCTTAATGTGCTTCTTTTTAAGCCACTCCTTTGTCACCTTGGTGGCATTGTCATGCCGAAAGACCCATCTATGGCCCATCTTCAGTGTTCTGGCTGAGGGAAGAAGGTTCTCATCCAAGATTTTACAATACATGGCTCCGTCCATTGGCCCCTCAATGCGGCACAGTCGGCCTGTACCTTTATCAGAGAAACAGCCCCCCAAAGTATCATGTTTCAACCTCCATGCTTGACTGTAGGGACGGTGACTGTAGGGACGGTGACTGTAGGGAGGGTGACTGTAGGGAAGGTGACTGTAGGGACGGTGACTGTAGGGATGGTGACTGTAGGGACGGTGACTGTAGGGACGGTGGCTGTAGGGACGGTGACTGTAGGGATGGTGACTGTAGGGATGGTGACTGTAGGAACGGTGACTGTAGGGAGGGTGACTGTAGGGATGGTGGCTGTAGGGATGGTGACTGTAGGGATGGTGACTGTAGGGATGGTGGCTGTAGGGATGGTGACTGTAGGGACAGTGACTGTAGGGATGGTGACTGTAGGGACGGTGGCTGTAGGGAAGGTGACTGTAGGGATGGTGACTGTAGGGATGGTGACTGTAGGGAGGGTGACTGCAGGGATAGTGACTGTAGGGATGGTGACTGTAGGGACGGTGACTGTAGGGAAGGTGACTGTAGTTATGGTGTTCTTAGGGTCATAGTCAGTATTTTTCTTCCTCCGAACACGGCGAGTTGATTTAATGCCAAAGAGCTCAATTTTGGTCTCCTCTGACCACAGCACCTCCTCCCAATCCTTCTCTGAATCATTCAGATGTTTATTGGCATGATTGTACATGTACCTTCTTGAGGAGGGGGACCTTGCTGGCGTTGCAGGATTTCAATCCATGGCGGGATATTGTGTTACCATTGGTGTGTTTGGTGACTGTGATCCCAACTGCCTTGAGATCATTCACAAACTCCTCCTGTGTAGCTCTGGGCTGATCCCTCACTTTTCTCATGATCTTCCTTATCTAATGAGGAGAAATCTTGCATGGAGCTCCAGGCTGAGGACCATTGACGGTTATTTTTGGATTTCTTCCATTTGTGAATAATCGGTCCAACAGTTGTCTCCTTCAGTTCTCACCAAGCTTCTTGCTGATGGTTTTGTAGCCATTCCAGCCTTGTGCCGGTCTCCAATCTTCTCCCTGACCTCCTCTGACAGCTCTTTGGTCTTCCCATGATGGTGAGCTGTGATTGGAGGAAAGAGATTCTGTGGGCGGGTGTCTTCTATATACATAACGAGGTGTCGTTAGGAGCTCCTTCTTACATTGACAGGACTAATCTGTGTACCACATGAGCACCTACTGTAGCCAGTCTGTGGGAGGCAGAATTACTGTTGGTTGGTTGGGGATCAAATACTTATTTTACTCACCGAACTTCAACTCCATTTATAACATTTGTATCATGTGTTTTTTTCTAGATTTTTGGTTGATATTCTATTTCTATGAGTGGTGTTCCATCCATTGGGGGCACAGGGGCGCCGCCCCCCCCCTATCCATGCGTCACATGGATTCCTGGGAAACAGGTCTCATTATATATATATAATGTTTGGGGGTTCTAAGTCAATTTCTAGCAAAAAATATTTATTTTATCTTGCAAACAACAAGTGTCAGAAATAGGCGCAGTCCTTAAGTGGTTAATATTTGGGGGGGGGGGGGGGTGTTAGAGAAAGTGGTGTTTTATTTGCATTTGGTAGTTTGATTGTCTGTTTTTTAATCCATGTTTTATATGGTGCTAATGGCTGTTATTGGTAATTTTGTTGTGCTTTTGTATCTTTTTCAGTTTATTGTTGTGATCAGTGGCGGCTGGTGCTTCATAGACCGGGGGGGAAGGCGGCAGACGTACCGGACCACACCCTACCTCCCCAGACCACACCAGCTCCAGTCCACACACCATACAATCCCCCCGCTTGCTGTCTCACTCACCCTGGACTGACATGGAGGGCAGGCAGCGGCGGCGGCTTCACCTGCGTCTCCTCCCTCCTCCTCCTCCTCCTTGGCCAATAGCATAGCTTCTCCTTTCAGCCAATCGAGAAACAGGTCTCAGGACCCTCTTCCTGATTGGCTGGGAGGAGAGTCAGTGTAATAATAATGAATATTCATTTGCTATTGTCACACAACTTGGTGGGCCCAGAGCACATTGCTCTGCGCCCCGAGCCCACCCTTTTTTCAAGCCTATTAGAGCCTCGGGCTCCAATCACATGCTTAAAAAAAAAAAAAAAAAAAACCCCATTGGAATCCATGCGTCCAGCGCCCTGCATGTAGATTAGGGGGCCGGGCGCATGGATGAGGGAGGGCCGCCATTGGTTGTAATCTTGTGTTGTCTTTGTTAGGTGTGTCTGTGTCCAAACAATTTCTTTTAAGATTAATAAAGTATTCTGTATTCTGTGCTCCGAGCCCAGAAGAGATCCTAGAGAATAAAATGACGATTGTTACAATTTGTTACACGGAATTTGCCCAGCAATTTTTCAAAACACAGTTTTTTTGGAAATTAATTAAAAAAAAAAAAAAAGTTTGATTGTCTGTTATTTGAATCTGTGATATTTATTCTATGCTGTATATTAATTGTATGGAGTAGGTAATAATACGTCAGTCAGCAAGTGGATACAAATAATAAATAAATAAAAAGAAAAGTGTCGATTTATTGAATGGAAATAGGGGAGTTATCCTATCCCTTTAATGTGACATTGGCGGTGTGTGCGTCCGGGGCGGACTGGGATTTCTTGGTACATATGCCCGCAGTTCATCCTCCGACATATCACAAATGTTCAGGAAGCTTCTTTCTAGTTAATTACGGCACGGATGATACTTTGCTGTCTTTGCCCGGAGCGTTGCATCACGGATCATCGGAATTCATTAGTTCATCTCTAACATACTCGGCTGCGAAGCCTCCACGCTTTATGAATTTGCCAAAATGCTTCTTAACAAGAGCGACATTGCGATTTTCTCCCCAATCTGTGGTCCCTCCTCCAGGAATGGAGCGCACAGTGACCCCGGGGGGGGGGGGGGGGGCGCACGTTCCAGGATCCATCAAAGGGGTTTCTTCTCTCTGCTGAGACTTTGTCCTCAGAACTTTCAATTCAACAAAAACCACCCCATGTATCCATTTGTTGCATTTTATTCATCCTATTTACCAGTAAAATCCTCCCCTTTTGTACGTAACCCAAAGCGGACGCTGCCGCTGGGTGCCGCCATCTTGGATGTGATGTCAGCGCCCCCCCCCCCCCCGGCGGCTCTCACATGTCTGGCCGTCTATCTCAGCCTCCGAAGAATCATTGAAAAAACATCATTGATCTCAGGAACCCCCTAAATTCTTCTCTCATCTACATCTCAGGGTTTTGGCGCTGCTCTTTAACCACTTTACCACCGGAGGATTTTGCTGTCTTACGTCTGGCCACTTTTTGCGATTTGGTGCTGTGCGACTTTAACGGACAATTGCACGGTCGTGCGACGCCGTACCCAAACGAAATTTACATCCTTTTTTCCCCACAAACAGAGCTTTCTTTTGGTGGTATTTGATCACCTGTGCGATTTTTACTTTTTGCGCTATAAACAAAAAAAGAGCGTAAATTTTGAAAAAACAACAATATTTTTCACATTTTTTTATATGAAATTCCCCCCAAAAAAATGTAAAAATCAAATTTTTTTAAAATTTTTGGCCAATTTGTTTTCTGCTACCTATGTTTGGTAAAAAAATTCACAATAAGCGTATTTTGATTGGTTTGCGCAAAAGTTATTGCGTTTACTAACAAAGGGAAAGATTTCTGTCATTTTTGGTGTTTTTTTTTTTTTTTAACGAGTAATGGCGGCGATCTGCGATTTTTTTGCGGGACTGCGACATTGCGGCGGGCAGATCGGACCCCTGACTGACATTTTTGACACTTTTGGGGGTACCAGTGACATTACTACAGTAATCAGTGCTATACATATGCAGTTACTGTAAAAATGACACTGGCAGGGAAGGGGTTAATTTTATTGGAGAGGGAGGGGTTAATGTATGCCTGGTGCTTACTAATGTGTGGGGGGAGGTGACTGAGTGACACAGGGACAGATCCAGGGTTGAGCTACGCTGAACACTGCAATCTGACCCTGCCTGTCACTTAGGAGATCCGCCCGCTTGTGTTTACACAGGCGGGCGGATCTCCACACTAGATCCCCGACGATCGGGGAAGAGCAGCGGCGATCGCCGCTGCTCCTCCCCTGGCCCGACTCCCGCTGTGACTGAATACAGCAGGAGCGAGCCTCCGGCGGCGCGCGCGCGCCACCGAGAAAGGGGAGTGTCTGATGACGTAGATCTACGTCGTCAGACGATAACGAGCCACTTTGCCACAGTACTATTACCGTACGCAGACGGCAAGTGGATAATGTGCAACATAATATCCGAAAAATCCTTCACCAGATATCAAAAAATAAACAAATATTGTGCAACAAATGTAATATTATGTGCAAAGGATACAAAAAAAATTGTGTTTTTAAGATCGCTGCACAAATACGGTGTGATAAAAAATATTTCCACAATCTCCATTTTATTCTCTAGGGTCTCTGCTAAAAAAAAAAATAAAATAATATATAATGTTTGGGGGTTCTAAGTAATTTTCTAGCAAAAAACTGATTTTACCTTTGTAATCAACAAATGTCAGAAATAGGGCTGGTCCTTAAAGGGTAACTCCACTTTCGTGGGGAAAAAATTTGCAAATGTCAGCGCCCCCCCCCCCCCCCCGGGGCGGCTCTCACATGTCTGGCCGTCTATCTCAGCCTTCGAAGAATCATTGAAAAAACATCATTGATCTCAGGAACCCCTTAACCACTTCAGCTCCGGAAGGATTTTATTTGGGTGCGGCGTCGCACGACCGCGCAATTGTCAGGTAAATTAACGCAGTGCCGAATCACAAAGAATGGCCTGGTCATTAACCACTTCCGGACCGGAAGATTTTCCCCCTTAACGACCAGGCCATTTTTTGTGATTCGGCACTGCTTTACTTTAACTAAATTGCGTGGTCTGCGACACTGTGCCCAAATAAAATCGATGTCCTTTTTATTCCCCCCACAAATAGAGCTTTCTTTTGGGGGTATTTGATCACCTCAGCGGTTTTTAGATTGTGCGCAATAAAAATTTGGAAAAAAAAAAAAAAACGATATTTTTTTACTTTCTGCTATAAAACATTCCCAATAAAAATAATTTAAAAAATAAAAATGTTTTTAACAGTTTAGGCCAATTTATATTCTGCTACATTTTTTTGGTATAAAAAAAAACAACCAAAAAGCGTATTTTTAATGGGTTTGCGCAAAAGTTATCGCGTCTACAAGCTACGGGATAGATTTAGGCTCCGTTCACATGTAGGCGTTTTGAGGCGTTTTGGGGAGTTTTTCTGCTCTAGGATCAGCTCTCAAAATGCCCAACAAGACAAATCCTATTCATTTCAATGGCCCCTGTTCACATCTGAGCGTTTTGACGCTGTGAGCAAAACGCCCAACGCTCAAAAAAGTACATGAGCTTCTTTTTGGGCAGATAACAGGCGTTTTCCATTGGTCTCTATACAATCTAAAAACGCCTGCACAAAAAATGCCTGTAAATCACGGTAAAAATCGCGGTAAAACGCTGGGCTCAGGTGTGAATGTAGCCTAATGCCTCGTACACACGTACCGATCGTCGGCCGACCGATCGGCCGTCTTTTGTCCCCGGGCTGTCGTGTCCACTGAAAAGTGCAAAAGACTGCACATGAATTTTGTCCGCCGACTGCAGAAGTGATGTCATGTAATGGTTAACTTTCCCTGTGTTTTTTCTTCTCTGAGCATGCCCAGTCTTGCAAATCTGCTGTCTGTCGGCCGAATTCTGTACTGACTGGCGAACAATCGGCCGTTCTGGTGTCGGCCAACAAAAATTTTAATGCCTGCACAACAGATTCTGTTCGGCCGAAAGTGCGCTGTCGGCTGTCGGAAGCATCATACTAACAAGCCGAAAATCGGCCGATCGGTCGTCGGCCGAATCTTTTCGGCCGACAATCTGCACGTGTGTACGGGG
Organism: Pelophylax lessonae; assembly: GCF_965119305.1. Taxonomy (NCBI): domain Eukaryota; kingdom Metazoa; phylum Chordata; class Amphibia; order Anura; family Ranidae; genus Pelophylax; species Pelophylax lessonae. Next base: position 2,103,575 of record NC_138772.1, on the reverse strand, counting down.
CTTTAGGCTCCGTTCACATGTCAGCGTATGGATCGCGGGCAGAACCGCCGCGGTTCCGCCCGCGATCCGGAGATTATTGCAAATCACGGGACGCCTGTGCGTTGCCCGTTGATTTGCAATAGCCCCCCAAACGCTGGGCGATGTTGCCGCGATTTCCGCCTGCCGAATCGCGGTAACATCGCGCAAAAAAAAAATTGCGGGGCGCATTACGCCCAAAAAAGTACAAGAGCTTCTTTGGAGCGTATTGCGTCCCGCGATTTTTTTTTGCGCGATGTTACCGCGATTCGGCAGGCGGAAATCGCTCAGCGTTTGGGGGGTCTATTGCAAATCAATGGGCAACGCACAGGCGTCCCGCGATTTGCAATAATCTCCGGATCGCGGGCGGAACCGCGGCGGTTCTGCCCGCGATCCATACGCTGACATGTGAACGGAGCCTTATGGACTTTTAATTTATTTATTTATTTTTTATTAGTAATGGCGGCAATCTGCGACTTTTGTCGGGACTGCGGCAGACAGATCGGACCCCTAACTGACATTTTTTTGACATTTTTTAGGGACCAGTGACATTACTACAGTGATCAGTGCTAAATAATATGCACTGTTACTGTATAAATGTCACTGGCAGGGAAGGGGTTAACCAGGGGTTAAACGTTGACGGTAATGGGCTCGGCGCAGCCTCCCTGTAATATAGCCAGAGGCTACATCAAATATAAAGGTAAAGATAAGGGAATGGCGCTGTCTACTGAAAGGTAAAGTGATGAGAAATAAAGAAAGAAATATCTACTATAGGTAATATGAATGCACAAAGATGAGCAATGAATAAAATTATAAAATATGGTGAAATAGAAGTGCAATAAATTCCAATAAGGTGCTGAATAAATAAATAGTGGCGAATATTATATCAATTAATGAAAGTGTCCAAGTGCACACAAAAAATATATATATTAACCACTTGCCGACCAGTCACGTTGACTGTACTGCAGCAAAGTGGCTCGTTATCGTCTGACGACGTAGACCTACGTCACCAGACACTCCCCTCTCTCGGCGGCACGCGCGCGCCACCGGAGGCTCGCTCCCGCTGTATTCAGTCACAGCGGGAGTCGGGCCAGGGGAGGAGAGGCGGTGATCGCCGCTGCTCTTCCCCGATCGTCGGGGATCGAGTGTGGAGATCCGCCTGCTTGTGTAAAGAAAGCGGGCGGATCTCCTAAGTGACAGACAGGGTCAGATTACAGGATTCAGCATAGCTCAACCTGCGATCTGTCCCTGTGTCACTCAGTCACCTCCCCCCCCCACACACGTCAGTAAGCACCAGGCATACATTAACCCCTCCCTCTCCAATAAAAATTAACCTCTTCCCTGCCAGTGTCATTTTTACAGTAACAGTGCATATTTTTAGCACTGATTACTGTAGTAATGTCACTGGTACCCCCAAAAGTGTTAAAAATGTCAGTCAAGGGTCCGATCTGTCCGCCGCAATGTCGCAGTCCCGCAAAAAAATCGCAGATCGCCGCCATTACTTGTTAAAAAAAAACCACCAAAAATGACAAAAATCTTTCCCTTTGTTAGTAAACGCAATAACTTTTGCGCAAACCAATCAAAATACGCTTATTGCGATTTTTTTTTACCAAACATAGGTAGCAGAAAACAAATTGGCCTAAAATGATAAAACATTTTGATTTTTACATTTTTTGGGGGGGGAATTTCATATAAAAAAAGGGAAAAAATGTTGTTGTTTTTTTCAAAATTGTCAAATTTTTTTGTTTATAGCGCAAAAAGGAAAAATCGCACAGGTGATGAAATACCACCAAAAGAAAGCTCTGTTTGTGGGGAAAAAAGGACATAAATGTAATTTAGGTAAAGTGTTGCACGACCGCGCAATTATCCGTTAAAGTAGCGCAGTGCCGAATCGCAAAATATGGCCTGGTCAGGAATGGGGTAAAATCTTCCGGTCTTAAAGCGGTTAAAAATACGCTCATTGAGAATTTTTTTGTCAAAGACATGTAGCTAAATACATTTTGGCCTAAATATATGACAAAAATTTAATATATTGGATATTTTTTAACTGTCAAAGTAGAAAAAAATTGTTATTTTTTCAAAATTTTCGCAATTTTTTATTAATATTGCAAAAAATAAGAAGCGCAGAGGGGATCAAATACCAGCAAAATAAAGTTCTGTTTGTGGGAAAAAAAAGGACGTAAATTTCGTTTGAGTACGGCGTTGCATGACCGCGCAATTGTCAGTTAAAGTCGCACAGTGCCGAATCGCAAAAAGTGGCCTGGACGTAGGACAGCAAAATCCTACGGTGGTAAAGTGGTTAAATGAATAAGGTGCAGTAAAGGTGCAAAGTACTGAATAAAGTGGCGGTGTGCACAATATAGTGGAAGCAGTGGATAGGATAAAGTGACCTGTGCACATAGACCATGAGATTAAATGAAGTGACTGGGTGTCAGCAGACAAAAATATTTCATATAACCGGTAAGTAGAAATAAATAAATTAATAAAGTGGCTCGGTGACAAAATGACAATCCAATAAAGTGACTAAGTGGCGTAATTATTCCGTAAATGGGTAAAGGTGACAGAGATCTTCGTACAAAATACTGGAGGTGACCCCGTGGTGGGTAATAAGGGGAGGCGCTCGGTGACTCGGCATATCGGTATTGGCCGATATTTTCCTACATTTTTTTTTGGACAGGTACTCTTGTGGAGGGATCTGGGGATCTAAAAGACCCCAAACCCCTCCTCTGCACTTAAAAGCATTCAAGACGCCAAGTTTGGTGGTTTTGAACGCTCGCATTTTTTTTAATTTGGCGCCGAGTACCCGGAAGTGATGTCATGACATCACTTCCGGGTTTTTACATGGAGACCCGATCAGAGCTGAATGCGGCTTTGATCGGGTCTTCGGCGGCCATGCAGGCTGGTTGCCCGGGTCTCCTGGTGGGACGGGAGACCCGGGCGAGCCGCGGAAAGCGGCGGCAGGGGGGGGACGTACCCTCCCGCTCCTTGTAATGACAGCTGAGCGGTTTCTCAGCCGCATCGGTTGTCATTACAAGACAGCCGACCGTCGTCTGTGGATGCCGGTATCGGGGTGATGCCTCTAGCTGCAGCCATCACTCCGGTACGGCACTTTCCCCAAATATCGGCAACCTCCGGGGGCCGATTCCGATATATCGGGGAAAGTGCAGATCACCCCTCAATATATCGGCTTTGTCGATAATCGGTCGATCCCTACTTAGAACCCACAAATATTATATATATGTATATTTTTTAGCAAACACTCTGTAGAATAAAATGGCGGTCGTTGCAATATTTTTATTCACGCGGTATTTGCGCAGCAGTCTTTCAAACGCAATTTTTTGTAAAAAAATACATTTCACTGAATTAAAAAAAAAAAAAAAAACAGTAAAGTTAGCCCAATTTTTTTGTATATTCTGAAAGATGATGTCACGCCGAGTAAATAGATACCCAACATGTTACGGTTTAAAATTGCGCACACTCGTGAAATGGCGACAAACTAGGGTACTTAAGCTCCTCCCACTCATCCGCTGCATATAAAGAACCGGGTGGAGCTTCCTCCTTCTGAGTGGCCGTTCCTGAACATCCTTCAGAAGGAGGGAGATCGCGTAGCCGCGTGCTGGCGCAGCTGCGCGATTCCGGTGTGGCTGTGTCCCCCCCGGGCCTGCTTGACAGGAGGGCTCTGTGATTGGCCCTCCTGATCACATGACGGCTGTGTCCAATCACAGCCGTCATGTAATGTCCACACAGCCGTTGTAAAGGCGATCGCCTCTGCTTCTCCTCACACAGAGCCTGTCAGTGAGGGTAAGAAGAGCAGATCGGTGCTGTCAGCCCAAACTTTATATATATATTCTTTAGAAAAGACTTTGGAGAATAAAATGGCGGTCATTGCAATATTTTGTGTCACGCGGTATTTGCGCAGCAGTCTTTCAAACACAATTTTTGGGGACAAAATACATTTAACTGCATTTAAAAATAACTAAACAGTAAAGTTAGCCAGGGTCATCCCTGTACTAATGACAATGGCAGGGAAGGGGTTAACACTAGAGGTGATCAAAGGGTTAAATGTATGCCTAGGGGGTGTTTTATAACTGTGAGGGGGGATGGGCTTGTGAAATCAGCACAGAGAACTGTGTTCCTAAATAAGAGCAACACAGGATCCCTGTGCTCCAGAGGCGTAACTAGAACCTTCAGGGCCCCGGTGCAAGAAACCAGGAAGGGCCCCCCCGGACCCCCTTCCCTTCAAGCCTGGGGCTCTTCCCACTCATCCTGGGGCCCTTTACTCTCCTTGCAGGGCCCTTTATTACAGGACCCTTTCACAAATTCTGCAGTGGCCCCCCTTCCTGCCATCTTGGGGCCTCCCCACGGTGGTGGAAAGCCAGGGCCCGGTCGCAAGTGTGACCTTTGCGATCCTGGAAGTTCACCCCCTGGTGTCAGTAGTTTTTATTTTTTGGTATTTTAATTGTATTATTTTTTTTATCATTTTATTTTATTTTTTTTACAATGTGACTGACTATGACTCTGTCCATTCAGAAAAGGAAGGAGCTGGTAAATGACATATTTACCGACCCCTTCCTGGTTCTCTATTGTGACACATCCCCTGCAGCAGCCGGCGGGAGGGGGGGGGGCAGCACAGTGGGGGGGGGGGGACCAGGGCAGCACACAGGGGCCCAGAGACAGCAGAACACAAGTGAACTGGATAGGAGGAGTGGCGGGGGCAGCATACAGAGGAACCAATCTCCTCCATTTTCCTCCTGCAGCTACTGGAGGAAAAAGGAGGACAGTGATTTCTCTACATGCTGCCCCCCCCCCCTCCTATCCAGGTGTACAGGGGAGCCGCACAGGTCCCCTGGAGCACGGGGCCCGGTTGCAATTGCAACCCCTGCAACCCCTGTAGCTACGCCCCTGCTGTGTACATAACTGACGGAACAGCGGCCTGCTGTGTTTATAACAGCAGGCCGTCGTTCTGTGTCCATGGGGCGACCGCAGGTCCCCGCAGATCAGCTTCCTCTCTCACAAATCGCCAAGCGCGCGATCGCTCCCGAGGAGTAAGGTGCGGGTACGGTAATTCGTGCAGCTGAGCCATGCTTGCTGCAGTATATCTGCGGCGGGTGGTCAGCAAGAGGTCAAATTAAAAAAATAAAGTGACGGTGCGCAAATACTGACGAAGCCCTCAGAGAATCCGCTAATATAACTCATATCGCATAACGCATCCACCAGGGGGAGTCTCACCAACACAGCCGATGTTCTCTGAGCATCCACCAGGGGGAGTCTTACCAGCGCAGTGGATGTTCTCTGAGCATCCACCAGGGGGAGTCTCACCAGCGCAGCGAATGTTCTCTGAGCATCCACCAGGGGGAGTCTCACCAGCGCAGCAGATGTTCAGTCATTCCTGTGGAATAAATGCCACTTGCACCGCTCTTTATATCTCTGTATGTTATTACATTGTTGTTATTTCTTTAACTGATTGCAGAATGGAAACGATCTTTTTACACATAATTATACGCTGTCTGTGAACAAAAAAAGGGAAAACAAACATTTGATTTGTATCCAGCGCAGGATGCTTCTACCACTGACATAATGCTTCATAACACGATACCCTATATGACCAAAAGTATTGGGACGCCTGCCTTTACACACACATGGACTTCAATGGTATCCCAGTATTAGTCTGTAGGGTTCAATATTGAGTTGGCTCCGCCCTTTGCAGCTATAACAGCTTCAACTCTTCTGGGAAGGCCGTCCACAAGGTTTAGGAGCGTCTATGGGAATGTTTGACCATTCTTCCAGAAGAGTATTTGTAAGCTCAGGCACTGATGTTGGACGAGAAGGCCTGGCTCGCAGTCTCGCAGTCTCCACTCTCGTTCATCCCAAAGGTGTTCTATGGGGTTGAGGTCAGGCCAGTCAGGTTCCTCCACCCCAAACTCACTCCATGTCTTTATGGATCTTGCTTTGTGCACTGGAAGTTGGGTCAGGGACCCCAGTGGTCACCGGTTTTCCTTGCGACAAACTGGCACCAGGTCATCAGGATCACCCCACCAAGGGTAAGCTGGAGTGGGAAGAATACAATGTGGAGACTGTTCAGAAGGCATTGAGTAGAAGAGTTATCAGATCCATGCAGAGGTCTAGGCAGGCTGCAAGCAAGAGAGTAGCCAGGTGCAGGCAGCGGAATGGAAGGGGGAGGGATCAGATAACAGCTTCATACCTCATGGATGGTCTTTGGTCATCCAGGTCTCACCACTGAAGATCCCATCTCCGGCCAACAGCCATGGAAGCTTAGATGTCGAGTCCAAATTTAGCAGCGTCAGTATGCATTGGTTACCTTACCAAAAACTCCAGGACTAATTGTCCCATCAAAAAAAAAAAAAAAAAAAATATATATATATATATATATATATATACACACACGCACGCTATATTGTCAAAAGTATTGGGACGCCTGCCTTTACACGCACATGAACTTTAAAGGCATCCCAGTCTTAGTCCGTAGGGTTCAATTTTATAATATGCGGCACTGTTGAGGTGGCACTGATGGGCTGCACTGGTGGGCACTGATAGGCGGCACTGATGGACACTGACAAGTGGCACTGATGGCTGGCACTTATGGGTGGCACTGATGGGCGACACTGATGGGTGGCACTGATAGACAGCACTGATGGGCACTGATGGGCAGCACTTATGGGTGGCACTGATGGGCATTGATGTGCCGCACTGATGGGCAGCACAGATGGGCAATGAATGGCATCATTAATGTGCACGGATTGAGGTCACTGGTGGGCACTGATTGGGGTCACTGATGGGCATTGATTGGTGTTACTGATGGCCATCGATTGGTGTCACTGATGGGCATTGATTGGTGTCACTAATGGGCATTAATTGGTGCCACTGATGGGCATTGATTGGTGTCACTGATGGGCATTGATTGGTGTCACTGACGGCCATCGATTGGTGTCACTGATGGGCATTGATTAGTGTCACTGATGAGCATTGATTGGTATCACTGATGCTGGTGTTTTTGCTTTACTGTAATCAGTGCCCTGATTGCCTGTCCTTGACTTCCCTTTGAGGAGAAGCAGCTAGTGGGCTCTCCTTGCCACATACTCTGATAGTGTGAGGCGATGAGAGCCGATAAATGGCACTTCCACATTTACATGTGACAGGCTGGGATTGGACCCAGCCGATCACATGGGTAAAGAGCTATGTCATTGACTCTTTACCAAGATCAGGGCCGTACAGAGTCCTAGGAACACGCCGTGGCCACGATTGCCATGCTGCACACCCCTGAGCGACCGTTCTGGGACGCTGTCGTATGGCGTCCTCCCAGAACAAGATGGTGGGCGGGCGGCAAGTAGTAAAGTACCGTCGTTTGTCACCATTCCACAAGCATTCCACAAGCATGTGCAATTTTAAAGCGTAACGTGTTGGGTATCTATTTACTATTTACATCATCTTTAATGCCTTTCACGCAGAGCCCAGGTTCACACTAGTGTGTGCAAAACATTGCATTTATTTCACACAGAATGTCCTGTTTAAAGGTCTGGAGCTCCGTTTATTTATGAGACAAAGGAACAATCAACAGGAAGTGATGACTATACAACATCAGCCAATCAGGTCCAAATGTACAGTCACATGACATAAGTTACTCACATAGAATCAACCAATGACACACTTGTATACATTTGAATGTACAATAGAAAGGGGGAGTACACAAAGTGAATGAGCAGAACAGAGTGCAACGCTTCCCGCCTAACACTACACAATGAAACCAGCGTGTAGAACCATGAATGCTGCTCTGAGCAAACTCGTGCATGTATTCCCCCCACTACTACTGGTGTGTAACCCACTCAGCAAGGCTCAGAGAACAATGCCTAATAGGATTATTTTACTGTTCCCATAGACGTGAGGCTATCTGCATACTGTTTCCACTATGGTGATCAGGCACAGTAGAAAGACATGAGCGTGTATCCCTTCATAGAGGCAGATAGATATCAAAACGATATTGACTCCTCGCCCCAATACACATAGATCTATACCAGCAAACAGACCCACGTATAGCGTATGGAGCGTTCGCTGGTGGAGACATCTATGTAGAGCGAACGCGTCTACACATCTAAGGGAAGGTTTTCTCTGCCAGTAGTCTTTGCTCAATGCCGGTCCCCCGTACACACTCTAATGAGCGTATTCCAAGAAAACCAACAACAGGAGCCATTATGACAATCTAAATAAAACACATCCTGAAAAATGTCCACACTAGTCCTAATAAAACTTCCACAACAGTCCCTCCTCTTTGTCATATGCTCCCATGTGTCCCTCATGAATTTTGATCTTTTTCTTCCAAATAAACAGAACAGCTCCTCTCATACATAAAAACAATCCATTTCATCATGTTAAAAAGAATAAAATTTCCATAACATTGATGAAAACCGTCTCCAGAGCGCTCTGGACCTCAGACTGGGGTGAAGGTTCATCTTCCAACAGGACAACGACCCTAAGCACACAGCCAAGGTAACAAAGGAGTGACTACGGGACAACTCTGTGAATGTCCTTGAGTGGCCCAGCCAGAGCCCAGACTTGAACCCAATTGAACATCTCTGGAGCGATCTGAAAATGGCTGTGCACCGACCCTCCCCCATCCAACCTGATGGAGCTTGAGAGGTCCTGCAAAGAAGAATGGGAGAAACTGCCCAAAAATAGGAGTGCCAAGCTTGTAGCATCATACTCAGAAATACTGGAGGCTGGAATTGGTGCCAAAGGAGCTTCAGCAAAGTATTGAGCAAAGGGTGTGATACATATGTAATACATAGTAAGTAATAAGATACATAAGTAATACATAGTAAGTAATAAGTAATGTTATACATACAGTAAGTACAAGGATTTATTTTCCTTTTTTTTTTTTAAATAAATTTGCAAAGATTTAAAACAAACTTCTCTCACATTGTCATTATGGGGGATTGTTTGTAGAATTTTGAGGAAAATAATGAATTTAATCAGTTTTGGAATAAGGCTGTAACATAACAAAATGTGGAAAAAGTGAAGCTCTGTGAGTACTTTCCGGATGCTCTGTAAAATGTTTGGGGATTCTGAGTAATTGTGTAGTAAAAAAAAAAAACAAATACAGATTTTTACATGTAGGAGCGAAGTGTCAGAATTGGCCCGGGTGGGAAGTAGTTAACCACTTACAGACCGCCCACTGTGTATTTAGGTCGGTACTTTGATGTTAAATACCAGAGTTATGGCAGGAGATAGCAGCCATAACCCCGTTATTTAAACGGCCAGCGGTCCTCTTTAACATAAGGGGGATCCCAGCTGCGGATTCACCGCGGGACCCCCTTTTTGGGCAGCGGGAGAGGTGTCCACCCCCCTCCCACCGTTTTCCCTGCTTACCGGAGCCGTCAGTAGTGGGGAAAACAATCCGGTCCGCTCTACTCTCAGACAGGAAGTTGAGTAAGGGCCAGATGGCCCCCCCTCTCCACTCTATGGCCTTGGAGGACTGGAGCGACATCAAACATCACTTCCTCCCAATGGCCTTAAAGGGCCCATTTTTTTTTCATCATGAAAAAAAATTACTTTTTTTTTTTTTCTTTTTTAGTGTAGATGAGAGATGTGAGGTCTTTTTGACCCCAGATCTCACAATAAAGAGGTCCTGTCCTGCTTATTTCTATTACAAGGGATGTTTACATTCCTTGTAATAGGATTAAAAGTGATAAAAAAAAATGTTTTTAAAAGGGACAGTGTAAAAATAAAAAATAAAAGATAAAATGAATAGGAAAAAAAAAAAAAAAAAATTAAAGCGCACTTTCCCAGATAGAAGCGAACGCATACGCAAGTCACGCCCACATATGTAAACGGTGTTCAAACCACACATGTGAGATATCACCGCGATCATTAGAGCCAGAGCAATAAATTGAGCCCTAGACCTCCTCTGTAACTCTAAACTGGTACCCTGTAGAAATGTTTAAAATGTCGCCAATGGGGATTTTAAGGTACCAATGTTTGTCGCCATTCCACAAGCGTGCGCAATTCTGAAGCATGACATGTTGGGTATCTATTTACTCGGCTTAACATTATCGTTCACATTATAGAAAAAATTGGGCTACCTTTAATGTTCTCTTATTTTTTAATTAACCACTACGTTGCTGGACAACGCCCCATCTCGGAGGATCACTCCCGCTGTATTCAGTCACAGCGGGAGTCGGGCCAGGGGAGGAGAGGCGGTGATCACCGCCGCTCTTCCCCGATTGTCTAGGATCGAGTGTGGGAATCCGCCCACTTGTGTAAACAAAGCAGGGGCGGATCTCCTATGTGACAAACAGGGACAGATCACAGGATTCAGCATAGCTTAACCTGCAATCTGTCCCTGTGTCACACAATCCCCTCCCCCCACACACGTCAGTAAGCACCAGGCATACATTAACCCCTTTATCACCAATAAAGTTAACCCCTTCCCTGCCAGTGTCATTATTACAGTGACAGTGCATATTTATAGCACTGATTATTGAGGTAATGTCACTGGTCCCCTCCAAAAGTGTCAAAAATGTCAGTTAAGGGTCCAATCTGTCCGCCGCAATGTCGCAGTCCCGCAAAAAAAAATCACCGCCATTACTAGTAAAAAAATAAACAATAAAAATGACATAAATCTTTCCCTTAGTTAGTAAACGCAATAACTTTTGCGCAAACCAATCAAAATACACTTATTGTGATTTTTTCACCAAAAATATGTAGCAGAAAACAAATTGGCCTAAAATGTTAAAAAATTTTGATTTTTACATTTTTTTGGGGGAATGTTATATATCAGAATGTAAAAAATATTGTTTTTTTTTTTCAAAAGTGTCGCTCTTTTTTTCAAAAATTAAAAATTGCACAGGTGATCAAATACCACCAAAAGAAAGCTCTGTTTGTGGGGAAAAAAAGGACATACATTTAATTTGAGTACAGCGTTGCACGACCGCGCAATTGTCTGTTAACCACTTTACCTCTGCTCACAGTAATATTACTGCGGCAGAGTGGCTCGTTATCGTCTGACGACGTAGTACTACGTCGTCAGACACTCCCCCTTCTGGGTGGCGCTTGCGCGCCGCCAGAGGCTCGCTCCCACTGTTTTCATTCACAGCGGGAGTCGGGCCAGGGGAGGAGCAGCGGCGATCGCAGCTGCTCTTACCCAATCGTCGGGGATCGAGTCTGGAGATCCGCCCGCTGTGTGTAAACACAGCGGGCGGATCTCCATAGTGACAGGGAGTGACAGATCGGACTGTTCAGCATAGCTGGACATCCGATCTGTCCATGACTCACTCAGTCCCCTCCCCCCACACACGTCAGTAAGCACCAGGCATACATTAACCCCTCCCTCTCCAATAAAATTAACCCCTTCCCTGCCAGTGTCATTTTTACAGTAACAGTGCATATATATAGCACTGATTACTGCAGTAATGTCACTGGTACCCCCAAAAGTGTCAAAAATGTCAGTCAAGGGTCCGATCTGTCCGCCGCAATGTCGCAGTCCCGCAAAAAAAATCACAGATCGCCGCCATTACGCGTTAAAAAAAAAACATCAAAAATGACAGAAATCTTTCCCTTTGTTAGTAAACGCAATAACTTTTGCGCAAACCAATCAAAATTTTTTCCGCAAAATTTTCGCTCTTTTTTTATTAATTTTGCAAAAAAATGAAAATCGCACAGGTGATCAAATACCACCAAAAGAAAGCTCTGTTTGTGGAAAAAAAGGACATAAATTTAGTTTGGGTACGGCGTTGCATGACCGCGCAATTGTCAGTTAAAGTTGCGCAGTGCCAAGTTGCAAAAAGTGGCCTGGATGTAAAGCAGGAAAATCCTCCGGTGGTAAAGTGGTTAAAAAAAGTGTATTTTTTCCCAAACAATTGCGTTTCTAAGACCGCTGCGCAAATACAGTGTGATAAAAAATATTGCAACAATCTCCATTTTATTCTCTAGGGTCTCTGCTACAAAATATATTTATATATATATAATGTTTGGGGGTTCTAAGTAATTTTCTAGCAAAAGAAAAATGATTTTAACTTGTAAACAAGTGTCAGAAAGTCTCTATTTGACTTTTTTTTGCACTTTTGATAATTCTCAGAAGAAATTCACCAATAAAATAAAACAATGGCTGTCCCTTCTCCATTATTATATCACACCCCCCCCCCTCTATACCCGGCCCAGGACGTCACCAAAATACGGATTGTCATTGTTTTAGCGGCTCTCTGACAGTTGCGTAAATTATTCATCTGACACGATTTGCTCATTTATAAAAGGCCTTTTATCCATCGCATGTAACCGCCAAATTGCAGACACAGAAAGGCAGCAGATTTCCAAGTAAAAAAAAAAAAATAAAAAGGTTTATTTTTAGCATTGCGCTGTCTAGAAAAAGTATTTTATGGCAGATGATTACACGGCGCCCGAGTCCTCCAACACGCCAGCAACACGTTCTCAGAAGCCACAAAAAATAAAAAAAAGGATCTCACAGAAAGTTGCCGTATTCCCCGGGTTCCAGGTATCGTGTATCTGGTAAAGGGAGGCTGTAGTAAATCTACCTTTACACTATTGCGACCCCAAAGTTGTGCGATTTAGAGAACTTTGATGTGACTTTGAGTGCAGCTTTGATCTAACTTTTCAATTTCTGGATCAAAGTCGCCTCAAAAAGTCACATCAAAGAACTCGCTGATTTTCAAAGTCGCATAGATGGCAATGGGCGCCAATGAAATAAATGGGCTGTGACTTGACATGTGGCTTTATGTGTCCAAAGTCACATGACAAGTCACACTAGTGGAAACGGAGCCTTACTGTTATTTATCTAATGATGTGAATGGAATTAGCCTCACCTAAAATAGATTTTTATTGTTATACAGGGTTAATTTGGTGCCAACAGTTTGCGCATACAATGTAAGGCCCTGTTCACACCTGAGTGTTTTTCAGCTCGAAAAACGCTTATCTGTGAAGTCTCAAAACACCCAACAAGCAAAATCCCATTCATTTCAATGTCCCCTGTTCACATACGAGCATTTTGTCACCTGGAGCAAAACGCCTGAAGCTGAAAAAAGTACACAAGCTTCTTTTTTGGCAGATTACAGGCGTTTTTGGTAGATATCAATGCCTTCCTCCAAACAACGGCAAAAAACGCCTGAAAAACGCCTGAAAAAAATGCCTGAAAAACACCTGGAAACGCCTGGAAACTTTACACTTAGGTGTGAATGGAGCTTTAAGGGGGACAGTGCAGCTACAGTACAGAGGGTTAGGAGGGCCCTGGTACTGAGAGCTTACAATCTAAAAGGGAGGAGCACGTTAAACAAAAAGTAATACATGTGAGGGGGATGAGTTGATGGAAAATGAAAACGTTCAGTTGTTAGGTGGAGGTGGGATGAAGAGTTTTCAGGGACCACATAAAGGAGGACGGAGTAGACAATACCTGGACATGTGGTAGGGAGTTCCAGAGGTTGCGAAAGGCTCTAGGGAGATTGGGGTAGGGGGATTGAAAGGATGGGGAAGGTTCTGGGCAGATGGAAGTAGGGAGTTCCAGAGGATGGGAGAGGCTCTGGACACATTGAAGTAGAGATTAGCAAAGGTTGGAAGAGGTTCTAAAGAGACTGAGGTAGGGAATTCCCAAAGTTAGGAGAGGTTCTGAAGGAATTGGGGTAGGGAGTTCCACAGGATGGGAGAGCCTCTGGACGGGTTGGGGTGGGGAATTCCAGACAATGGGAGAGGCTATGGACACATTGGAGTAGGGAGTTCCAGAGGATGGGAGAGGTTCTAGTGATACTGAAGTAAGGAGTTCCAGAGCGTGGTAAAGGCTCTGGACAAATTTGAAATAAGCCGTTCCAGAGAATGGTAAAGGCTCTGGACAGATTGGAGTAGGGAGTTCCAGAGGATGGGAAAGGCTATGGACAGATTGGAGTAGGGAGTTCTAGAGGTTGGGAGAGGTTCTAAAGAGACTGTGAGCTAGGGAGTTCCAGAGAATGGAAAAGGCTCTGGACAAATTGAAGTAAAGCGTTCAAGAGGAAGGGAGAGGGTCTGAAAAGATTGGAGTAGGGTGTTCTAGAGGATGGGTTAGGCTCTGAACAGATTGGAGTAGGAAGTTATAGAGCATGGGAGAGGCTCTGCACAGATTGAAGTAGGGAGTTCCAGAGGATGGAAGAGGCATTGAACAGATTGGAGTAGGGAGTTCCAGAGGATGGGAGAGGCTCTGAACAGATTGGAGTAGGGAGTTCCAGAGGATGGGAGAGGTTCTGGACAGATTGAAGTAGGGGGTTCCAGAGTATGAGAGAGGCTCTTTGAAGTAGGGAGTTCCAGAGGATTGAAGAGGCTCTGAAAAGATTGGGATAGGGAATTTCAGAGAGGCTCTGGAGAAGTTCTGGAGATGAGCACAGCAGGAGGAGATGAGGGATCTAAAGAGCAGGAGGAGTGGAGAGAGGACCTTTTGGGTGATATTCTGAGATGAGGTTGGTGATGTGGCTGGGAGTTGTGAAAGGCATTCTATGGTGTCATGTACCTGATCGAGGAGCCAAAGCTGAGGAGGGTGGCCTCTTGTACAACTCCCATCTGAGTACCGTTAGAAGTTGAGTAGGGCCTACAAGAGTGATAGACGGGCACAAGTACCTGGGTGCTGGAGCCGGGGGCTGGAACTGGATTTGCAAAGGTAAAGCTGGTAATGCGGGCAAACCAAGTCAAGGTATAAGCAGAGTTGGGTCGCTGAGAAGCAGAGAAGCACCAAATTGGAAACAGAACCGAAGTTAGGAACAAACAGAAGTTGGCAATGTGTGGTACCAAACGGAAATGCAGAATCTTGGTCAGTGGTCCAGGTCGGTTGGTAATGGAGATGAACAGCAGCCATGAGCAGATAGGGAGAATCTGGGAACAGGTCAGATGGAGGCCCGGTCAACAACAAAGGCCAGGTACACAGATTGAAAGACCATTCAGCACTGAGCCTATCCAGGACTTTAAATACCCAGCTTGCCGCCAGTATCTGTGGTGGACACATAAGAGCTAAATGTGCTTGCATGTCTGCTTAGGCCTTTCCGCACATGAAGATGTCCATGCTCACACCCATGGGTCTGATGACTTGCATGATGTTCCTGACAGTTGTTAATTTTTTTGCATGTTATTCATTGGGCAAGCAATTATTTTTGACACTGTTTTTGGGCACCACTTCATGAAGATGGTTATTAGATTTCCTGAATCGCAGCCAGGGCCGCTGATAAGGCAGTACAGCCAGCCCTCCTATACTGGATCTGGGCCTCATCAGTTCAAAAGGGGGGCCCGGGCACCTGCCAAGCAGGAGGACCAGCTGTACTGCCTTATTGCTGACACTTGTGCAATGGTGCTGGCTTCTACTTTTCTTTTCTTTTCTTCCTCCAGCTGCACTGCAGGGGGATCAGTTCTAGTATCTGTGCCACCTTCCCTCTGCTGTCTGGGACCCCTGTGTGCCTCTTTCCCCCCGCAGGGCTGCCATACTCTCTCCTCTGCTCTCCAACCGACAACTGCTGGGGGCACACTGGCAGGTTATTTCAGGATGGTGAGGGGCTCACCGTCCTGAATGAACACACTACCTGGATGAACACAGTGAACACAGTGAGTGATCGGTGCCGATCGCTCACTGTGGGGTGCAGATATTACCTTTCTGCTGCTATTCATTTGGAAGGGTCTGCAATGGGGGTATAATCTCTGCAACGGCGGCAAAGCATAGCATTATAGCAAAAATATAATTTCATATTTTGAGACGAGGAGGGCCCTGTCAGGTAGGCTGTACAGGGCCCCCGTCATTTCTATCAGCAGCCCTGATCACAGCAAAGGCAAGTATGGTCTTCCATCTCAGGTTAGTGGCATGCTTATGTTGGTAGCGCCAGCCTTGACTTAGTACGATGTAATGAAGCTTCTACAATGTTTGCTTGTTTACCTCATTTCACTGGAATTACTAAGACTTTCATCCCAACCTTCATAGAGGAACATACCTTTAAAGGTTTTAATCTTCAAGCAGTCTGTGACACGTCTGAACTCCAATCCAAAGCCCTTAACACCAATACAACTCAAATAACCACCAGGGTGGTGTGCTTACAAGGGCTGTGTTCTCAAAGGGGTAACCCATCACACCACCGCCAGCTTGGCTGACCCACCTTCATCAATGTAAAGTTAGTGTTACCATTGAACGCTGATGTAAAGTTAGTGTTACCATTGAGCGCTGATGTAAAATTAGTGTTACCACTGAGTGCTGATATAAAGTTAGTGTTACCACTGAGTGCTGATATAAAGTTAGTGTTACCACTGAGTGCTGATGTAAAGTTAGTGTTACCACTGAGTGCTGATGTAAAGTTAGTGTTACCACTGAGCGCTGGTATAAAGTTAGTGTTACCACTGAGCGCTGGTGTAAAGTTAGTGTTACCACTGAGCGCTGGTGTAAAGTTAGTGTTACCACTGAGCGCTGGTGTAAAGTTAGTGTTACCACTGAGCGCTGGTGTAAAGTTAGTGTTACCACCAAGCGCTGATATAAAATTAGTGTTACCACTGAGTGCTGATGTAAAGTTAGTGTTACCACCAAGCACTGATATAAAGTTAGTGTTACCTCTGAGCTTCGATGTAAAGTTAGTGTTACCACTGAGCGTTGATGTAAAGTTAGTGTTACCACCAGGGGAGGACTGGACCAGGGGGCAGGGGGGGAATTGCCCCCTGGGCCGCTCTGATGCCCCATAAAAAGGCTGCACCGCTTCTGCCACAGACATGCCTGAAGGATTCCTGGTGAAGAGAAATAAAAGTTAAAAAGTCCCTGCCGCTGACCTACTGAGTGCGGGTTGAAGACAAGGACAAAGCACAGGCCTCCCCGCCAGCATGGATGGTCTAAACCAGTGATGACAAACCTTGGCACCCCAGATGTTTTGGAACTACATTTCCCATGATGCTCATGCACTCTGCAATGTAGTTGGGCATCATGGCAAATGTAGTTCCAAAACATCTGGAGTGCCAAGGTTTGCCTTCACTGGTCTAAACTGTGTCTGAGCAGAGTCCGGTTTAATGCCCAACTGGAGACTCTTCTGCCCTGGCCAGCCACAACCGAGCTGTCCCAGCTCCCCCAAACCTCCCCTTGCTGGCCAGGTGGGGGAACCCGTATTCAGCCGGTAAGGAGACTAGAGAGTATCTGAAGCAGGACTTCAGCTTGGAATGGGGGCCAGGAGGAGGATTGGGAGAGTGGGAGGGGGGAGAGGGAGAGTGGGAGGGGGGCCGATTTGCTGCACCATGGGCTTCTGGTTTGTACTTGCCCTCTGGGCCGAAAGTTGCCAGTCTGCCCCTGGTTACCACTGAGCTCCGATTTAAAGTTAGTGTTATCACTAAGTGCTGATGTAAAGTTAGTGTTATCACTGAGCTCCGATGTAAAGTTAGTGTTACCACTGAGCTCTGATGCAAAGTTAGGGTTATCACTGAGTGCTGATGTAAAGTTAGTGTTACCACTGAGCTCTGATGTAAAGTTAGGGTTATCACTGAGCGTTAATATAAAATTAGTGTTACCACTGAGCTCTGATGTAAAGTAAGTGTTACCACTGAGCTCCGATGTAAAGTAAGTGTTACCACTGAGCTCCGATGTAAAATTAGTGTTACCACTGAGCTCTGATGTAAAGTTAGTGTTACCACTGAGCTCCGATGTAAAGTTAGTGTTACCACTGAGCTCCGATGTAGAGTTAGTGTTACCACCGAGCTCCGATGTAAAGTTAATGTTACCACTGAGCTCCAATGTAAAGTTAGTGTTACCACCGAGCTCCGATGTAAAGTTAGTGTTACCACTGAGCTCCGATGTAAAGTTAGTGTTACCACTGAGCTCCGATGTAAAGTTAGTGTTATGACTGAGCGCTGATGTAAAGTTAGTGTTACCACCGAGCGCTAATGTAAAGTTAGTGTTACCACTGAGCATTGATATAAAGTTAGTGTTACCACTGAGCGCTGATGTAAAGTTAGTGTTACCACTGAGCTCCGATGTAAAGTTAGTGTTATCACTGAGTGCTGATGGTAAAGTTAGTGTTATCACTGAGCTCCAATGTAAAGTTAGTGTTACCATTGAGCTCTGATGTAAAGTTAGTGTTATCACTGAGTGCTGATGTAAAGTTAGTGTTATCACTGAGTGCTGATGTAAAGTTAGTGTTGCCACTGAGCTCCGATGTAAAGTTAGTGTTACCACCGAACTCCGATATAAAGTTAGTGTTACCACTGAGCTCCAATGTAAAGTTAGTGTTACCATTGAGCTCTGATGTAAAGTTAGTGTTATCACTGAGTGCCGATGTAAAGTTAGTGTTATCACTGAGTGCTGATGTAAAGTTAGTGTTATCACAGAGCTCTGATGTAAAGTTAGTGTTACTACTGAGCTCCGATATAAAGTTAGTGTTACCACTGAGCTCTGATGTACAGTTAGTGTTATCACTGAGCGTTGATGTAAAGTTAGTGTTACCACCGAGCATTGATATAAATTTAGTGTTACCGCCGAGCATTGATGTAAAGTTAGTGTTACTACTGAGGGTTGATGTAAAGTTAGTGTTACCACTGAGCTCCGATGTAAAGTTAGTGTTATCACTGAGCTCTGATGTAAAGTTAGTGTTATCACTGAGCTCTGATGTAAAGTTAGTGTTACCACTGAGCTCCGATGTAAAGTTAGTGTTATCACTGAGCCTGCACTGTTATATTTTTGTAGTGTTTGTTGTATGTTCATTTATTTTAATATCTGCAGCTCACAGATAATAGCAATGTACCCTGGGATGGATGAAGAAATGTGTATGATCCGCGCTACGGATATTACACAAAATGTAAAAAGCTATATAAAAAATGGGGTGCATGTGCAATATAAAACCCGTAAAATCCTTCACCAGATATCAAAAAAATAAACAATTATTGTGCAGAATACACCGTGTAATATTATGTGCAAAGGATACAATACTTAAAGTGAAAGTGCTGAATAAAACTGCCCAAGTGAAGTGACCGAACAATTCCCCCAGAACCATCAATCAGTCTGTAGAATTGTACATAAACTGTAAACGTATTCAAAGTGATCTGCGATTTAACGAAGTGTAAGTTCCCTCTTGTGTTTTATTAATAAATTTACTCATTCGGATTCACACTATGGGGTCGGTTTTTACCATTTCTATGCACTACTGAGACTGCTGGGGACTGGAAGGAGAGTCCGCCAGAGGGGTGTCCCTGGGATCAGTACACAGCCGGGTGGAGCTGTAAAGGCCAGATATTCCTGCTGCAGGGGAGAGAAGTCTGGTGAGTGAAACATCACCAAGCATCACTCCTTTACCTATCCCTGTACCTGTCCCTGTAGCTGTCCCTGTCCCTGTACCTGTACCTGTCCCTGTACCCGTCCCTGTACGTCGGCTGGGAGAAGTGATTGTAGTGGGATGATCTGCAGCTGCAGGCGTCACCCCGGTACTGTTCTTTAGAGCCGGCGGTCGGCTTTCAGAAGATAACAACCGATGCAGCTCGGGAGCCTCTCGGTCGTTATCTCAGCGAGTGGAATGGGACATTCCCCCCCCCCCCTCCCGCCGCCGTTCTGTGGCTCTGCCTGGGTCTCCCGTCCCACCAGGAGACCTGAGCAACCAGCTGGCACCTCTGCCGGCTGGTTGGAGTCCCGAATAATGCCGGATTTAGCTGTGATTGGGTCAGTATTAAAAAATGCAGATTTCAGCGTTTTGAATACATTGAAGTGCAGTGGAGGGGTTTGGAGTCTTTTAGACCTCCAATCCCTCCATAAAGAGTACCTGTCACTGCTATTATTGTCACATACCCCCCGATCCCTCCATAAAAAATACCTGTCACTGCTATTACTGTCACATTCCCCCCCGATCCCTCCATAAAGAGTACCTGTCACTCCTATTACTGTCACATTCCCCCCGATCCCTCCATAAAGAGTACCTGTCACTGCTATTACTGTCACATTCCCCCCGATCCCTCCATAAAGAGTACCTGTCACTGCCTATTACTGTCACATCCCCCCCGATCCCTCCATAAAGAGTACCTGTCACTGCCTATTACTGTCACATTCCCCCCGATCCCTCCATAAAGAGTACCTGTCACTCCTATTACTGTCACATTCCCCCCCGATCCCTCCATAAAGAGTACCTGTCACTGCTATTACTGTCACATTCCCCCCGATCCCTCCATAAAGAGTACCTGTCACTCCTACTACTGTCACATTCCCCCCGATCCCTCCATAAAGAGTACCTGTCACTCCTACTACTGTGTAAATGAAGAAGAAAGTGGCACTTCCAGACCCAGGAACTTGGAAACTTGAGTTTATTTCTTCAAATCATAGGTGCAACATCAGACAAGACCACAAGACAGACTGGACAGCAGACGCGTTTCACACCTTGTGCTTATTCATTGCTCAAGAAATAAACTCAAGTTTCCAAGTTCCTGGGTCTGGAAGTGCCACTTTCTTCTTCATTTACATGGATTCCTTAGGTCATGGACCTTGGTGAGCACCCATTCCTACAGGACTGCCACAGCTGCTCGGGATCCATCTGGCTTGGCTGATTGTTTTCAGAGCGGTGATTTGTTTCTTTTTGGTTTCCTGGACTCCTACTACTGTCACATTCCCCCTGATCCCTCCATAAAGAGTACCTGTCACTCCTATTACTGTCACATTCCCCCTGATCCCTCCATAAAGAGTACCTGTCACTCCTATTACTGTCACATTCCCCCTGATCCCTCCATAAAGAGTACCTGTCACTCCTATTACTGTCACATTCCCCCCGATCCCTCCATAAAGAGTACCTGTCACTCCTATTACTGTCACATTCCCCCCCGATCCCTCCATAAAGAGTACCTGTCACTCCTATTACTGTCACATTCCCCCCGATCCCTCCATAAAGAGTACCTGTCACTGCCTATTACTGTCACATTCCCCCTGATCCCTCCATAAAGAGTACCTGTCACTCCTATTACTGTCACATTCCCCCCGATCCCTCCATAAAGAGTACCTGTCACTCCTATTACTGTCACATTCCCCCTGATCCCTCCATAAAGAGTACCTGTCACTCCTATTACTGTCACATTCCCCCCGATCCCTCCATAAAGAGTACCTGTCACTCCTATTACTGTCACATTCCCCCCCGATCCCTCCATAAAGAGTACCTGTCACTCCTATTACTGTCACATTCCCCCCCGATCCCTCCATAAAGAGTACCTGTCACTGCTATTACTGTCACATTCCCCCCCGATCCCTCCATAAAGAGTACCTGTCACTGCTATTACTGTCACATTCCCCCCGATCCCTCCATAAAGAGTACCTATCACTGCTATTACTGTCACATTCCCCCCCGATCCCTCCATAAAGAGTACCTGTCACTGCTATTACTGTCACATTCCCCCTGATCCCTCCATAAAGAGTACCTGTCACTCCTATTACTGTCACATTCCTCCCCGATCCCTCCATAAAGAGTACCTGTCACTGCTATTACTGTCACATTCCCCCCGATCCCTCCATAAAAAGTACCTGTCACTGCTATTACTGTCACATTCCCCCCGATCTCTCCATAAAGAGTACCTGTCACTGCCTATTACTGTCACATTCCCCCCGATCCCTGCATAAAGAGTACCTGTCACTCCTATTACTGTCACATTCCCCCGATCCCTCCATAAAGAGTACCTGTCACTCCTATTACTGTCACATTCCCCCCGATCCCTCCATAAAGAGTACCTGTCACTCCTATTACTGTCACATTCCCCCGATCCCTCCATAAAGAGTACCTGTCACTCCTATTACTGTCACATTCCCCCCGATCCCTCCATAAAGAGTACCTGTCACTCCTATTACTAATTACACAGGGAGAGCCGCTTGCTCCTGATAACAGAGCACGGTGCCCGGCTGTCACAGAGCTCTGATGATTACACAGGGAGAGCTACGTTCTCCGAAATCTACAGGACTGAGCTATCAGTGTGACAGCCCAATTCCTGCTCTGCATTAGTTTATCAATGAAAACTACTATTGTATCTTTCATTCATTTAGAAGAAACCCTAATGCATTTTTATGAACTCCTTCATTCCCTTTTTACTTTTATTGTATTTGTTTTTGATTTATAAATGTAACATTTTTAGATTTGCATTCATTCATGTTTGTAGCATTGAATTTGTAGCTAAAGAACCCAAAGTTCCAAAATCCAGACACAGATAGCAACCGTAAAACGGGACGCACACTCTGATCTCCCGCTACTCCATGTCAGGGACGCACCCAGAGCCACATGTATGTGTGCTGGGAACTAATGAAGACTTATCACCCGCAGTTTATTATTTGTGCGCACCGCTATCAGACGCCTCTCCTGCTTGGAGGGATTAAACACGGAAGTCTTCGATTCGGAGAGGAATCATAGATTGGGATCAGCCGCCACCTACACTAAGCTGATTATGTAAATCCCCGATAATTCCATCGTTTTTCACAGCAGTCAGGTGACGCCATCGAATGTGACCCGCAACGTGCCTGCACTCACCTCTTCATAATAAGTGACAGTTTCTCTATCATTATAACTGTCACATCTCAGCTGCATAGATTGCCTGGCCTCATTCTGTCTACATACATATAACATGTATACAATTCGATTGATGCCCTGATGAAGGGGGAGTGTCCATACCCCTGAAAAAGTGTCGGCTCTCATAGTTACATAATTACACAGTTACATAGTTACATAGTTACACAGTTCTGTAGTTATATAGTTACATAATTATATAGTTAGTGAGGGTGAAAAAAGACACACCCGCGATCGCTCCCCCATAGAGAAAGAATGGCGGCCTACCATTGTAAACACAGCACACCGTTGTTCTGTCAGTCATAAACACAGGGATCCTCTTATATAGGAACACAGGTCTCTGTATTCATTCAGCAAGCCCATCCCCCACACAGTTAGAAAGCACCCCCTAGGGACACATTTGATTGCCCCTCTCAGTGATAATCATCATTTAACTAGTTTCGGACCACCCGCCGCCGATTTACTGGGCCAGGCAGCCCCTCCTGTGTGAACCGACGTAGGTCTACATCGGTGGCGCGCCTGCAGCAAGGTGGTGCGCTCCCACCCAGAGATGTATAGTAACTAAGTAGAACTACTTCACTACTGGTAAAAATGGTGTCGCGCTAGTCCATATTTCAAAATGTTGGTAGGTGAATAAACAAACTGAAGATGAGGAGATAAGTCCCAAAAGTGCTGGCGGAATCCACTTCTACTATATGTTGAAATATGTGAGGTAAAGAAAAACCACCACCAAGCAGAGTGACTAAGTACTCTTACCAGCTACAAAGACCCATGCGGGTCAAACCAAGCCCAAACAAGGATGCTGCCACCTCCACCTCCAGAGAGCCTCCTTCTAACAACCTTAGATCCAGGTTCCCCCGATTCCTCCTTTAGATGCTCGGAATATACAAAAGACAAAGCCCCTCATAGCGTAATAAGCTTCAAACACATTTATTTAAGACAGTAAAAGGCCGCTTACATTATCCATAGATGAAGCATGGCACATCAGTAACGTAGCGTGGGTTTCAAACCAACAAAATGGCCGCCGCTTCCCTCCTCTGCACATGCGTCTCGGCTCCAGCCAATCCCGACGCGTTTTGTCAGGAGATGACGTCGTCAGGGGTGTCACTACTGTACTTAAGTACGGAAAGGCGGTATCTGTACTTTCCTAGAGTAGAATTGTTTTCTCCTACTTCCGAAACGTTTACTTCACTACAGTTTTTCGATGATTTCAATACTTCTACTCCGATATTTTTTTTTTGTGCTGCATAGTTACTCGTTACTTTTATAAAAATTACCACTGACAAAACAGTAGATGGCAGGTTTCATGAAGCTCAAAAAAATGTGTATAATGTCATGTGTAAATCAGCGCATACTAAAATAAATGCTACTGTATGTATAAATAAAATGGTCAACATATCTGCTGTTAGGGGAAAGAGAACCTCCCCCAACCAAGGAGAGTCACAAGCGTACATAGAGCTTTTTTCTGGTAAGAGGCTGATTTTGCTTTTTTCACTGGAAGTTGAGAGCACAGAGTTTTGCAGTTTTGTTTCACTGGAAGTCTATTTGGATATTATTTTGCACTTCCCTTCATCCGCCGGGTAAGGGGGAAATCCACAAGGTGGTGGGAGGAGTCTGCACCTATTATTTGGAATAGCGCCTGTTTGATTCCTGCACCTTTGAAAATATATTCATCTTGTTTTGTCACATATATATGGCATTATGGCATTATATATATATATATGGACTTTTTATTGACTTTGATTTCATACACTCTTCCTTTATTTCATTATTGGAATATATTGTTGTATATCACATTGGTTTATATATGATTTTGCGCACTAATAAGCTGTGGAGAAAAAAAAAAAACCATGCAGGGAAGAGAAGGAGGGATGCTTTAACCACTTAAGCCCCGGAAGATTTTACCCCCATTCCGACCAGGGGTTTTTTTTGCGATTCGGCACTGCGTGACTTTAACGGACAATTGCGCGGTCATGCGACGCTGTACCTAAACGAATTTGACGTCCTTTTTTTCCCACAAACAGAGCTTTCTTTTGGTGGTATTTGATCACCTGTGCGATTTATTGATCACGCGCTATAAACATAAAAAGAGCGTCAATTTTGCAAAAATAACAATATTTTTCACATTTTTTTATATGAAATTCCCCCCAAAAAAAATGTAAAAATCTAAATTTTTTAACATTTTCAGCCAATTTGTTTTCTGCTACATATGTTTGGTAAAAAAAAAATCGCAAAAAGCGTATTTTGATTGGTTTGCACAAAAGTTATTGCGTTTACTAACTAAGGGAAAGATTTTTGTCATTTTTGGTGTTTTTTTTTAACGCGTAATGGCAGCGATCTGCAATTTTTTTTGCGGTACTGTGACATTGCGGCGGACAGATCGGACCCTTGACTGACATTTTTGACACTTTTGGGGTTACCAGTGACATTACTACAGTAATCAGTGCTATATATATGCACTGTTACTGCAAAATGACACTGGCAGGGAAGGGGTTAACTTTATTGGGGAAGGAGGGGTTAAGTGTGTCCCTAGGGGCGTGCTTCTAACTGTGATTGGCTGTGTCTACTGGTGTAGAAACAGTGATCAACGGTCCTACATAGTAGAACCGTATGATCACCATTCCTACACAGGGGAGAATGACAGGCGGCTTGTTTACATCAGCCGCCTGCCTTTCTCCCTCTCCACCGACGATCGCCGAGTGACCGGCGGACATCGGGTCCGCCGGTCACACGCACTGACTTCCCAGGGAACGAGCCGGGGCGGGCGCGCGCCTCAACAGGAGCGCTCCCGCCTGCTATTGGCTCACAAGGAAGTGACAGGCAAGTGACGTACCCATACGTCACTTTGCCT